>NC_057798.1:212393056-212750616 GCF_018294505.1 Triticum aestivum
ACAGCCGGCGACTCCCTTCGCCCCACCACCCTAGCGACAACCTAGAGGACCGCACTGGATTGGCAAATCCATCCCTGCCCTCCGGAGCCCGCGAGGAGCCGCCAATCTTCGGCGACGATCACCGCAGACACGCCCCTGTTCGGCCAGAGGAGGAAGGAGGCGGGGGCGACCGGTCAAACCTGACCAGTGGGCCCCCTGGACCCACTGTCAGTGACCCCGGGCCGGTCCACGTGGTTTAAGTGAAGGCGTAAACGCAAAGCACGTGTTCGACGTGTATCTATTCGAAACATTTTCTTTTCTTTTTCAGTTTGATTTAAAACGAGAAATTTGACTAAACTTTGACGGGCTCTAACTTTTTAAATATAACTCCAAATGAGTTGATTCTTTTTCCTACCTTTCTCAAATTTTGTCTAGTTCATTTTCATATTTATTTGAAAAAAATCGAGAAAACTTTTTGTACTGTTTTGAAACTATGGGTTAATTTGAATATTTTCAAAAATAGGATTTTTGGAAGGAGGAGAAAACTTTCAAAAGTTTTGGAATGCACCCTACCTCTCCACAACTTGAAGGCAAGCATTCTGAACCCTGGCATAATATTTTTGTGTGTTGTTTGACACGATTATAACACCACCTTAATAAAGAGAACTCGTTATTTTATGTGGTGATACGATCATTCGCATGAATGCATATTGGAGATTTCCTTGCTGTTGGAAATGGATATACTTGTGATGGTAATCATCCTCATATGCCTTTCATGCCTGCCGGAAAGAAATCCGGGAAAGCCTCTGCCTTGGGTAGGCATGAGCTTGTCTCCGGTCTTTGTCGAGACGGTTATGTCCGGTATGGCATAGTAAGGTATGATGAGTGCTGATTCTGTTGGTTGAAATATATTTGTTATACATATCATGCAGGGAATTTTTTTAAACCTCCTGAGTCGACTATAGATCGAGTCTTGTTCCAGTAACCCCCATACTTGTTTCGTAATACCACTTGTCCCTGCCGCAGGTAGGGTAAGGTTCAGTAAATTGTCAACCCCTTTCTTGGCACACACCGTATAGAGATGCCATGGTGGAAGATACCGGCTGCATCCGGTAGGCAGGCCACCTGGTCCGGGGGCATGGGTGTTTCCGGTTGGGACCGAGAGGGGGGCACCCCTTAGAGCGCGCGATATAAATTTGATCCCATGCTAATCGAGGTTGTAGCCTCCCCACTTAGAGTTTTGCTTGACAGGTGTCGTGGGTGATTCCAGGCGCCGATAAGTTAAGTTGGTGTGTGCAGGTCAGGTGTGTTTTCAGTTAAAAGACTGTATATGGAATTAGTCCCGATGGACTAAAGGAATCCGTTACTCGTGGGTAAAGAGTACACCCTCTATAGAGGTCAAATCTATTTGAATAGCCGTGTCCATGGTTAAGGACTACAGTCTGGGATGGGTCAAGTGTCGGTATTAGTGTCGGTCTTCGGAGGAGAAACTGCTAAACCAGAACATGGATCATGACTTGTGACTTATGATGATTATGATTATTACTAATATGGACTAACCATTTACATCATTTGTATTACTGAGTATCCCTGGGACGGTTCTACCTCCTGGATATTCACTATGATTAAATTATTTATAATCCCTTTATGTGGTGTCGCTGAGACGCCCGACTGTGGCATGCTTGTTATTTATTTACCTTATAAGCCCTTTATGTGGTGTCGTTGAGATGCCCGACTGTGGCATGCTTGTTATTTATTTACTTCATAAGCCCTTTATGTGGTCTCGCTGAGACACCCGACTGTGGCATGCTTGTTATTTATTTACTTTATAAGCCCTTTATGTGGTGTCGCTCAGACACCCGACTGAGGCATGCTTGTTATTTACTATCCTTTCGGGGCGTTGCTTCAGACACCCGACTGGTGCATTTTATTTCTAGTCTGTGATTGCATATTCATTTTGTATATAAATAACCTGCTTGCACGCATCAGGGATTTTATTTTGTGACTGACATCGTGATCACAGAATATTCCAGAGCATGATTATCTTTTGTTATATTATACCTGTGTTCATAATGTTTGCGAGTACATTCAAAGTACTCACTGGCTTGTCCCTGGCTATTGTCTTGGCCAGATTTCTTGCCTGGAGAGGAGCGTTGCGATGACAGCCCGGAACTAAGCAATGGTGATAGCAGCCTCGCGAAGATAGGAGTTATCCTGGTCAGCTGTTCCTGTGGGAAATGGAGTCCCATAAACGCTAAAGACCACAAACCGCTTCCGCAATCAGCCACTAGAAACCTTGTGTTGTACTCATAGGCCAGAATAGTCTTGTACTACATATTATGTACTTTGCTTGGAGTTTCTGTATCAAGTTGGAGTCCCGCCAACTAACAGTAATCCTGGGGCTGGTGAGCACAAGGGCCATTTTCTAGGAAATTAATATCCCGAAAGTCCGGTCCTGACACCCAGTGCCATATGGCGATATAAAATGATCTAATTTGCTAGTCATCTCATTGTTAGCATTGTTCTATTCATTCCCTCAAAAAACAAAAACCATTGTTCTATTCATGCCTTGCAGAGAACGTGACACGTGCAGCGAAACACCCGAAGCAAAAGATGAAACACAACACCAAACGAAGAAGGAAGATTATCACCCCAAATGATCTAATTCGTCGCGGAGTCGTAACTGCTTCTTCATCACCTCCACGACCTCCATCTCCTTGCGCGTCTCCTCCGCCATCTTCTTCATTCTGTCCATGACGCGGGATTTCTCGACGCGAGCCTTCATCATCTGTTCCACGGCCGCATTACGTACCTTCACAGCAGCCGAGTGCTCGATGCAGAGCTTCGCCAACTCCTCCTTCTGTTCCATAACGAGGGCCTGCAGCATCTTTATCGAGGAACTACTATTCTCATGCAACTTCTTCCAGCCGGCGTTCTTCTCCTTCAACAGGTCGATCTCGTGGTAGAGCTTCACCTTGTCCTCCTGAAGTCGCTAGATTTCGCCGGTCGCCTTCTTCTCCGAGGCAATGCTCTTCTTCAGCAGCATCACCAAGCCAGCGGTCAACTCCCCCTGCCGATTGAGCTCAGCGGGCATGTCGTCGAGGCTCTTCTTCAGCAACTCCATCAAGCCTTGGATGAACTCCTTCTTCTTATTGAGGTGCTTATTGAGCTCATCGGGCATGCCGTCGAGGGATAATGATTCCAACTCCGCCGGCTCGGCATGTTTGCCCCCGTGGCTAGGGCGCTCCTGGGAGCCATCGCCTGCCCATGAGAGATCTTTCGAGGTCTCTACGTGGCGGTGAGCCCTCTCATTTTTTCTGCAGCCTTGGTTGCCGCTCCCTTGTTACGAGTGGTTCTCGACCTAGAGCTCTGCTCACCGGCCATGGCAACGACGGACGAAGAAGAAGCACTTATGAGGAGGAAAGGTAGAGTAATTTTCGGTTAGGTAGTTCCCCTTTTTATAACCTAAGTACTAGCACTAGTAGTACTAATACCTGCATAGTGGGAACACGTTCAGGTTTGGTACGTACTAGTAGGTGTGAGCAGGCTTTCGAATGTGATGGGAACAAGGTAAAGATTAATTGATGGTTTTGGTTTCGAGGCCCGAAACGGCTTCCGATGAGTTTAGCGGAACATAAATTTCAAGTACTACACTGCTCAAATGCGTAAATATTATGTTACTATCAAAAATTGGTACAAAATACGAAGGAGACCAATGGAAGTACTACTAGCAACCCATGATTTAACTACTCGCATGCGCGTAGTGGAGTAATAATGTCTTTCTTCCGCCCTCACATCCACTCAATTTGCATGCGCTGTATTAATTGACCATCAATGAAGTGAACGACTTTACACGCGTCAAATTATCACATGGGATGGATCCTGGTACAAAATTGCGTCCGCCCATGTACCCGCGTGTGCGTGCGAGGGAATGAGTGCATGTGTGGCGTGCGTGCACATCTTTGCTTCATGCATGTACCGCCAGTATGGCTCAGGGAGGATGAGTACATTCTTCTAGAACCAGCAGCACGTCACTGTGATCAATCCACACAAGGAGGTCGTGACAACGCCTCCACATGTGCCACATGGCTTCATGAACTATAAGAGAGACATTGTGTAGCATGCCATTGGTATTCTAATTTACGTGTTCTGCACATACTCGAAGTACTAGTAAAGTACACACGCATTGCACGCATCAGATTTTGCAACCAAATTATGAATAAATACCACACTATAGCATGTAAGCTCTGAGTCATATATGCGTGATGTAGCCCTTCCTTTAATTCTTATAGTTTATCATTCAAAATCAATTAGTTTTTATAAAAAAGCTAAGAACGCGTGAATAGGAAAAACATGGGATTATAGTGGAATGTCGTCTTGAATCCTACAGGATTGTACGAGTGTTTGATTGTGCATAGAAAAAATGCAGAATTCTTTCAAAGAGGTTTGAGTGGATGGGATGTTTCCTATTAAATCTAGTGAAAATCAATCATATGGAAAAATTCCTATGGTTTACAATCCTACGAATCAAACAACCAAGATAGGAAAAATTCCTAATGATTAGAATCCTCCAAAACTCCTTTGAGAATCCTTTGAATCAAAGAAGCCCTTAAACTATTTTATGATTCATGGAATTGTGCGTTGTAAAGCATAAAGTAAAAACAAATAATGGCAATTCCACTAGAAAAAAAGTTTGGGCAGTTATGATACGGAAGATTCTAGAACAAAAGAGAACCACTGTTGTTTTGAGGTTTGTGCATTATGCTTAAGTTCAACCATGGAGTCTGCTAGATTGTACATGTGGAAAAATCCGGTGGGGGGCTAGAAGATGGTGCGAGGGTCCGAGTGGAGGGAGACTATGAAGGAATGCATAAGTGCGAGATCCATATTTAGAGAGAGGGGGCGAACACGTGCGCTGTTGCACGCAGTGGCGGAGCCATGAAGAATAAATGAGCTAGGGGGCCAAGCATTGCTAATCCTTTACGAGGAGGGTCAATTCATGAAATTAAACCTTTTTTAGAAGCAATTGTCTAATGATCACATTCATATTAGCCTCGATATATAGTGATGTTAGGGGGGCAGGGCCCTTACTGCCCCCTGTCTTCGCCATTGTGCACGGGTATGAGAGATGAAGCAGAAGGCATGGAAGATGAGAGGGGGACGTTGGATATATAATTAATGTGGGTGTATTAGCTATTTTTGTTAATCCTATATAGAGAGGTATAGATTGATCGATGTGGACGTGGGAAAGAGGGTGAGACCTCACTGGATATATCGATTGATCGGTTTGTGTGGAAAATTATGAAAGACCTAGCTATATACACACATACATAGAGGAACATCGATCGTTGCGCATGCACGCATGAGAGATAAAGAATGCCCGGTATGATGGAGAGGGGGATGTGTGTGGGTGTGTGCCTTCATGGGAGACCGACCTGAAGAAAAAGATTGCATGCGTGCGATAGATAATGCTGACTGGTAGTGTGTGTGCATGCATGAACGAGAGAAAGTTAGTGGTACAATTATAAAGAGAAGACTACTGTGTGGGTGTAAAAGAATAGGTGAGGTCATAATCAATGTAAAGTTGAATTCAAATATTTGAATAAGAGATCCTGATGTTTGAAACCCATGCATGCATGAATATAACGGAGATCTGTGCGGTGTGGTTTGGAAACGAGCATGTTGTAATGCATACACATTGAACAAGGTCAGACTGATTTGAATTTGAGATACTGATGGAAGACATCATTTGCCCACATCGCATCCGTGCATGGACACACTATTCTAATTGGAGATGATGGGCGGCTTTCGCATCACATATCTATATCTATACCCCTATATATATTATATTATATATATGTTTATTGTGTGCGGGTAACTTTAACTTTGAAAGATGGTCGTTGGATGAGGCGAATCCGATGGTCCAAAGATGGCAAATTTGAGCACTATTGGTCGTTGGATATCATCTAGATTCCACCAGATTTCACCACATGTATAATCTAGAAGACTCCATGGTTGAACTTAAGCATAATGCACAAACATCAAAACACAAGCACTTCTTATTTGTTCTAGAATCTTCCATCTCAGAATTATCCAAATGTTTTTCTACATGATTTGCCATTATTTGTTTTTACTTTATGTATTACAATGCACAATTCCATGAATCTTAAAATAGATTAGCTTTCTTATAAAAACTAGATGATTTTGAATGAAATGAACTATAAGAATTAAACGAACATCTACATCATGCATATATGACTCAAAGCTTGCATGCTATAATGTGGTATTTATTCATAATTTGGTTGCCAAATCTCATGCGTGCAATTCATGTGTACCTTACTCTAGTATAAATGGTGTTTGTGTGTGTGTTGTGCGTGTTGAAGTGCAAATTGTCTTTTTTGGGGGTACACGTTAAGCTTGTTCTTCCGAAATTTCAAGCAGCGCCTTGTTATGCCGAAAATTGAAGCTAGCGTCAATGTCTATCGTGCTGCGAAACTCCCGCCTCTTCAACCCGCGCCTTGTTAGCCCGAAATATTTAAGATATATCTTTGTCTTGTTGTGCTCCAACAACTCCCTCCATCTCAACCCGCGCCCTTCTATTCCGAAATTACAACGCGCGCGAAAACTCCCACCTCCTGTGAAATCCCGACACGTGAAATGCCCATGGTACCCCTGAACCGAAAGAACCACCTCAAATCGGTGGGGGGTACTTTCATAACTTACCCCACATTTCGGACAAGTGCGCGTCAAAGCCATGGTTCCCCACTGCCATCCCATCCGCCCACCCATTCGTACACCAAGGCTGTGAAAACCCGCGACGAAACCCCACACCCTGCTCCGTCCGCCACCCAGCCAGAGCCTCTTCCCCGACGACTTCGTCCACAACAACACCTCGGCGTCCCTCATCCACCGTACCGGATGAGGATCCATCGTCAATCTCATCATCCCGCCGGTTCAGCCACCCCGTCCTCCACTTCCAAGGAGCTGCCCCGATGTTCCCCTCGTCTTTCGCAGCACCTCCATTCCCACACCGCCGTCTTCACCTGCACCACTGGAAGAGCATCATCATCACCGTTTCCTCGGATGACGCTGCGGCCTAATCGGCGCCACCAAAGAGGTTGTACACTAATTGCCGTATTTTCTTCTTGATTCGATCTCACGGTGCTACCGGCACTCGGTCCCGAGCCCACACGGCGCGGCTCCATCCATGGCGGCGTCACCGGCCACTTCCTCCACGGCGTCGCTCCCTCGGCGGCATGTCCACATCGGTAGGAGCTGTTGCTGCTTTACCTCTCGCTCACGATGCTGCTCTGCTCTTGCTCTCGGTCCCCTGCATGGTCTGCTCTTGCTATTGCTCTTGCTCTGGCTGCTGCTCTCGCTCTTGCTCTTGCTTGCGATGCTGCTCCGATTTGACTACACTTCAGTCGACTGAATCGACTTTTGGGTCAGTCGATTTTCAAAGGGTGGGCTCGCCGGGTGAAGGAAGAACCAGCCGCAGCGAGGATGGGGGCTCGCCGGAGAGGTACCCCACTATCTATCTTAGGGTTCAGGATGGGGGCGGTGGTGTGGGGATCGCCGGAGAAAAAGCTCGGCACAGGGGCCTATAGGGATGGCCGGGGCGGCCGCGGACCGGCGATGGGGAGTGTTTTCGGGGCGGGCGGGGTGGCGCACCGCCGGCCGCAGGTGGCGGGGGGCTGCTGTTTGGCCGGTGGTGGCTGGCGGCTCAGGGGGATGGAGGTTGAAGATGAACCTCAGGCCCTTGATTTCGTATCCAACGGCTGCAAAATCGACTGACCAAAGATGAAAAAGTCAGTCGACCAATGTGTAGCCTCACCTTGCTAGTGCGTTCAGTTTCGACAGCAAAATTCAGTTTCGACAGTTAAGTACAATTTCGACAGTTAGGTTCAGTTTCGACAGTTAAGTTCAGTTTCGACAGTTAAGTTCAGTTTCGACAGTTAAGTTCAGAGATGAGCGGCTGATGTATTTTACTTCTAGCACTTTGTGGTTATGTATTTTACGTCATGTATTGGAGATGCTATTAGAATTTCACTCAGGTTAACGTTGTTTGTTGTCTCTCTTGTCCTGCTTCAGCCTCGGCGTCGTACAACTCATCGGAGTTGCTCCAACGACAAAACCCTCCATCATAGTGGAGCAGTACCTCGGGCTCCATCTCCAGATGCCTAAGATCTTCTTCCCCTCCTCCGACAGCAAAGTCAGCTGGAGCATCCTCACCGGCCAACCTAATCACGCTGAGATCGACATGGCTTCGCCAAAGAGGTTGTACACTTGTTGCATCTCTTTTTTACTCTACATGTTATATATATTGTCCACTGAGCACTCTTAGTAATGGGAAATACGATTATTTTATCCTACTATATGACAAGCAGTGAGGTACCAGGCAACTTAGCTATCCGTGATGGACTCTCTTGAACGCCAACATTATTTATCTCTGCGTGTTTGAGCTGTGCATTTGTCGATGGGCCTAGGAGTTGAGCTAGTATGGCAGTGGCCTGGGTCCAAAGTAATAGAAGTAGCACAAAAACATTTTTTAGTGTAGGATTTTCCATGCTCAAGCCTGCCTACTAGAATCGCCACTGCTTGAAAGGAAAAGTGAATGAAAAACATAGGAATTGGAAAGTTTCCTATGGTACTACTTTTCATGAATTTGGTGCAAAGGAATGGAGCAAAGGAAAACTGTAGGATTTGTTCCTTTAGTGTCTCCTTGAAAGAAAAACCGTAGGAATTCTAATTTCCACTTCTCCTCCTTTTCATATTCCTATTCATGAAGCACAAGACTAAGAGATAGTAGCATAATAGCATTATAACCGTACATTTTCTTGTGGTTTGACTTAATCTCACCATGCTTTTTTGCATCCTGTGATCTTCCATTTGTTGTGAATCAAACACCCAGATTGGCAGAAATCATGTGTTTTTAAATTCTCTGTTTTGCACGTGCATTCCTATCCTATTCCTGTCTATTTCCTATCCCTACATTGTTCGAATCCTCAAATTCAAACAAGCCCTTACTCAATTACTTCTGTTACAGATATGTGTCAAAGAAAACCTTGTGTGGTTTGTCCTGCTCCTGCAGTGCTATGTTCCACCCCAGCTCAGCTGCTCCAACGATGGAAGGGTTCACCACAGCAGGGATCCGCTCTCCAGACTATCTTTCGTCGCCTCAGATCTTCTTCCCCGCCGCTGGCAGCCACGACAACTGCATTTCAATCATCAACTGAGCAGAAGACCTTGAGGACTACACGGGTCCGCAAGAGAGGTCGCACTCTTCCGTGTCTGCTTACGTTATGCGTCGCTTAATATGATGACATGCTACATTATCGTCGTGTTCACCTATTAGACTCCGAGTCAGGTCCAAACTAATGCAGAAACTTGAGTATTTAAATGGTTGTGGGGTACATATTGGGGCAGTAATCAGTACTATCTGTCTACTATCTGGTTAATCTCCGGTGTCTACTTTGAGTTTCATGTTGGGTGCAAACAAACATTAAAGGAGCCATTATCTGTATTTTTTAACTAAAGCTATTATCTGCCTGCTATCATTGGTTTTGGGTCTATCCACAGTTTGCTACCATCACTCTGGATTTGTGCATGCACTCCTTACATGATCTCACTATGTTTTATTCCTATGCATGCCAGTTATTGTACACAATGGAACTGATCATGTAGAGCAAAAGAGACGAGCCTTGCGTGGCAATAAAATTTCATGCAGACGTCGTTCCATGGTGGGCGCAAAGGCAGCCCCCCTCCACCCATTTCGGATCGTAATCAAGAGGAAGATAACTGTTCTGAGGGGGATTCAGAAGGAGAAGACCACTCCTATTTACCCCATGAGGTCTTCGCTCTAACTTGGCATGCTGATGTTGGTAATATCATGCATATGGTGCCTTGCATTGCTTACTGTATACTTTAAAGATGTCATCTGCTTAGTTTAGACATGCTTTGTGTCAATGCCATCTGTTTAGTTTCTTTATCGTATATGTGAATCATGCAATGCCATCTTGTCTAGCTAGGCATCATATATGTGAATTTTGCAATGCCACCCTGGTTAGCCAGTCATCTTATATGTGAATTATATCATGCCATCATTTTTTTATTATGTGTTAAATTTGTCAACAATTTTAGTACATTCAATTACTCTTCATGTGCATCAGCCATTCGACACGATCATGGAAAAATCTGGAGTGGAAACAAGGTCTTAAGAGTAGCCGATGCTATCTGACAAAGCGCATGTCTTGCTGGTTACCGATAGCTCCTCAGAGGAGGATTCAGAGACAGATGACCAGTCATATTTCCCCCCTGAGGCGCATGCCCTAACTTGGCAGGGTTATGTTACTCATATCATGCGTATGGTATCTTGCATTGCTATGTCATTTGCTTAGTTTAGACATGCTTTGTGTGAATGCCACCTGTTTAGTGTCTAATTACCATATATGTGAATTATGCAATGCCATCTTGTTGCAAGACATTATATATGTGAATTATGCAATGTTATCTTGTTCCAAGGCATTATGTATGTGAATTATGCAATGCCATGTTGTTTAGGCAAGCGTCATATATGTGAATTATATCATGTCGTCCTTTTTTGTATTTCTCATTGCTTTTGTCGACAATGTTTGTATATTCAACTGCTCTTCCTGTGCATCAGCCATTTGAATTGGTGATGGAGAAATCTAGAGTGAAAACAAGGTCTTCGAAGCAGACAATGCTACCTGCTGAAGCAGATATCTTGCTGGTTACAGATAGCTCTTCAGAGGAGGATTCAGAGGCAGATGACCAGTCCTATTAACCCCCTAAGGTGTATGCTCAAACTTGGTAGGGTTATATTACTCATATCATGCATATGTTGTATTGCAATGCTTAGTTTTTACATCATATACACAATATTGAATGCCATCTCCTTAGTTGACACATCATATATGCAATTGCCCTCTGCTCACTTCCTTAGTATATAAATCATATATTTGAATTATGTCATGCCATGATGTTTACATAGACAGCATGTATCTGAATTATGGCATGCCAACCCATTTTCTAAAGACATAATATAGTTATATCATCTCATCCTGTTTACATAGTCATCATATTTTAAATTATGTCATTCTATCCGTGAATTATATCATGCCATCATGTTTCCATCGACGACATGTTTGTGATTTATGGCATGCCAACCACTTTAATAGACACATCGTATAGTTATATCATGTCATCCTGTTTACATAGTCATCATATTTTGAAGTATGTCATTCTATCCTGTTTAGTTAGCCATCATACATGTGAAATTGTGTCATGCTATCCTGTTTAATTAGCCATCATATATGTGAAATTATGTCCTGCTATTCTGTTTGCTTAGACAACATAAATGTGAATTATTTCATGCCCTGTTTTCTTCCCTACTATCCATTGCACCTGTCTATCTTACAATGTCTGTACATTCAATTACTTTTCTTGTTTATCAGCCATTTCAATTGGAGGGAGTGATGGCAGTATCTGTGGGAGTAAAAACACGGTCTTCAGAAAAGATCGTGCTACCTGTCGATGCAGATAGAACCACGGTTGTACTTGCCCAAGAACCAGCCCCACCACACATAACCCACACTCATGCAGATTGTACCCCTACCCAGTTGGACAGAGAACCAGCTACACCCCTTCTAACCCCAACCCCAGCAGATAGACACCCAGTTCCCGTTGACACAGCACCGTCTCCACCACAGAGCACCCAAACACGAGCAGTTAGTAAGGCAACTGCAGTGCCAAAATCACGAGGACCACCACTTCGAACCCGAAGTCAATGCTTAAAGCAGAAGAAGAATTGTTCTCAGGTCAGGTTCCGTAGCTATGGTTCATACTACTTTGCTCTTGCATCACTATATTTACTGATACCAACCAATTTCAAATTTGAAGGATGCAATTGAAACTCCAATGGCGCAACAGGTATGTTTTAAACCTGTTTCTTCAACGTGTTTGGCTGTTTGCTGTTGTAACTTGCTCTATGTTGATTTCAGTTTCAATTGAATAAACAGTTATGTTCTCATGCCATGCACATTACAAGTGTTGTTATTGCTGTGTAGTTTCCCACACTTATATTCTGTCTATGCTGCTTTGTCTTAAATAGATATGATTCGAACTGTATCTATCTTGATTTGGCAACATAAACTAGAATGATATAGACCATACAGTGACCATACTACATAGATATATGTTTGTTTCATGCTGTTATCCTGTCCACCTTACTACTGAACTGGTTTACCAAAATGAGTTTCATATACTACATTGTAAACCTGAGATGTGTTTGTTTGTTTCTCTTTTAGAACGCGGATAAAATATTGGAGAAGAGTACCCTGTTATGCAATGGTAAAGGAAGTAATGCAGATAAGGTTCAAGATAGTGAGACATCCCTGTTGGTCTCCAAGAAAGCTGATAAAAACTATATTGAGGACACTGAGACAACCCCAAAGTCCTGTCTTGATGTAGTGTTCGAGTTACTGGCTACCACTGCTGGCACCAGCTCTTCGAACTCGTTGCCTGAATCAGTTTGGCTTCTTGAGTCTCAACTTCAAGTTGAAAGACATCGATCAGATGTTATGCGACAGGAAGCCGAAGGACTGAGGAAGTCCCTGCAGCATTCAGATGCATACTTTCTGGTGCAACAACAAGCGCTGGAGGACTTAAGCGCCAAACAAGAGAAAGTTAATAAGCTTGCTAAGCATCTTGCCAGGATTATGGGTACCCAGGATATTGTTTCTTGAGCTCTTCTGAAGTGGTTTCAGTTCTGGACTTGTTTTGTTGCGGCATTTATATGCTGATGTGTTCCCTATATTTGCACTGGTGGCGAACTTTGATGCCCAGTGGATGTAATATGTGTAATAGCCGTGATAGCCTAGTGTAAGTTGCTTGCTTCTTTATTTCCTTGTTGTCTTGTTTATTTGTTTGCTTGTAGTCAGTGCAGTTCTTTTTCTGCGGTTTGCTAGTGGCTGCAATAACCTATTTTTAAACTAGGCCACAATAACCATGGGCTAATATTTACTATAGTGACACTGGACCTACGGGCCGTAGAAACAGTGGGCCTTCTACAGGCCGTATAAACAGTGGGCCTTCTACGGGCTGTATAAACTGTGGGCCTTCTACGAGTCGTATAAACAGTAGGCCTTCTATGGGCCGTATAAACAATGGGCCTCATACGGGCCGTATCATCAATGGGCCTTATACGGGCAGTATGATCGATTGGCCAAACATGGGCCAATAACAAGCCGCATAATGGCCGTAAACGGGCTAGAGTTGGAATCGTCCGTTCATGGGCCGACCATAACGGGCCATCGTTAATAGGCCGTATTTCATGACGCTATGAAAATGGCCCAACATGTTAACGGACTACAAACGGGCCAACTGTAACCACGGGCTGAATTTGGCCCATAAGCAGAAAATGACAGTAACGGGCCATAAGTAAACGAATACTGGAAATGAGCCCAAGAATAAATGGGCTCTGAGAAGGCCGAAAGATAACATGGGCTGGAAACGGCCCAACGGAATAACAGGCCCTTAATGGGTATAAAGTGATACAGTGTTCATTACGGGCCAGTTTCACCACGGGCCATTAATGGGTGTAAAGTAATACACTGTTCATTACGGGCCAGTTTCACCACGGGCCATTAATAGGCCAAGAGTTACATAGGGCCTCATATGGGCCGAAAGACATCATGGGCCATACATGGGCCAGAAGTGAAAACAGGCTGGAATCATATTGGGTGGCCCAGATGATGCTATTGGGCCTAATTCGAATAGGGCGTAACGGTCCTTGGGTTAGCGGGCTGTAAATGGGCTATATGCGAACAGGCCGTTAACAGGCTTTACATGGGTCGGCCCGCACCTTTTGACCAAGTCAAACGGGCCGGCCTTTTCACAGGAATGGGCCTCTGTTGGGCCGTTCCACGTGTCGACAAATCATAGGCACCTTCTGTCCAATGAGTGGATGACATCTGTCCCAACTGTGAGCCGACACGTGTTTCCTCCAGCCAATGATGATTTTACACGTGGAAAATCCCCATTGGTCAGGGCTGTTAACGGGTTATCGGATCCAAAACCCGACCCGATAGCTTAACGACGTTCCGTTATGGTGGATGCCACGTGTCGGTCACCCTTGACGAAAGCACTTCTGTGACGCGCGATTTATCGTCATGGAAGTGGACACTTCCATGATGATAATTTTGGTAATGTCATGGAACACTTCTACGACAACACAGGTATGACTATCTTCATTCTGTCATAAATTTTTCATGGATGTACATGCATGACAAAAAACGCGACCTACTGTGACAAACAAGTATCATCACGGAAGTGTATTTTTTTTGTAGTGTCATCATCTGTCTTTTTATTAAATTAAAGCAATCATCAGCTTGCTATCATTATTTTTGGATCCATCCACTGGTTGTTACCATCACTTTAAATTTATGCATGTCAGATATTGTACACGGACATGCTGAACATGTAGAGAAAAAGAGAAGAGTTTTGCGCGGCAATACAATGTCATGCAGACATCGCTCCGTGGTGGGTTCAATGGCAAACCCTCCCCACCCCTCTCTAGATTGTAATCCAGAGGAAGATATCTGTTCTGAGGAGGATTCGGACGCCACTGACCACTCCTACTTACCCCCCAAGGTGTTTGCTCTACCTTGGCATGATGATGTTAGTCATATCATGCATATGTTGCCTTGCAGTGCCTACTTTTGACATCATATATGTCATCTTCTTAGTTTAGACATGTTCTGTAATGCCACTTGTTTAGTTTCTATATCATATATGGGAATTATGCAGTCTCATGTCCTTTAGCCAGCCATAATATATGTGCAATGTGCAATGCCATCCTGTTTAACCAGGCATCATATATTTGAATGATATCTTGCCCATCCTTTTGTTCATTACATTTCCATTTGTCGACAATGTTTGTACATTAAACTACTCTTCCTGTGAATCAGCCATTTGGGTGGGAGATGGAAATATCTGGAGTGAAAACAAGGCCTTCAGAGCAGACAGTGCTACCTGTCGAAGCAGATCTCTTGTAGGGTCCCGATAGCTCCTCAGAGATGGATTCAGAGACAGATGACTAGTCATATTCCCCCGCCGAGGTGTATGCTCTAACTTGGCACGGTTATACTGCTCATATCATGCATATGGTGTCTTGCATTGCATAGTTTAGACATCATATACACAATATTCAACACCATGTTCTTAGTTCAGACATCATATCGAATGCCCTCTGTTTAGCATATAAATCACATATGCGAATTAAATGATGCGATCCTGATTACTTAGATAACATGTAGGTGAATTATGTCATGCGATCATGTTTAGTTATTCATCATATCTTTGAATTATGTTATGCTATGCTATCCAGTTTAGATAGACATGATATATGTGAAATTATGTCATGCTATCCGTTTTAGTTAAACAATATACATGTCAACTATTTCATGCCCTCTTTTTTCCACACTATCTATTGCATCTGTCTCTCATACAATGTCTATACATTCAACTATGTTTCCTGTTTATCAGCCATTTGAATTGGAGCGGGTGATGCCAGTATCTAGCAGACTAAAAACACGGTCTTCAAATAAAACAGTGCTACCTCTTGGTGGAGGTAGCACCCCGGTTGTACATGCACGAGAACCAGCCCTACCACACATAACCCAAACTCTCGCAGATTGTACCCCTACTGCGATGGACAGAGAACCAGCTTCACCCAATCTAACCCCAACCCTAGCAGATAGTAACCCAGTTCCTATTGACATAGCACCATCTCCACCACAGATCTCCCAAACAAGAGAAGTTAGTCAGGCAGCTCCAGTGCCGAAAGGGCCAGTACTACCACGCCGAACCCCAACTCCACTAGTTAGTACGCCTATTCCTGTGGAGGAGCCAGCTAGTCGTAGTTTAGCATCTATCGCATTTGATGTTATTAAATCATATGTGCGTATCTTCCCATCTTGGAAATATTATACTGAAGATGAAGGAAATGCCAGTTGCAGGTGTTTGTACGGGAGTTATGTGTAAGTAATGTTATTCATGGCAATTACTTTGCTTTGTCCCATACATCCTGCCTCCATGATGGTTATAATACATCAAATTTTCCCATTTTTCTCTATAGAGAAGGACCAATTTGGAAACTGAGGATGAGGTAACATGTGCTAATACCTCTGCTATCTTCAAGAATGCTTGGTGGCAGTATCGGAATTACCTAAAGAAAACGTACTTCACTGGCAGAAAAACTCATCAAATTCCCTTATGTTCTCCTGAGACACATTTACTGGACGATGACTGGGAACGCCTTGTCCTGTACTGGTCCCGAACCAAGAATGTGGTAAGGTCTATGAACTCATTTTATATTTTTAAGTACTATATTCTTGCATCTTACTATACTCTATTCATGTAGAACAAGTGCCTAAACCTGAAGAACAACTGTTCTAATTTAAGATTCCATTGCTATCATAGTTCAAAAAAGCGATAGGCGTTAATTGTGCGTTTTGCCACCGCCTTGCGCTTTACTGACCAAAGCGCATGCTTATGCACAGTTATGCACAAATTAAGCGTAGTTATGCACAATGCGTTTTGCCAACGCCTAGAGCCTAGGCGCGCTTAAGCGCTCGCTTAGGCGCATCTTTTTTAACTATGATTGCTATCGTGCATACTGCTTTGCTCTTGTATCACTGTATTTACTCATACAAACTTATTTTTAAATTTAAGGATCCAACCATAACTCCAATGGCACAACAGGTATGTTCACGCATGTTTCTTTAACAGGTTTGCTCTTATCAATAGCTCTGTTGATTTTAATTTCAATTGTGTATACAATTGACTTCTCGTATCATGCACATTACTAGCATCACAACAGAGCCAATAGTGTTGTTGTACATGTAGACCCGTGGTACCCATCTGAAATCCTATTGTGCCGTGTAGTTTCCCACGCTTTGTATTCTTTCACTGCTGCTTTGTCTTGAACTAATATGATTTGAACCATGTCTCTATTTTGATTTGCCAAGACAATGAAGTGACCATAGGACATAGATATATGCTTGTTTGATGCTTTTATTATGTACTAGTACTTGGCAATAAAAGACTTGGTAGTTTAATCATGTCCACCTTACTAATGAACTGGTTCACCGAAATGAGTTTCATATACTAGTACATGCTAAACCTGTTATGTGTCTGCTTGTTTCTTCTTTTAGAGCACTGACAGAATATTGGGGAAGAGTGCCTTACTAAGCAATGGTAAAGGAAGTAATGCAGATAAGGTTCAGGATAGTGACACATCCTTGTTGGTCTCCAACAAAGCTAATAAAACAGCTAAGGAAGACTATCTTGAAGATAGTGAGACAACTCCAAAGTCCTGTCTTAGTTTAGTGTTCGAGTTACTGGCCACTACCGCTTCCACAAGCTATTCAAACTCACTGTCTGAATCAGTTCAGTTTTTTGAGTCTCAACTACAAGCTGAAAGACATCGATTAGTTGTGCTGCGACAAGAAGCAGAAGGACCGCGGAAGTCCCTGGAGCAATCATATGCATACTTTCTAGTGCAACAGCAAGCGTTGGAGGATTTTAGCGCCAAACAGGACAAAGCTAAGAAGCTTGCTAAGCTTATTGCCAGCATGGTGGATACCCAAGATAACATTTCTTGAGCTCTTCTAAAGTTTTTTAGGGATTAATGATAGTGGGAGAGGCTCCCACTGACTTTGTATTAACTCATGATATAAGGTTACATATTTACAAGGGTGGGATTAAGGCCCCCATGCCAAGACTATAGCTATGCAAAAGAGGAAAGCAGGCATGAAAACACTGCTACAGCAAGCTAAACAGAGTTAGATCACAGCCCTTGGAGGAATGTGGAGATGAAGGGATGCAGGTCCTGTTTACAATTATGCATAAGCAGTCCCATCAAGTTCTTGAAACATGCCAACCAAGAGTCAAACGAGTGTGCCACCCTTCTAAAGTGTTCATTGTTTCTTTCTTTCCAGATACTCCAAGCAGCCAGCATGAAAATGTCCATGAAGAGGGGGTAGCTCCACTGCCGCTTGCCAGCATGCATCAATCTGAGACGATTATCATCACTTGGCCAAACTATCCCCAGCTTTGCCCAGCACAGCGTACTAAAGGGGCAGTGGAAAAATAGGTGTTCCACCGTCACTTCAGGGGGTCGATCACACAGCAAGCAGGCAAAATTATTGTTCTGGGTGTTGTAGTGACGACGCTTGAGCAAATTCCTTGTGTTCAATCAATCGACCAATAGAAGCAAGCAAAACACTTTAAACTTGATGGGGCTTTTGCCCTTCCATTGCCACACAAACGCCTCATCAACCTCGACCTCTCTGAAACAATGTGTGTAGTACACGCTAGAGGAGAACCGATTTGCGATCGAGCAGGCCCAAACATCTTGCTCCTTTGGCACTATTTCAACATGCGTGCACTACCCTTGGATCAACCTAATCTCATCGCGGGCCTATGTCGAGAGGGGTAGCTGAAATATCTCAACAGGATCACTAGCTTGCAGGACTGCCTCAACAGTAGCATCCTCGTCTGTGCAAAAAGAGAAACCCCTGGGAAAGGAGTGCATGAGGGCGTGTTCTTCATCGTCAAGCCCAACATCCTTCTAGAAGAGAGCCGAGAGACCATTACCAACTACAACTGATGTGATTCCTCTGAAAATATCATTGTGCATCATAACATCACGCCACCAAAAGGAGCCAGTCGCATTGCATGCATGGGGCACCTTATCAGGGTAGTACGCATCCCAAATCAGCAAAACCCAGGGCACATCCTCTTTGTTATAGAATTTAAAGAGGTGTTTGAGCAGGAGGGCCACATTCTGTGTTTTGATATCAATGACTCCAAGGCCACCTTTCTTATTCGGTCTGCAAACAAGATCCCATGCAGCCAACAAATTATTCTTGACTCCATCGTCTGTGTTCTTCGCCTAAAGGCAATACCTGCGGAGTTTATCCAGATGTTCAACTACACGGGGTGGCAGCTTGATCGTGCACATGTCATAAATGAGCATCGATGTGATCGCAGAATTAACCAGAGTGAGCTTAGCACCGGTGGACATCAAGGACAAGGCCATTGATAGCTTCCTCTCCACACCATGAACCAAAGGCATCAGATCGAGCATTGTCGGTCTAGTGGTTCCCATGGGAAGACCAAGGTAGGTGAAAGGCATCACCCCCACTGAGCAGCCAAAGATGCGAGCAAGATCATCTGTTTTTTCTTGGGACAGGTTGATCGAGATGAGAATGGACTTTCTAAAGTTAATTTTTAGCCCAACTGAATCAGCATAGTCCACCAGGATGGATTTCATAACGGCCGCTTGGGACTGACAAGCCGGCAGCAGAAGGATCGTGTCGTCAGTGTATTGAACCACTGGGTAATCAGTCATATTGGGTGAGGGGAAAGGCAGTTGAATCAGACCGTGCCGGAAAGCATCGTTGATGTCTGCTTGCAACAGGTCCGCAGCAAGCACAAAGATCAGGGGCGAGAGCGGGTCACTGTCGTGGTTCTAAGCCTGACAGTAGAGTGGGGGGTAGGTATGGAGAGGCAAGGTCCTAGCTATGGAGAGGTTGTAAACACAAGGGATGTACGAGTTCAAGCCCTTCTCGGAAGAAGTAAAAGCCCTATGTCTCGGAGCCCAGAGGCGGTCGAGTGGATTATGTGTATATGAGTTACAAGGTGCCGAACCCCTCTGCCTGTGGAGGGGGGTGGCTTATATAGAGTGCGCCAGGACCCCAGCCAGACCACGTAGGAGAGGGTTTAAGGTGAGTTAAGTCCGGGGCGTTACTGGTAACGCCCCACATAAAGTGTCTTTACTGTCATAAAGTCTACTTAATTACAGGCCGTTGCAGTGTAGAGTGTCTCTTGACCTTCTGGTGGTCGAGTGAGCCTTCATGGTCGAGTCCTTCAAGTCAGTCGAGTGAGTCCCTCGTTGGTCGACTGGAAGGTGACCTCTTCTAAGGGCGTCCTGGGTAAGGTACTTAGATCAGGTCCATGACCCTACCCTAGGTGCATGACCCCATCATTAGCCCCCGAATGGATTGAGGCCTCGAGTGAGGTAGGAGTTGATGTTGTTTCCGATTAACCTTTGCACACAGGTCGTGCGTTGTTCTGGACCAAAGAACCTCTTCGTCGATAGTGAGCAACTTGTCTTCAGTCGACTCGATCCATTCTCTTCTTTCGTCGAGTGATCTTTCGGGCTTCGACGATCCCCGAGCGACGGATCGCGGGAAACTCTGCGTCTGGCAGACTGATCTGCTGTTCGCGGATTCCGCGGGATGCGAAATTTGGGCACGCGCGCGAAGCGGAGCGGACCGCGGCGTTCGGATGGGACGGGACATAGACGCCTCGATCTCCGCACCGCTTTCTTCGCCACGTATCCCGTCTGCGTAACTGTTCCTGGATATGATTAGATCGACCGGGCCCACCTGTCATCCACTCGGAAGGGTCCTTATAAATGCGCCCGGCGAGGATTTTTGTGCTGTGCCTCAGCATTCTCTCTCTCTCTCCGCTCCCTTCGTCCCCGTCCAGCGCGCTCGCTCTCGCCCCCGCACAACTTCCCCTCGCGCATCTCGCCGGCAACCATGGCCAATGAGAAGACGGCAGCGCTGGAACGTGCGAAGAAGGCGTCGGCGTCGGAGAAGGCGAAGGGGAGATCCACCAGCTGCGGCGGGTCTTCGTCCAGATCCCGCCTGCCGAAGGGCTGGGTCCAAGGAGACTGGATCCAGTCGACCATCACAGAAAAAGACCTCCTCGACATGGCCAACGAGGGCTTGATCCCTCATGGAGCTGCGAGGCTTCCGGGGAAGGAGTGGCAGCCCCAGCCAGAAGAGGGTGAGTGTGTGCTCTTGGCCACCCATGTTGATCGTGGATTTTCTTTGCCGCCGAGTATTTTCTTCCGTGGCTTCTTGAACTTCTTTGGAGCGCAGCTCCACCACTTTACCCCAAATTCTATCGCCTATCTTGCCGCGTTCGTGTCCATGTGTGAGGGTTTCCTGGGCTGTCGACCGCACTGGGGTTTGTTCAAGCATATATTCACGTGTCGCTCTCAGACCGTGAAGAAGGCGAGCCCAGGCGATGAAAGAACCCGAGTCGTCCAAATGTGTGGGGGTCTGGGGATCCAGGTGAGGAATAAGAGCACCTTCCCGCCCATGACCTTTCCCGAGTCAGTCAGAGGCTGGCAGTCGACCTGGTTCTACTGCCAGGACCAGTCGACGCCGGGGCAGTCGAGTGGACTCCCTCAGTTTACCATGGACCGAGTGAACAAGCCCTCCTCTCTGAAGTTGATTCCGGAGGAGAAAGCTGACGTGAAGATGTTGATGGAGCGCGTGGTGCAGTTGGTTCGGGAGGGAGTGACGGGCATGGATCTCCTGGAGGTCTTCCTTAGGCGTCGCATCCAGCCCCTTCAGTTCCGGAGCCACTGCATGTGGTTGTACTGTGGGACTGAAGACGAGACTCGAGTCCATCCAGAAGCAGTCGACGATGTCACTCTGGAAAGATGGATGGTAGCCGTTACCGGAACAAGGATAACCCACGCGGAGCCAGAAGGATTCCTCCACTCGACCACAACAGCGATCCAAACAAGGTACGCTTGCTCTGCTCTCCACTGTGTTCTTGTCACATTCATTTCTGTTTATCCTGCCGACTGATCGAGTGATCCTTGTCTTGATGTCTACCAGGCCCTCACCGAGCTGTACTCGATGCCCAACAGGGCACAAGCTCCGACTGAGGAGGGTGAGGCAAGTGGAGGCGAGAGCCAGGAGGAGGAGGAATGGGACTCGGACGTTGCTGAGGATGATGATGACGACGATGATGATGACGGTGATGAAGATGACGTTGAAGACGAGGAAGAAGAGGAGGAGGAGGTCGTACCACCGCGCTCAGAAAGGCGGTCGAAGCTTGTCCACGACCCTTCGACTGAACGTGGCAAGGGGGTTGCGACCGTTGCTCAGTCGACCAAGCGCCCTCGGACCACCTCTCCGGTGCCAACTGAAAAGGCGCCGAAGCAGCCCAGGGCGGCCCCGTCGAAGCCGATCAAGCTCCTGCCGAAGATGAAGGTGTCCATCCCCACCATATCAGGGTAATCGTGCTGCTTAAGTCTTCTTATTTTGTGTGAACTTTGTCTCTGGTCGACGCTGAAGTTAGTCGACTGATCCTTTGGAGTTGCAGTGCTGCTACTTCTGAGACCTCAGCCCGGGCTGATGACCATGAGATGGAGGACGCAGCAACTTCAAAACCAGGTACTATATTCTTAACGCCGTTTTTAGTCGACTGACTCGCGATCTCTGATCCTGATTCTTCTCCGTAGCTCCACCCAATGCTGTTATCAATCTTCCTGATGATGATGAGGATGAGGAACCGCTGAAGCGCAGAAGGAGTAGGAAAGCGTCCGCCAAGGCCCAGGAGTGACGGCGCCTGAGATTCTGATTGCGGAGGAAGAGAACACCACTCGACACACGGTGTCCTTCGCAGATCCGCTGACGAGTGCTCAGCAGCCCTCCCTCTTCACGACGCACCACGTCCCAGAGGACCAAGCTGGCGCGGCGAAAGAGGCGATACGCCAGGCGGGAATCATGATGGAGCAGTTGAAGACCATCCGGGATGCGAGCCAGGCAGCTTATGACGCCAGTTCTGCCCTCCAAAGCAATGTTCAGGTCAGTCGACCATCGTTTGTTCTGTTGGATATGCTACCAAAAACTTTTCCTTTCCGGAATTTATAGTAGTCACCCACTGGGTGTGTCGATTAAACTCCGTGTTAGCGGGGGCACGCTGAGTGCACCCGCTGGGTGTAGTCCCCAAGGCTAAGGTCGACTGCTGGCAGTCGGCCTTAGGCTTTATGATGTCAATCTTTCTGTCAGTCGACTATGTCGACTGGATTTCACAAACCGGTGGGGGCACGCTGAGTGCACCCACTGGGTGTAGTCCCCGAGACTGTGGTCGACTGCTTGCAGTTGATCACAGTCTTAGAGAATGCATCTCGCTCTTTTTTTTTGAGGTCGACTGGTCGACTTTGTCTTCAACAGGATTAGTGGGGGCACGCTGAGTGCACCCACTGGGTGTAGTCCCCGAGACTACGGTCGAATGCTTGTATTCGGCTGTAGTCTTAGAAACGTGTGTTTTTCCTTTTTCACTCGGAAGTGAATTATATTTGACATTTAGTCGATTGGTTCTTCGCAGAACTCCTGTGATCTTGTGGCTCGCTACTCTGAGCTGGAAAACAAGCACACTCAACTCGAGCTGAGCTTGAAGCTGGTTCAGGAGAAGCTGACGAAGGCAAAGGAGGAGACCGAAGGTATGTTTGGTGAGACCCTGACGACTGCTTTTCCCCTTGCTTGTTTCAAAATCTGATCTTGCTGTAACTTGCAGGTAAGGTAAGGGAGGCCCAACAGAAGAAAGACCTCGAACTAGCTGAGAAGATCAAGCTTGCTGACGAGAAGTTAGCTTCAGTCACCAAGCTTGAACAAGACAATACCAATCTGAAAGCTGCTCTTGGGATCGCCAACAAGGAGGTCAGTCGACTAAAAACTGATAAAGCTGCCCTGACCGACCAAGTCAGTAAGTTGACTGGGAAGAAAATGATCTGGAGGCCTTCCTGAGTGGTCTTGCCAAGAAGCTGTTTCTTATGCTTGAAGGTAAACCTCTATGCTCGGCAAACATTTCCAATTGTGGTTTTTCCATTCGACCATCCCCTTGACTTAGTGATCATCCTTGCAGAATTTTGTCAAAACTTTGAAGAAGAAACTAGCCGGCTGGAGCCAAACCTCGACCCCGTCAATTCTCCGGTGAACGACGAAGTTGCCATGGATGTTTTCCGACTGGAGTCTCGTGTTGCAGCTGTCGTGGACTATCTCGCAAGGCTGAAGGCCGCCACATCTCGCATCGACTCGACGCTCTGGCCTGAGGAGACACTTCAGAATGACCTTGAGTCGCTGATGGCCCGCTTGAACACGATCCCTGGTCGAGTGCAGGAATGGAAGAAGTCCTCGGCTCGGTGTGGTGCAGATGTTGCTCTGTGTCTGGCCCGAGTCCACTGTAAAGATGCGCGAGAAGAGAAGCTGGCGGCCCTTCGGGTGGCCAACACCAAGAAACACGACTTCAGGTCCTTTATGGAAACTTTCCTTGCAGCTGCCACTCGGATCGCCGACGGAATTGACCTTGATGAATTCGTTGCACCTTCCAGCCCTCCGCAGGAGGGGTAAAAAACTTCTTCTGGCTCGACGCTTTAAATTTGCCTCGGTATGCCGAGTGGAATTGTAACCGATAAACCTTAATAGGCTTAACGCCTGAGCACTTTCGGTTCCTTTAGATATCGATTCAGACTTGAATTTGGTGCTTGAATACGATTGCTTTTTGGCTCGAAATGTCTTTTGCAGGTTCAAAGCAAGGCGCCTTTACTGCAATCGACTTATTCTTTAGTCCACTTAGGCGAGCACTGGGCTGCGGCTAAGCCTCTGAGTGGAAGCCTGGCTTACCACTCGGTAGGATTTCCATAGCTTAGGCGAGCACTGGGCTGCAGCTAAGCCTCCGAGTGAGGGGTTTACTCTTCACTCGGTAGGATTTTTATAACTTAGGCTAGCACTGGGCTGCAGCTAAGCCTCCGAGTGAAAGTCTGGCTTACCACTCGGTAGGATTTTGATAACTTAGGCGAAACGGATTCGCAGCTAAGCCTCCGAGTGGGAGTCTGGCTCACCACTCGGTAGGATTTTTGTAACTTAGGCGAGTGCTTGGACTGCAGCTAAGCCCGCGAGTGAGAGGTTTGCTCTTCACTCGGTAGGATTTTTACAAACTTAGGCGAGTGCTTGGACTGCAACTAAGCCCCCGAGTGAGAGGTTTGCTCTTCACTCGGTAGGATTTTTACAAACTTAGGCGAGTCCTTGGACTGCAGCTAAGCCCCCGAGTGAGAGGTTTGCTCTTCACTCGGTGGGATTTTTACAAACTTAGGCGAGTGCTTGGACTGCAGCTAAGCCCCTGAGTGAGAGGTTTGCTCTTCACTCGGTAGGATTTTTACAAACTTAGGCGAGTGCTTGGACTGCAGCTAAGCTCCCGAGTGAGAGGTTTGCTCTTCACTCGGTAGGATTTTGACAAACTTAGGCGAGTCCTTGGACTGCAGCTAAGCCCCCGAGTGAGAGGTTTGCTCTTCACTCGGTAGGATTTTGACAAACTTAGGCGAGTCCTTGGACTGCAGCTAAGCCCCCGAGTGAGAGGTTTGCTCTTCACTCGGTGGGATTTTTACAAACTTAGGCGAGTGCTTGGACTGCAGCTAAGCCCCCGAGTGAGAGGTTTGCTCTTCACTCGGTAGGATTTTGACAAACTTAGGCGAGTCCTTGGACTGCAGCTAAGCCTCCGAGTGAGAGGTTTTCTCTTCACTCGGTAGGATTTTTACAAACTTAGGCGAGTCCTTGGACTGCAGCTAAGCCTCCGAGTGAGAGGTTTGCTCTTCACTCGGTAGGATTTTTACAAACTTAGGCGAGCACAGGGCTGCAGCTAAGCCCCCGAGTGAGAGGTTTGCTCTTCACTCGGTAGGATTTTGATAACTTAGGCGAAACGGATTCGCAACTAAGCCTCCGAGTGGGAGTCGGGCTCACCACTCGGTAGGATTTTTACAAACTTAGGCGAAACGGATTCGCGGCTAAGTCACCCACTGAGGGGAATTTTATTGGACAAAAATAAAAAGTGACAAAAATTACGGAGGAACTGTGACACTATTATTTTGAGGTCCATGAACTACAGAAGTACTTTATTGCAACTCATCCGAGTGATAAAACTTAAGTATAAAATGGGCGGAGTAGTTCCGCGTTCCAAGCTCGGGGCTCGTCGATATTATGCTCGACGTTGTAAAGACGGTACACCCCGTTGTGGAGAACCTTGGTGACGATGAAGGGACCTTCCCAAGAAGGAGCAAGCTTGTGTGGTTTGTGCTGATCCACTCGGAGAACTAAATCTCCTTCCTGGAAGGCTCGACCTCTCACATTTCTGGCGTGGAAACGACGCAAATCTTGTTGGTAGATGGTCGACCGGATCAGAGCCATCTCCCTTTCTTCCTCTAAAAGGTCGACTGCGTCCTGCCGCGCTTGTTCAGCCTCTGCTTCGTTGTAGATTTCAACTCGAGGAGCATTGTGGAGAAGATCACTCGGCAAGACTGCTTCAGCTCCGTAGACCAAGAAGAATGGAGTTCTTCCGGTCGACCGATTAGGTGTGGTCCGCAGCCCCCAAAGCACTGAGGGAAGTTCGTCGACCCAAGCTCCAGCCGCGTGTTTGAGATCACGCATCAGTCGGGGCTTCAATCCCTTAAGAATCAGTCCATTAGCTCGCTCTGCTTGTCCATTCGACTGCGGATGGGCGACTGAAGCGTAGTCGACCCGTGTGCCTTGGGAGTTGCAGAAATCTCTGAATTCCTCCGAGTCAAAGTTCGACCCATTATCCGTAATGATGCTGTGCGGGACTCCATATCTGAATATTAGTTCCCTGATGAAGCTAACAGCAGTACCGGTGTCAAGGTTCTTGATTGGTTTAGCCTCGATCCACTTGGTGAACTTGTCGACTGCCACCAGTACATGCGTGAAGCCACTTCGTCCTGTTCTCAAAGGACCGACCATGTCCAGTCCCCATACTGCGAAAGGCCAGACGAGTGGGATGGTCTTCAGAGCCGACGCAGGCTTGTGCGACATATTCGAGTAGAACTGACATCCCTCGCACTTATCCACTATCTCTTTTGCCATCTCATTCGCCTTTGGCCAGTAAAATCCGGCTCGGTATGCTTTGGCCACGATGGTCCGAGAGGACGCATGATGACCACAGGTTCCCGAGTGGATATCATTGAGGATGAGTCGACCTTCTTCTGGTGTTATGCACTTCTGACCAACTCCAGTCGCGCTTTCTCTGTATAATTGTCCTTTGATTACGGTAAAGGCCTTAGATCGACGGACGATCTGTCGAGCCTCTTCCTCATCCTCCGGAAGCTCTTTTCTCAGGATATACGCGACATATGGAACTGTCCAGTCGGGAATGACCACCAAGACCTCCATGATCAAGTCGACCACCGCTGGGACTTCAACCTTCAGTCGGATCTGTGGCACTCTTGGGCTGTGGAGTTTCTTCGGTGAAAGGATCTTCTTTGACTGACGGAGTGTGTATATGCTCCAAGAACACACCACTCGGAATGGCTTCTCTCTTGGAACCTATCTTTGCTAGATCATCAGCTGCTTGATTTTTCAGTCGGGGTATATGATGGAGCTCCAACCCCTCGAACTTCTTTTCCAGCTTCCTCACTGCACTGCAGTATCCAGTCATGGCTGGGCTTCTCACGTCCCACTCTTTCATCACCTGGTTGACCACTAAATCCGAGTCGCCATAGACCATCAGGCGACGGACGCCGAGTGAAATGGCCATGCGCAACCCATATAAGAGGGCCTCATATTCTGCCTCATTGTTGGAGGAATCAAAGTGAATCTGGAGCACATATCTGAGCTTATCTCCTCTGGGGGAAACCAGGACAACCCCAGCACCGGAACCATTCAACATCTTAGAGCCATCAAAGAACATGGTCCAATGCTCCGAGTGAACTTCAGTCGGCTGCTGTTGTTCAATCCACTCGGCGAGGAAATCTGCTATTGCCTGGGACTTAATGGCTTTCTTTGCCTCAAACTTGATATCAAGGGGAAGAAGTTCAATCGCCCATTTGGCCACTCGACCAGTTGCATCTCTGTTGTGCAAAATCTCTGATAGTGGAGCGTCGCTGACGACTGTGATGGAATGATCAGAAAAATAATGAGCAACCTTCTTTGTGGTCATGTATATTCCATACACAAGCTTCTGATAATGAGGATATCTCTGCTTGGATGGAGTCAAGACTTCAGACAAATAATACACTGGGCGCTGAACTTTGAGAGCTTTTCCTTCTTCTTCCCGCTCGACCGTAAGCACAGTACTGACGACTTGTCCTGTGGCTGCGATATAGAGCAACAGAGGCTCTTTGCTGATTGGAGCAGCAAGCACCGGCTGGGTGGAGAGCAGAGCTTTTAGCTCGGCAAACGCTGCATCAGCTTCTGGAGTCCACTCGAACTTGTCTGCCTTCTTCATCAGTCGGTAAAGAGGCAATGCCTTTTCACCGAGTCGTGAGATGAATCGACTTAATGCGGCCAAGCATCCAGTAAGCTTCTGGACATCGTGCACTCGCACAGGGCGTTTCATTCGGAGAATAGTGCCAATCTTCTCTGGGTTAGCGTCGATTCCCCGTTCGGAAACGAGAAAACCGAGTAACTTGCCACCAGGAACTCCAAATGTGCACTTTGATGGATTGAGCTTGATATCATACCTTCTGAGGTTGGCAAATGTTTCGGCGAGATCAGCGAGCAGGTCGGAACCTTTTCGTGACTTGACAACGATATCATCCATATATGCTTCCACATTCCGACTGATTTGAGTGAGTAGACACTTCTGAATCATTCGCATAAATGTGGCTCCGGCATTCTTGAGGCCGAATGGCATGGTGATATAGCAGAAGCACCCGAATGGAGTGATGAAAGCTGTTTTTACCTCGTCGGGTCCGTACAGACGGATCTGGTGGTACCCGGAGTAGGCATCTAAAAAGACAGCCTCTCGCATCCCGCGGTCGAGTCAACAATTTGATCTATGCGAGGGAGAGGAAAATGATCTTTCGGGCAGGCCCGGTTGATGTGCTTGAAATCAATGCACATTCGGAGCGACTTGTCCTTCTTAGGAACCATGACGACATTAGCGAGCCACTCGGAGTGGTATATCTCTCGGATAAATCCTGCCGCCAACAGTCGAGCCACTTCCTCACCAATGGCTTTTCTCTTCTGGACGGCGGACCGCCGAAGATGCTCTTTGACTGGTTTTGCAGATGAGTCGACTCTTAGGCGATGCTCAGCCAGTCCCCTGGGAACACCTGGCATGTCAGCGGGCTTCCATGCAAAAATGTCCCAGTTCTCACGGAGGAACTGGATGAGCGCTTCTTCCTATTTTGGGTCGAGTGTTGTGGAGATGCGGGTCGGAGCTGCATCGGGGTCGGTCGGGTGAATGTGAACAGGCTTCGTCTCACCGGACGACTGAAATGCAGACTCTGTGGCGGGTTTCTTTGATCGCAGCAAGTCACTCGGATCTGCGTTTTGCTTGTATTCCTCGAACTCGACCGCTGTCACCTGGGAATCGGCAATCTTTGAGCCCTTCTGAAAGCACTCTTCTGCCTTTTTCCGATCACCGGTGACAGTGATCACTCCTTTGGGGCCGGGCATCTTCAATTTGAGGTACACGTAACATGGTCGAGCCATGAACCGTGCGTAAGCTGGTCTCCCCAAAATGGCATGATATGCACTCTGAAAATCCACGACCTCAAACGTCAACTTTTCTTTGCGAAAATGTTTCGAATCACCAAACACCACGTCCAAAGCTATTTGGCCGAGTGACTCGGCTTTCTTCCCTGGTATAACTCCATGAAAGCTCATGTTACTAGTGCTCAGTCGGGACATCGGAATGCCCATTCCTTTCAGTGTGTCTGCATACAACAAATTCAGCCCGCTTCCACCGTCCATCAGCACTTTGTCAGTCGAGTGCCTTCGACAACTGGATCGACCACCAAAGCTTGCCTCCCAGGGGTGGCAATATGAGTCGGGTGATCAGATTGGTCGAATGTGATGGGTATTTGAGACCATTTCAGATAATTTGCTTTTGCTGGGGCAACCATGTTCACCTCTCGGTTAATGACTTTCAGTCGACTCCTGCTTTCCACATCTGCAAAGATCATCAGAGTGGAGTTGATATGCGGATATCCTTCCTCACTGTCCTCCTTGTCTTCGGCCTTGTCCGACTCCTTCTCCTTGTCCTTAGACTGTTTTCCCTGAAACTGCTGGATCAGGAGTCGACATTGGCGAGTGGTGTGCTTCGGGTAGATGATATTCCCCTCTTCGTCTTTCTTCGTGTGGATGTGACATGGCATATCCATTACGTCGTTCCCTTCTTTATCCTTTACCTTCTTGGGGTTCCAGGATCCTTTTGGTTTCCCCTTAAACTTTCCCTGAGTCACGGCCAGAGCCTCTCCAGGAGCTGCCGGTTCAGCCTTCCGCTTCTGTTTCCGACTGGTGTTTCCTTTTTCCGACTGACTCGGCTTGTGCTTGCCGCTTCGGAGTCGGTCTTCTTCTTCGCCGTTGGCGTACTTGGTAGCAATCTCCATCATCCGACTCAAGGTCATGTCACCGGTTCGACCAAACTTCAAACTCAGTTCTCTGTTCTTGACGCCATCTTTGAAGGCGCAGACTGCCTGATGATCAGACACATTCTCCACAGTGTGGTGCAAAGTGATCCACCTCTGAATATACTCTCTGAGAGTCTCATTAGCCTTCTGCACGCAGACTTGCAACTCTGTCAGTCCAGCTGGTCGCTTGCAAGTTCCTTCAAACGTTCTGATGAACACTCGGGACAGATCTTCCCAAGTGTAAATGCTGCTAGGAGGTAATTGAGTTAACCATGCCCTGGCAGAACCTTCCAGCATGAGGGGCAAATGCTTCATGGCCACCTCGTCGTTCCCACCACCAATCTGAACTGCCACTCGGTAGTCCTCAAGCCAAGTTTCAGGCTTAGACTCACCAGTGAACTTGCTGACTCCTGTTGCCAACCTGAAATTGGGAGGGATAACTGCGGCTCTGATAGCTCTGCTGAAACATTCAGGACCAGAAACATGCACTCGACTGCTTGTGGGCGTATCTCTGTCGAGTCCGCCTCGATGGGCTCTGTTCCGGTCGACCAAACCTTGCACGATAATGGATCGCGCATCGAAGCCTGGTTCTCTGGGGTCGACTGGAACCCTTCGCCCTGTACTGTACTGACGCCTGTCATCTTGCTGCCGAAGGAGCGTAAGACCCACCCCTCGGAGGGGAATTGGGCACTCGACGCCTATCATCTCGGTCGAGTCGGTCACCATATTGATCTCGCCGATTCTCGCGCCCTTCACGCCGCGGAGGCGATCTGGGGCTGTGAGCCGACTGAACCGTATTCGCAGTGACGGATCGACTGTGAATTCTGTTGCGCGACTGAGACACGGCTGAATTCTGATCTCCTGCTGCCCGGAGCAGATCCCTGATCTGCAGCAAACCTCTGCCAGCTTCCGACTGAGAAGGCTGGATGGACTCTGCTATACGGGTCGCAGCTGCTAAATTCTGGATTGGGGTTCGATATACCTGAGTCGGCGGGAAGAGTTGACGTCGACTGGTGTCGGGAACTCGTTGCCGCGCGCGCTCGTCGAGTGCTCGCTGAAGATTCTCCAGTCGAGTGCGTTCGGCCAAATTGGCCAGACGTGCCTCCTCCAAGGCACGAGCCTCGGGGGTTTCTCCTGCGATGGGAGTACGCAGAGCATCCACGTTCCTGCGGCGAAGTTCCTCTCTTTGCAGAGAGTCGAGTGGCTCGGGCTGGTACTCTTCGTGGCCTCGTGCGGGGTCGCCTCCGTCACCTGCTCCACCATCACGGGCGAAGCCAGGGGGACTGCGGGGCCCGTCGACCATCAAGATTTCCGCCGCTGGATCACTGCTATCGCACTCGGATGCAGTCTCTACGGAGCCAGTCGACAGATCGAACAAGCCGTAGAGAGATTCGTCGGGCTCGATTGCCGCAACTTGGGTGGTGGCCGATTGGCGAGCCACCGCGTGCCTCACCCATCGCTGAAGCCTCATCCGGCCCGAGCGCTTGCGCTGGCGGGAGACCGGGAGGGTGGACGATGGAGGAGTCGACCGATACGGGGTCGACAGTTGCCGCAGCAGAACGCCGCGGACACATGCGCGAAAATGCGTCGCACCGCGGACGGGGAGCGCATCAACGTCGAGTGGAGCCTCCTGGAGCCAGGCGGAGTCGTCGGCGATGAAGGTGAGAGTGCCGAGACGGATCTCTCGACCCTCGACCAAAACTCCAGCAACCACCATGATGAAAGTACTCGGAAGAATCGCAACTTCTCCACAAAATCGCTAAAACACCTGCCCCAAGGTGGGCGCCAACTGTCGTGGTTCTAAGCCTGACAGTAGAGTGGGGGGTAGGTATGGAGAGGCAAGGTCCTAGCTATGGAGAGGTTGTAAACACAAGGGATGTACGAGTTCAGGCCCTTCTCGGAAGAAGTAAAAGCCCTACGTCTCGGAGCCCAGAGGCGGTCGAGTGGATTATGTGTATATGAGTTACAAGGTGCCGAACCCCTCTGCCTGTGGAGGGGGGTGGCTTATATAGAGTGCGCCAGGACCCCAGCCAGACCACGTAGGAGAGGGTTTAAGGTGAGTTAAGTCCGGGGCGTTACTGGTAACACCCCACATAAAGTGTCTTTACTGTCATAAAGTCTACTTAATTACATGCCATTGCAGTGTAGAGTGTCTCTTGACCTTCTGGTGGTCGAGTGAGCCTTCATGGTCGAGTCCTTCAAGTCAGTCGAGTGAGTCCCTCGTTGGTCGACTGGAAGGTGACCTCTTCTAAGGGCGTCCTGGGTAAGGTACTTAGATCAGGTCCATGACCCTACCCTAGGTGCATGACCCCATCAGTCACCTTGACGGACCCCACATTTGCATTTGAATTTTTTCCCTGGGCAGCCATTCAAGATAAGAGAGGAGACACCAGACCCAAAAGTTGGGTTCATCCACCCCAGCCACTTGTCATCGAAACCCATGTGCTTCATAATATTCATCATCGGCTCATGCTCAATAGTGTTGAAGGCTTTGGCAAAGTCCAATTTCAACAAGGCCACCTCCCGCGAAGACGATTGGCATTGGTGGATAAACTCGAAAGTCTAGGCCAAACAGTCTTGGATCATCCTCCCTTTCAGAAATCTGTACAGATTTTTGTGCACAATCCTTAAGATGAGCTTCTGCAGACGATCAACGAGTAATTAGGTGACGATTTTGAGGCAACAATTCAGAAGGGTGATCGGACTATAATCACTAGCAGATTTTGGAGAGGCAATCTTGGGGATCAGGGTAATATAACCCTCATTAATACTGGCAATGTCTAGTCTTCCTTCATGGAAATCATGACAGAGCTTATAGAAATCCTCCTTTACGATCGACCAGCAGGATTTAAGGAAACATCCATTGAAGCCATCGGGGCCCGGGGCACGTTCAGCAGGCATGGAACGCACCACTGCATCAATCTCATCATGCGTGAAGGGAGCCGAGAGCTCCTCTAAACCCTCCACTCTGTGTATAATTCTGCTGAGATCAAATTTCATAGTGGTTGCTTTGGATGTCCCCAATCTTTCCTTGAAGGCAGCATAGAGGATTCCTTCTTTACCTACATGATCCAGTACAACCGCATCATCGTGTCGAAGGAAAGCAATAGAATTGTGCCTGTACCTCTCAGTGGCCAGGGCCTGGAAAAGCTTGGTATTTTCATCCGTGAATCTGAAATACCTAATCGTACATTGGTTCCTCCAATATTCGTTCTGGTAACAAAGGAGTACATTCAGATGGTTTTTCAGAACACCTCGAAAATTTGCTTCCAGTTCAAAAAGACTCCTTTTATCTTCAATATTATCAAGGAAGAGCAAAGTCTCATTGCAGTTTTTGATTAAGATTTTAAGCCTTGAAATCCCTTTACTCCAACGCTTGAGATCATGCTGCAGGTTTTTGAGTTTTTTCCAAATGAGGCAAGCAGAGTTGGGGGAAAAGCATGGCTTAGACCAAGAGCTTTGGACCGTCTCCAGGAAACCAGGCTGCTTGGTCCAGAAATTCTCAAAGCGGAAGAGCTTAGATTTTGGGATATTGGACTCAATGGAAACCACGCAAGGTATGTGGTCAGACACTGGTTTTCCCATTGGCATAACCACGGTGTTTGGGTGGGAGGTGGTCCAGTTGGAGGAGGTGAAAAGCCTGTCTAACTGGTCCAATAATGGATCATCCTGCATATTACTCCAAATGAAATACCTACCTTTAATAGGCAATTCCATGAGCGACTGAGCTCGGATGATTTCATTAAACAAAAGCATATCATTGGCATTCCCTCCTGGTTTATTTCTGTTGGTGGTTGAACGGATGTAGTTAAAATCCCCAAGAAGTAGCTAGTTTTCATCATCAGGAATTTGAAGATCAAACAACCAAGAAGTAAAATTAGATCGCTCTTGCCCAATACAAGGGCCATAAACATTAACTAGATTCCAGGTGACAGCTGACTGAGTGGAGACAAACGAGATCCCAATAGAAAAAGAATTAACACACCAGGGAGAGCCAGTGAGAACAGAGCTATTCCAAATAGTTATAATGCCACCAGATGCACTAGAAGATGGGGCAACCACAAACTTATCAAAGCGTTTAGGGCAAAAGGTTTTAACGAAGGATAAATCAAAAGATTCAAGCTTAGCTTCCTGAATAAAAATAACATCATAGCCACTGGAATAGATCGCATTTCTTAACGCCAAAAGTTTCTTATGAGAGTTGATGCCTCTAATGTTCCAGGAGAGAACATTCCACGATTTATTCATCACTCAGGATGGAGAGGGCTGGAGCAGCAACCGACTTCTGATCAACAAGAAGTTTGTCCTCAGTGATGTCTTCAGGTGGTATCCCACAACGTGCCCCAAAGGCCTGAATGTCATCAACAGAAAGAGGCGGCAGTGGAGCCAGTCCATCAGACACAGGAGCAGCAGCCATTGAGGTAGTCTTGATCGTTGGAGTTGCACATGCCTTTACCCTGGATTTTGATTGCCTGGCTTCATTGAACTAGTTAACCTTGAAACCATTGTACTTATTACTACGAGAGCTCCTCCTGACTGCAGTAAAATCAATAGGAGCACTAACCTTCCTAGAAGAAGAGACAATCGTAGCAGAAGCATAAGCTAGGACTTTTAGAGCCTTGCCCTGGTCACGGTGATGAGCTGCAGAGAGATCGTGCTGCACATCCAGCAGTTCAGACTCATCAAACTGAATAATGCGGCCACCAAGGAGGAACTGAGCTACAAAGATCTTAGAGAGGTTGTCAGGTTCTGGTAGCAGGTGATCCATCATGGCCATGCCCAGACGCAGCAGATTCATTCTGATGATCTTCAAAGGGTTGAGGGGGAACAAAGCTCCACCAGAAAATTGGTTATCCATCAGAGCAGGAGTGTAAATACTCTTGAACATCTGCCCCATCAAAACAAGGAGCTCATAATCAGAAGCGACAGTGATGGTGATAGAAGTCCCACCTGCTCTGAAAAACAACTAATGGGCAACATGGTTTCCAATGACAAGCGCATCAGCCAGGGCCTCCACTCACTCCACCACAGACTCAGACGACCACACATCAGACAAATTATCAGCGACATTGTTCTCAAGATCCACACCATCCATCAAAGATGGGCCATCATACTGGAAGAAAGACCTGAAACTGAAACCAGTGTATGGTGGGGGCACAACTGGCCATGCCCTCCAACCATTCTCCTGAAACTCTTCTGGAGCAGGTACATGGACATTCCATGCAGCATTGTTCAGAGCTTCCTGGGCCTCCATTTGATCAATCCTAGCTTGCTGCCTTAAGGTGTAGTATGGCAGCTCATAGGGATGTGGAGAGGCATTGAGCAGAGGGGGGTGTCTTCCGTACCAACCAACCCAGGAATAGTGTTCCTTCCATTCAGAACATACACTGGGACTGACCAAGATCTGCCAAGTTGTCACGCCCAAGATGCAACCCTATCCTAAAGGAACTCGAAGGTCCCACCAAGGATAGAAGCGCATCTTGAAGATGCTTTTGCAAGGTGGATATCAATACATCAAACCATTACATAATAGTTGGGGATACATACAAGAGGCATAGAATGACACACGATTACAACATCACCTCATACATAAGAGCAACATCCGACTATGGATGAAATGGAAACAGAAGCTCAAACGGTATCCACCCTCCTAGCCCAGGCTGCCGACCCGGAACCTATCCCCTGATCGAAGAAGAAGCAGAAGAAGAACTCCAAAACAAGCAAACATCGCACTCGCGTCATGATCAACGCATAACTTGTACCTGCAACTATTGTTGTAGTAAACTGTGAGCCACGAGGACTCAGCAATCCCATTACCATGGGTATCAAGACTAGCAAAGCTTAATGGGAAAGGAAGGGGTAAAGTGGTGAGGTTGCAGCAGCGACTAAGCATGATGTGGTGGCTAACATACGCAAATACGAGCGAGAAGAGAGCAAACAGAATGGTCGTGAAGCTAGCAATGATCAAGAAGTGATCCTGAACTCCTACTTACGTCAAACATAACCCAAAACTATGTTCACTTCCCGGACTCCACCGAAAAGAGACCATCACGGCTACACACACGGTTGATGCGTTTTAATTCGGATCTGGTGTCAAGTTATCTACAACCGGACATTAACAAATTCCCATCTCCCGCATAACCGCAGGCACGACTTTCAAAAGTTTAAACCCTGTAGTGGTGTCCCAACTTAGCCCATCATCAGCTCTCATGGTCAATGAAGGATATTCCTTCTCCCAGGAAGACCCGATCAGACTCGGAATCCCGGTTACAAGACATTTCGACAATGGTAAAATAAGACCAGCAAAGCCACCCGAATGTGCCGACAAATCCTGATAGGAGCTACACATATCTCATTCTCAGGGCACACCGGATTGTCCAAACTTCCGGTAGGCCAGACCAGAGTTGCCCCTGGTGACCACCGGCGGCTGACAGGTTGGACCAACACTCACGACGAGCACTGGCCCAGGGGGTAAAATAAAGATGACCCTTGAGTCTGCAGAACCCAAGGGAAAAAGGCTTAGGTGGCAAATGTTAAAACCAAGGTTGGGCCTTGCTGGAGGAGTTTTATTCAAAGCGAACTGTCAAGGGGGTCCCATAAATCACCATACCATGTAAGGAACGCAAAATCAAGGAACATAACACCGGTATGACGGAAACTAGGGGCGGCAAGAGTGGAACAAAACACCAGGCATAAGGCCGAGTCTCCCACCCTTTAACAAGTATATAGATGCATTAATTAAATAAGAGATATTGTGATATCCCAACATAATCCTGTCTGTCATGGAGAAATCTTCAACTTCACCTACAACTAACAACGCTATAAGAGGGGCTGAGCAAAAGCCATAACATAGCCAAGCAACGGTTTGCTAGGAAGGGTGAAAAAGGTTAGAGGCTGACATGGCAATTTGGGAGGCTTGAAGAGTAAATGATAGGTAGCGCAGCATAACGATAGAACGAAGCAACTAGCATAGCAATGATAGTAGTGAGATCCAGGGTAGCGGTCATCTTGCCTGAAATCCCGCAAGGAAGAAGAGCGAGTCCATGAAGAAGATGAAGCCACGAAGACGAACCAAGCATAGACGAACGAATCCTCACGATTGCAACGAAACGGGAACTATAGAGAAGAAGCACACAACATGGTAAACACACCACACATATACATGACATGATGCTCAACCAAGTATGATGCAAGACAAGACTACATGAAGCTACTCATGGCAAGAGATGATGCATACAAGACCAACACATCAAAGCAAGGTTAAATGAGGCTGGAAACAACATGTAACAATTCCGGTAAGTCCTCATATGAAAATTTCGAAATTGGTCCATATCTGAATAAACCTATGTTCAAGTTGTTAAACAGTAAGTTAAGATGCACCAAGATGATCTACACGATGCAAAAGGCATACAAACATCAAACAAACACTCTCAAACAAGGATGAAGCATGATAATATGAAACTACATGCAAAACTAAGCAATTTTCATATAGAGCATGCTCAAAACGGGGCAACGGTTCAACACACTACAAGTTTAAAAGACAAGCTGTCCAAAACAGCAACTAGGCATCTTGCAAGCTTCAAAACAATATGCTACAGCATCTCAACATGAAAACAAAATACATGGACATGATTTACAGGTAAAGCATGACAAAATATGAACACTGAGCTATCTCCAGAAATCACAAGAACATGCTCAAAAACACATGGCAAGATTGCAAATAATAACATTTTACAGGCTTAGCAGAAATAACATCAGGTTGCAATGTTTAGAGCTATCAAACAACATGTTACAGCAATATATCATGGAAAACAAAGGCATGGCGTGCTAGTACTAACGACAAAGAACAAAACTCCTTTACTGAACTAATTCCAAAGATCAACAGAAAACATGGTAGCATCCATGCAAACATGGCAAACGATATGACAGATTCAGACATGGCAGGAACAATGATAAGTAGGCATGTTGGTGAGCTTGTACAACTCACCACAGAGCAATACAGGGCATGACAAGATGACTAACAGTAAGAACACACATTTATGAAGCTAAACATGGCAGGAGCAAGTTCATAGGGTACATGGATCACTAGCAAAGCACATGGCAAAACTAAACATGGCAGGAGTATGTTAACAGGCTGACAGCAACATTATTTAGCAACTTTGGAGCAAGATTACAATAATCTACAGCAGGCTATAAATGCAACAAGGGGCATGGATGGATAGAGCGTGACATGTATAACAAAACATCCTTAGTGAACATCTCTAGATTATGCATAGAATGACTTGTAGAAGCAGGTTTACATAGCGTCATGGTATAACAGATTTAGCCTGCCAAAACAGCAACAGCAAGTACCATACTTCACAAGCTTATGCACTCACTAAAAGACTCACAAAAATACATGGATTGCACCCCTCTAAATATGGCATGATGTATCTCAAAACTCATGTAGGACTCATGCTCATAGGATGCACACAAAAAATGCAATGAAAATAACAAATCATCAAGTTCTGTTAACAAACAGTAGTTAACATCATATAGCACTCTTGCAATGATAATTAAGGCATTAATATATGCTCAAAAAAGCATAGCACAATGGAAAATAATGTAGAGCATCTCTCACTGAACATTTTGATATATTAAACATGCAAAACGGAGTAACGAGCAGGAAGTTACACTAGGTCAAACATGCACATATAATATGATATGTTTAGGGGACTTGGTGAAAAAAACGACCTCGGGGCTGACGGGAGACATTGTCCGGGCTCGGGCGGACATGTCCGGCGCGGTGAGGCTAACGAGCAGGGAGGCCGAGGAGACCGGCCATGGCGGCGCGGCAATCCGGTGAGGTGGGGTCGGCGAGTGGAGGTCGGGGAGGCATGGATCCGGTGGATCCAGTGAAGGCGAGGCCGACGGTGAGCTCCACGCCGGCGGTGGTCATCCATGGCGGCGGCGATGGATCCCTGCGGCAGAGAGGTATTAGAGGGAGAGGAGAGGGAGAGAAGGAGGGTAGGGCGGCGGCGTGACCTGGCGGGGCGGCGGCGAGACTCGCCGGCAGCAGGGTCGAGGCACGGTGCGGGGCGGCGAGGTCCGGCGGGGGGACGGCTCGGGCCTCGCGCGGGAGGCGCTTGGGCGAGCGGCGGGGGCAAGCGGGCCGCGCAGAGGGGCGGCGGTGCGCGCGGGTCCGACCGGGCCCCAGATGGGCTCGGCGGGCTGGCTTCGGGCCAGGCGGGCCCTGCGGCGCTGAGGGGGAGCGCGGGGGACAGGTGGCGAGCGGGGAGTGGGCGAGGGAGGCTTCTGCGGCCGCGCCGGCCAATAGGGGCTTGCCAAGTGGCGGATGAAGGCTGGGGCGCGCCGGATCTGGAGAGGGAGGCGGCGGCGCAGCCCTCAAGGTGGGAGGAGGCACTGAAAACGAGGAAGAGAGGGGCGGCTGGCTGCGGGAATTGAGGATGGGGGGTAGGTAGGAGGCCAAAATGGAGAGACGGGGTGTATAAATATGGAAGGGGGCTAGGGTTAGGGGGGTTTTGCTCCGTTTTCGGACATCGGATATCGATCCAACGGTCCGGAGCGGAGGGAGTCTAGGAGAGGGGTTCGTGGGCTGCAGGCGGGCTGTGTAGAATGACTCGGGCTAAGAAGAGAGAGAAGCAAAGCGACCCGGTGGCAGTTTCCGGAGACCGAAAACGTCCGACGAATAAACCGGCAATGGTGCCGCTACGAATGATGGTTGGGCTATCAAACGAGCTTCGAATGCGACGAAACTTGACAAGCGGCCTACTTACACTATAATAAGACCGCATGCCAACTTTCATCCCATTCCGAGAACATTTTTATCCCGCTCACGAAACAAGGTCTGAGAGGGGCAACGGGCGCGCGCGAGAGGTCTGCACTCCGAACGAACAACGGAGAGAACCGGGGGAACCCGAACGGATGCAAGTTTTTGAAAAACATGCAGATGAAATGCAGATGATGACATGGCAAAATTCATGCAACACGCAAGCAAATGACAGGGCAATGACGGCGAATAACTGGGAGACACCTGGCGCATCGAATCCAGGGCGTTACAACACTCCTCCACTAACAAGAGATCTCGTCCCGAGATCTTAGGAATGAGACGGAAGATAAAAGGGGTGAGGTGAAGTAAGAACGCAAGAGAAAACAAGAACGAAGTTGAGAGCACTCAGGTAGAAAAGAGGAATGACGAGTATGACGAGAATCAAATGCTCATGGAAACAAGATAGACTCTGAAACCACTCCGGTTAGAACAAGATAGAAAAGGAATGAACAAAAGGATTTGGGCAGCACTCCAACTAAAAATGGAAGGAATAGAACATGAACTTCGCAAGATGGGATGGCACTTGATGAGATGAACAACGCAAAGCCTCAGGAAGAATTGAAATCGAATGAAAGGAACTTAGAAGGAAGGATTGAATGGAGTTGTTGAGAAAATCAACAACGAAAGAATAAGCTTGTTGTGGACTTATCCAAAAACAACTAAAAACTTGAGGTGAAATTATACCACAACCAATGTCTGAATAGCTGAGAAGAACGAAGAAATGCAAAACTCCACTTCAAAAGAAATACGGAGAATTAATTGCACTTCGTGACGTGAGAAGAAAAGATACTTGAACTCCACCAACATAATCTTGATGAACTCTTGAAGAATGAATTAAATCATGAAGAACCACCATGAAGAACTCCGGTGACAAAAGGATGATGAGATAGAATGAAGGAAGAAAGAATAATATTAAGCCTTGCGGTGATTTAGATGGAGGTTCCGACGAAATGGACGAGGAAAATTTGTACTCCGGAAAAGAAAAGATGAAAACACTTGGAACTAGAATTTATTTCTCAAGAACAAACTCTCAAGGAAGGGATTACTTTACGATGCTGAACTAAGAGTAAGAATTACATTATGCTTATCCTCATGAAATTTAATTGATGACAACCGGATTGGCATGCAACTTATTCCTCTTGAAAAGGATTGAGAAATGACATATCGCAAACTTGAGAAGGTGTTCATGAACCACCGGTAGGTTTTGGAAGAACGAATGAATTAATATGATAATCAAGGAAAAAGGAATCTGAAGGAACCACCAAAAGAATTCGAAAATTGAATGACGAAAGAGAATGAATCACCGGGAAGAATTAGAGGAACAAATATGGTAGAGGGGATTTAGATGCAAAAGAACAAAGAGATCATGAGCTGATTAAAGAACACTTGAATGAAGCACCGGGGTAATTGGATAACGGTAGCTGAAATGTGAGGACGAAGAATTCTTCTGGAACGATGGCCTCTGGTGAAAAGAAATAGAAAAACAACTCCTGACATACTCAGGATGGTTAAGAAAAGAATATCTGACGAATGGAATAATTCGAGTGGATAACATGAAGCTAGAACCACGAAACTTTGAGAGAACGGAACAAGATTTAGAGGAAAAACTCTTCTTCGGTCTTCAAATGACAAAGAGAAACACCACCAAAATTTGTTAAGGCACTCCAGGGGAACGAAAAAGCGAAGAGGTTGAGGCAACAAAGAAAATGATTTGAAATCGATCTTGGAGAAGGCATGTGACTGATGAAATTCATTCTTACGTCACACTTTGAAAAGAATTGAGAATAACTCCGGGGGAATTAGAAGAGTCAGGTAAGATCTTGGGAAAAGACCTGTGGGTTAGGGCCCACTAAAAGAAAACAGCGTTGGAAAGGATTGTTAGATAGATGATGCACCGGAACGATTGGAATATTTAAATGAGGTGACAACCTCGAATTAATTGGAACACAGCCGAATCTCCTGAGATGTCTTCCAAACTCCGGAATGATTGAATGGCGAGAGGCAAATGAGCAAGGAGAACACTTTATCCAAGGAAAAGAATATGATCAAACCGAAAAACCTTGAATTGAGTCCACCGGAAAAGAGATGAAGAATGTCGAACAAAAGAGAAATTCACCGGTTGAAACAATTGACAAAAGGCTGACGAGGCTCCGTACGAATGAAATTGATGGTCGAGAGAGACTCAGACTCCGGGAAGAAAAAGGGTGGGAGGGCGGGAAAACAAAGGCAACTTGGAAGGGGGAACCAACGGATAACTTGAAGAGAAAACGCCGGTTGAAAGAATGCAAATGCTTCGCACGAGTAGGATGGGTACTCGATTTCGGACTCCGGCTCCGAGAAGGAAAGGGTGGGCGGGTGGGAAAAAGAAAACAACCAAGGATTGAAATTGGCAACGATGAAGAGGCTCGAGTCAACTTGACGAGAAATGCACCGGATGAAAAAAGCTGAGAACCAACGAATGGAAAACCAACTGCGTGATCCTAAAGAAAATTTGAAAGGGGAAGAGAAGTAATTCAAAACACCTATGTCAAGATTCCTCACCAGAGTGACGAAGGGGTTGAGGAGTAAAATAATTCCTACTCTCCGATATAACTAGACTCCGAAAACAGTTTTCTTCTAGACTCAACAACGACCAAACTACACGATCAATCAAGGGGGCTCCTATGGTTGGTCGAGGCTCTGATACCAACTTGTCACGCCCAAGATGCGACCCTATCCTAAAGGAACTCGAAGGTCCCACCAAGGATAGAAGCACATCTTGAAGACGCTTTTGCAAGGTGGATATCATTACATCAAACCATTACATAATAGTTGGGGATACGTACAATAGGCATAGAATGCCACATGATTACAGCATCACCTCATACATCAGAGCAACATCCGACTACAGATGAAACACAAACAGAAGCTCAAACGGTATCCACCCTGCTAGCCCAGGCTGCCGACCCGGAACATATCCCCTGATCGAAGAAGAAGCAGAAGAAGAACTCCAAAACAAGCAAACATCACACACGCGTCATGATCAACGCATAACTTGTACCTGCAACTGTTGTTGTAGTAAACTGTGAGCCACGAGGACTCAGCAATCCCATTACCATGGGTATCAAGACTAGCAAAGCTTAATGGGAAAGGAAGGGGTAAAGTGGTGAGGTTGCAGCAGCAACTAAGCATGATGTGGTGGCTAACATACGTAAATAAGAGCGAGAAGAGAGCAAACAGAACCGTCGTGAAGCTAGCAATGATCAAGAAGTGATCCTCAACTCCTACTTACGTCAAACATAACCCAAAACTGTGTTCACTTCCTGGACTCCGCCGAAAAGAGACCACCACGGCTACAGACATGGTCGATGCGTTTTAATTCGGATCTTGTGTCAAGTTATCTACAACCGAACATTAAAAAATTCCCATCTGCCGCATAACCGCGGGCACGGCTTTCGAAAGTTTAAACCCTGCAGGGGTATCCCAACTTAGCCCATCATAAGCTCTCACGGTCAACGAAGGATATTCCTTCTCCTAGGAAGACCCGATCAGACTCGGAATCCCGGTTACAAAACATTTCTACAATGGTAAAACAAGACCAGCAAAGCCACCCGAATGTGCCGACAAATCGTGATAGGAGCTGCACATATCTCGTTCTCAGGGCACACCGGATTGTCCAAACTTCCGGTAGGCCAGACCAGAGTTGCCCCTGGTGACCACCGGCGGCTCACAGGTTGGACCAACACTCACGGCGAGCACTAGCCCGGGGGGTAAAATAAAGATGACCCTTGAGTTTGCAGAACCCAAGGGAAAAACGCTTAGGTGGCAAATGTTAAAACCAAGGTTGGGCCTTGCGGGAGGAGTTTTATTCAAAGCGAACTGTCAAGAGGGTCCCATAAATCACCCAACCGTGTAAGGAACACAAAATCAAGGAACATAACACCGGTATGACGGAAACTAGGGGCGGCAAGAGTGGAACAAAACACCAGGCATAAGGCTGAGTCTTCCACCCTTTACCAAGTATATAGATGCATTAATTAAATAAGAGATATTGTGATATCCCAACATAATCCTGTCCGTCATGGAGAAATCTTCAACTTCACCTGTAACTAACAACACTATAAGAGGGGCTGAGCTAAAGCGGTAACATAGCCAAGCAACGGTTTTCTATGAAGGGTGAAAAATGTTAGAGGCTGACATGGCAATTTGGGAGGCTTGAAGAGTAAATGATAGGTAGCACAACATAGCGATAGAACGAAGCAACTATCATAGCAATGATAGCAGTGAGATCCAGGGTAGCGGTCATCTTGCCTGGAATCCTGCAAGGAAGAAGAACGAGTCCATGAAGAAGATGAAGCCACGAAGACGAACCAAGCGTAGACGAACGAATCCTCACGATCGCAACGAAACGGGAACTATCGAAAAGAAGGACACAACATGGTAAACGCACCACACATATACATGACATGATGCTCAACCAAGTATGATGCAAGGCAAGACTACATGAAGCTACTCATGGCAAGAGATGATGCATACAAGAACAACACATCAAAGCAAGGTTAAATGAGGCCGGAAACAACATGTAACAATTCCGGTAAGTCCTCATATGTAAATTTCGAAATTGGTCCAGATCTGAATAAACCTTATGTTCAAGTTGTTAAACTGCAAGTTAAGATGCACCAAGATGATCTACACAAAATTCTAGTCAAGTTACATATAAAGTTTATTTAGTTCGGAGCTACGGCCTAGAAGATATGAGCAAAACAAGTCAAACATGGCATTGATGCAAAAGGCATACAAACATCAAGCAAACACACAAACAAGGATGCAACATGATAATATGAAACTACATGCAAAACTAAGCAAGTTTCATATAGAGCATGCTCAAAACGGGGCAACGGTTCAACACACACTCTACAAGTTTAAAAGACAAGTTGTCCAAAACAGAAACTAGGCATATTGCAAGCTTGAAAACAATATGCTACAGCATCTCAACATGAAAACAAAAGAAATGGACATGATGTACAGGTAAAGCGTGACAAAAAATGAACACTGGGATTTCTCCATAAATCACTAGAACATGCTCAAAAACACATGGCAATATTGCAAATAATAACAGTTTACAGGCTTAGCAGAAATAACATCATGTTGATATGTTTAGAGCTATCAAACAACATGTTACAGTAAGATATCATGACAAACAAAGGCATGTCATGCTAGTACTAAAGACAAAGAACAAAACTCCTTACTGAACTAATTCCAAAGATTAACAGAAAACATGGTAGCATCCATGCAAACATGGCAAACGATATGACAGATTCAGACATGGCAGGAACAACGATAAGTAGGCATGTTGGTGAGCTTGTACAACTCACCACAGAGCAATACATGGCATGAAAAGGTGACTAACAGTAATAACACACATTCATGAAGCTAAACATGGCAAGAGCAAGTTCATAGGGTACATGGATCACTAGCAAAGCACATGGCAAAACTGAACTTAATGTTAACAGGCTGACAGCAACATTATTTAGTAACTTCGGAGCAAGATTACAACAAGCTACATCAGGCTATAAATGCAACCAGGGGCATGGATGGATAAAGCATGACATGTATAACAAAACATCCTTAGTGAACATCTCCAGATTATGCATCCATTGACTTGTAGCAGCAGGTTTACATAGCATCATGATATAGCAGATTCAGCCTAGCAAAACAGCAACAGCAAGTACCATACTTCACAAGCTTATGCACTCACTACAAGACTCACAAAAATACATAGATTGCACCCCTATAAATATGGCATGATGTAGCTCAAAACTCATGTAGGACTCATGCTCATAGGATGCACACACAAAATCCAATGAAAATAACAAATCATCAAGTTCTGTTAACAGACAACAGTTAACATCATATAGCACTCTTGCAACGATAATTAGGGCATCAATATGGACTCAAACAAGCATGACACAATGGAATTAAATGTATAGCATCTCTCAATGAACATTTTGATATATTAAACATGCAAAACGGAGTAACGAGCAAGAAGTTAAACTAGGTCAAACATGCACATATAATATGATATGTTTAAGGGACTTTGAAAAAAATGACCTCGGGGCTGACGGGACGGACATTGTCCGGGCTCGGGCGCACATGTCCGACGCGGTGAGGCTGATGAGCAGGGAGGCCGAGGAGACCGGCCATGGCGGCGCGGCAATCCGGTGAGGTGGGGTCAGCGAGGGGAGGTCGGGGAGGCACGGATCCGGTGGATCCAGTGAAGGCGAGGCCAACGGTGAGCTCCATGCCGGTGGCGGTCATCCATGGCGGCGACGACGGGTCCCTGCGGCAGAGAGGGATTAGAGGGAGAGGAGAGGGAGAGAAGGAGGGCAGGGCGGCTGCGTGACTTGGCGGGGCGGCGGGGTCGAGGCGCGGTGCGGGGAGGCAAGGTCCGGCGGAGGAGCAGCGAGGGCCTCGCGCGGGGAGGCGCTCGGGTGAGCGGCGGCGGCATGCGGGCCGCGCAGAGGGGCGGCGGTGCGCGCGGGTCCGACCGGGCCCCAGATGGGCTCAGCGGGCTGGCTTCGGGCCAGGCAGGCCCTGCGGTGCTGAGGGGGAGCGCGGGGGACAGGTGGCGAGCGGGGAGTGGGCGAGGGAGGCTTTTGCGGCGGCGCCGGCCAGTAGGAGCTTGCCAAGCGGCGAAGGGAGGCTGGGGCGCGCCGGATCTGGAGGGAGAGGCGGCGGCGCAGCCCTCAAGGTGGGAGGAGGCACTGAAAACGAGGAGGAGAGGGGCGGTTGGCTGCAGGAATTGAGGATGGGGGTAGGTAGGAGGCCAAAATGGAGAGAGGGGGTGTATAAATATGGAAGGGGGCTAGGGTTAGGGGGTTTTTGCTCCGTTTTCGGACATCAGATCTCGATCCAACGGTCCGGAGCGGAGGGAGTCTAGGAGAGGGGTTGGTGGGCTGCAGGCGGGCTGTGTAGAATGACTCGGGCTAACAAGAGAGAGAAGGAGAGCGACCCGGCGGCAGTTTCTGGAGACCGAAAACGTCTGACGAATAAACCGGCAACGGTGCCGCTACGAATGATGGTTGGGCTATCAAATGAGCTCCGAATGCGACGAAACTTGCCAGGCGACGGGCGTGCGCTAGAGGTCTGGACTTCGAACGGACAATGGAGAGAACCATGCGAACCCGAACGGATGCACGTTTTGGAAAAAACATGCAGATGAAATGCAGATGAAGACATGGCAAAATGCAACACGCAAACAAATGACATGGCAATGACGGCGAATAACTGGGAGACACCTGGTGCATCGAATCCGGGGCGTTACACAAGTCCAGGTAGCATGCCGACTCTGCTGACCAACAAACTATGAGGCACTTCAGCAATGTATTTGATGTGGCATTTAACAAGAACACGCGCTTTGTTATGTCCTGGGTGAGGCCAAACTAACAGTTTACCAAAGTGCGAGACAGCTTTATGAATATGATGTTCAGTTTGGTAATCCATTGGAAAAGCTAAAAACATAATCCACACTTCATATTCAAAAGCAGGCATACGCATGTTAATCCCCTCATCATGCAGCACAAGAGAGAAGTGGGAATCATTAGTCAGGGCGTGAGGCCCTTCCATGATTGCAGCGTCTCTGCTTTCCATGTCAGAGAACACAACACAGCCGATCCCAAGAGGGTACACAAAATCATCTACCAGTTCATATTCAAGATCCTCAATGATGATGCAACAGACCACAGCAAGCCACAACTCTTTCTGGTGATCAGGGACAGGCGGGTCCACTGTGACTATGGCGTACCTATTGTGGTTGAGAGGTGGGTCATCGACGACCATGACTTGCCACTGCACTTGGTGGTTTGGACCTCTCTCGAAGGTCGATCCTGGTGGCACAAAGGCGAACAGACGAACTGGGAAGTTTGCCATGGTGGTGGTCGATTTCTTTGAAGAAGCAGATGAGGATTTGGATCGGAGCGGAAGGGGTTGGATTGCGGTGGAAGCCGGAAGTGGTGAGATCGAGGTAGAAAGAGCAGAGCCATATTGGGGGTTTTGGCAGGCAGAAAAGACTGCACACTGACTAGGGAGCCCAAACGGTAACCAATCCAATATTGCCATGTCCTGGTGCTGCGGGATTTTCTGTTGCTCCTTTTGTGCCGGTTGCGAAGATATGTACTGTTGAATACTAGTACTCCCAGCAATTACGGGATCATCTACCACCGCCCGCATAGTAGATCCCTCTGTCAGAGAGGTTGGGTTGGATTTAGGAACCCAAATAAAATGACTAATAAATGAAGCACACCGGACGGATTTAGAGATATTGTGGCCCAAACAATGGCAAAACCTGCACCTGCGCAAGCCTGGGCAACCCGAGGCCTAGTGGCCAGCATTGGAGCATGCATGGCACTTAATATTTTGAAAAGCCTGGTCCACCATGCATGGCCCAAAAGACTAATCACAGAATTGTTGCCAACACGTACAATCACCAGTAGTATCAGCACATTTCTGACAGAAATTTCTAGTGCAATCCTGAGGAAGTTGCCCAAAGCGGTAGCAAGATGAACAATGTTTGAGACGTTTATAAATGTATTCTTTGGTTGGAACGTCCAATACATCAGCCAAAAGCTTCACGTCATCATTGCAATAACCCGCTTGCCAGCCATCAAGGACATAATGCAATTTATCATCTGGTATAGCATCCAAAATACCCTGTCGATAACAAGCACCCTGAAAAGAAGGCAATTTGGCCGCTGATCGGGGAAAAACCGGCAAATCTAGAGAGCCAATTTGAAATGACCGAGTCTGACCCTGAGGATCCGGAAGAGATAAGATGGCAAAATGGATCACCGGCAATGGGGGAAGATCACTGGAATAACTCGCCATCGGTGAGGAAAAAATGCCCAATTGCTCAAAAACTTTCACAAACGAAGGATCAATAGGAGCATTGGCCTTAGATGATAACCATTTAGATTTGATGTCCAACCCTGGGGAAGAAGCAAGATTCGTTAACTCAACATCCGCATGCCAAAGATTGCAACTCGTGGGAGTTTTTGCATTCCGGTGGAGATGAAAATGACAAACGAAATCCGTCCAAACGCGATCACGTAGACCATAGATGAAATGACCCACACGGTTAGAGGCCACCGAAAACTGGAATCTCCGATCAGCTAGCCGGCGAACCTTAAACCCATCACTAAGGCCACCAATGCAAGATTGGAGGGCAAGACCCACAGTATCATCAGAGAGAGGGAAAGAGGCAGATGAGAAAGAAACCTCCAAAAAGAATTCCTTGGAGTTCGGTCCCTCAACATAGTGGACTGTAAATCGAAACCTATCACGCACCTGTGCCTCGACCGCTAGGCCAGGATAGAAATCCCAATGGATGAGGCCGTCCATTGGCGATCACTAGCTTGAACCCTAGAAGGGACAAGCAACACCGTGGGAGTCGCCGTGGGAGTCGCCATGGGTGGGAGTCGCCGTGGGAGTCGCCCTGGGTCGTCTTGATTGGGGGGAGCTCTTCTGTAGTTGTTTCAGTTATGCTCTTGTTTTGCTGCCATGTTTATTTGCACTGGTGGACAATTTTTATGGCTAGTGTATGTAATATGCTCTTTTTTCCCTATATTTGCACTGGTAGCGAACTTTGATGCCCAGTGGATGTAATATGTGTAGTAGTGGTAATAGGCTAGTGTTAATTGCTTGCTTATTTATTTCCTTATTGTCTTGTTTAGTTGTTTGCTTATAGTCACTGCAGTTCTTTTTCTGTGTTTTTCTAGTTTCCACAATAGCCTATTTTTGGTAAAGGCCAAAATAATCATGGCAACACACGGACTGTTGTAACCATGGGCCTGCTACGGGCCATATGATCCATGGGCCTTCTACGGACCATAGGATCCATTGGCCTTCTATACGGGCCGTAGGATCCATGTGCCTTCTACGGGCCATAGGATCCATGGGCCTTCTGTAGGCCGTACGATCCATGGGCCTTCTACCGACCATACGATCCATGGGCCTTTTACAGGCCGTAGGATCCATGGGCCTTCTATGGGGCGTATCATCATTTTGCCAATCATGGGCCGTACTATTCGTGGATCATAACGGGTCGTTAATAGGCTATATTTGATAACTCTATGAAAACAACCCAACATGTTTTTTACATGAAAACGGCCCAACGTAATAACGGGCCACAAACGGGCCGACTATAACGACTGGCTGAATTTGGCCCACAAGCAGAAAATGACAGTAACGGGGAGTAAGTAACCGAATGCTAGAAATGAGTGTCGGTATCAAAACCGGTGGATCTCGGGTAGGGGGTCCCGAATTGCGCGTCTAAGGCTAGTGGTAATAGGAGGCGGGGGACACAATGTTTACCCAGGTTCAGGTCCTCTCGATGGAGGTAATACCCTACTTCCTGCTTGATTGATCTTGATGATATGAGTATTACAAGAGTTGATCTACCACGAGATCGTAGAGGCTAAATCCTAGAAGTTAGCCTATGATTATGATTGTTGTTATTGTCCTACGGAATAAACCCTCTGGTTTATATAGACAACGGAGGGGGCTATGGTTACATAAAGTCGGTTACGGAGAAGGAGATCTATATATCCGAATTGCCAAGCTTGCGTTCCACGCAAAGGAGAGTCCCACCCGGACATGGGATGAAGTCTTCAATCTTGTATCTTCATAGTCCAACAGTCCGGCCACAGTACATAGTCCGACTGTCTGAGGACCCCCTAATCCAGGACTCCCTCAGTAGCCCCTGAACCAGGCTTCAATGACGATGAGTCCGGCGCGCAGATTGTCTCCGGCATTGCAAGGCGGGTTCCTTCTCCGAATACTCCATAGAAGATCTTGAATATGAGGATCGTGTCCATCTCTGCAAAATAATTTCCACATACCACCGTAGAGCAGAATTTTCCACAAATCTAATCTGCTGACAACTTTTCATAGCGCGACATCATGTTGCGCCCGGTCATTACGAACCGTTTTTCCCAGCCTTCCACTGCACGTGTTATGAGGCGGTTCTATTGGCACGTCATGTTGAAACAGAGATCGTGTTCCCCTTATCACGGGATTCTCATCAATACGGGTGTGGTTAACCCAACCGTTCTTGTTAGTATGACTCCTCGATTTTAGGCAAGTTCCAAACGGCCATGCGGAGGACGCTTGATATTCACCCCCTTTATAAAGGGGCCAAGGCCTGTCCTTTTCTTCCCATGCTTGATCCTTCCCTTCCCCCACCTCGAGTTCCAACACCCAAGGCTTAGGCTAAGCACTTCGGACCTTCAACCATGTCCGGACCCAACCTTCAAGGCCGGTGGATGGCCTCCTCTATCACACAGGAGGACATCAAGAAGCTTAGGGAGGCCAGGTATCTGACCGCCGAAATCCTGCACAGACTACCTGCCCAAGGGCAGGTCATCCCCACTCCCAAACCCAACGCGAGTGTCGTATTTGTTTCCCACTTCCTCCGAGGACTAGGCTTTAGTCTTGATCCCTTTGTTAGAGGGATCAGGTTCTATTACGGGCTAGATTTCCATGATCTAGCTCCAGATTTCATCCTTCACATCTCGTCGTTTATCGTCGTGTGTGAGGCCTTCCTCCGGATCACCCCACACTTCGGCTTATGGCTCAAGACCTTCAATGTGAAGCCAAAGATGATCGATGGGTGACACGTAGAGTGCGGAGGTGCTATAATAAGCAAAGGCGTCGATGCCTTATGGCCAAAGGGTTCCTTCCCGGAGGTGTCCGACTTATGTCAGCGGGAGTGGTTTTACATCACTGCTCCCCGAGGCACAAAGCGGGTGGCCGCACCCGCCTTCCGCTCGGGCCCTCCGCCCCAACTAGCATCATGGGTCAACAAGGGGATGGACTAGGGGTCAGTTAATGATGTGCTGACATTGCAAAGCTGCATCCGAGATCTCCTCAAGAGGGATGTCAGTCTTGTCAAGGTAATGCAAGTAATGCTAGTTCGTCGGGTGCTGCCATGCCAATGTCGATCTCTCCGTATGTGGGAGTTCAACCCGGAAGGACCGCGAACTATTCAACAATTCTTCGACGTGACGCTTGAAGGGATGTATGGATTGTTCTTCGGATCACGAATAAAGTGTCCAGACACCACCGAGGATGCGGGTCTCAACTGCAACCGTCTAGATACCCAAGTAAGTAATTCCGCGACCGAACCTTCCATCTTTATATTTATTATAATATCATTCTCAAAAATTGCTCTCGGCCAGGACTGGATAAGAATGGTGGAGAGGATCAGGTGTTCGGCCCCCCTTTCCGAAGGCTCACCGGATGCTGTACTAACCAGGATGCTTGAGCGCGCACCCTATCAAGTGCCATCAGGAGAAGATGACGGGAGGAATAGAGAAGCCGAAAGTGGGCTTCATACTTTACACATCCAAGCCAGGGGAATTAGCGTCTCCACGACGGAGGATAATCGGGGAGGTGAATCTAGGATCCCCTCTCCCCAAGGGAAGAAAAGGGCCGCCTCTGAAGATTTGGAAACGAAGGTTTCCAAACGAGGGATGAAACCTTCGCCGGGGGCCCTGCCCCGGAGGGCGTCCTTACCGCACAGCGCCCGCCAGGGGGCCAGCCCTCAACCGAGTTGTAAGTGAACAAAAGCACTTTGGTAAATATATCCTGCTTTATCTCTGAGAATAATAACTGAGACATATATCTTGCAGTCCGGCTCGTAGCCCCTCTCAGCAGAATTCGTCTTCGGGGGATCTTCTTCCAGAGATGATGGAGAGCGAATAGCCTCCTCCTGCCTCCCTGCCTCATGGGGAGGACGACCCCGAGGTGTCATCACGGAGGATTTCTCTTGATCCGCAAAGTCCAGAAGGTAATTCTTCGGCCGCCCGAAGTCCGGAGTATTCGGCTCCTAAGGAGAGCAACAGAAAGAGTCCGGGATTGTCTGATGCACAACCGGACACACTGATGGGTCTTCTGGAGCAAGCGGGTATCTCAGAGGCGCATCGTACCTTAATGGGTATGATGGTTGAGAGGATTTCATCCGCCAAAAGCGGGTTGAATGAAGCTTTTACGAGCCTGCTAAGAGGCTTTGAGGTACGCAAAGTAATATATGTATTTTTGATGGTACCGCACGCGCTAGGTGTGCCCTGTATAGATAGTAGCCCCTGAGACTCTGGTTGCCGTCCAGAGGCGGCAAACAGAGGATCATAGTCCCAGGTAATGATCGTGCTGCTTTCATGTGCAGGCGGCTGAGGGTCCGGCGGCTGACCAGACTGCTGATTTTGCCGAACTGAGGCGGCAGCTTGATGTGGCGGATGCCGACATCGCGCTTGTGAACAAGAGGCTTGACGAGGCACGGGGTATGTATTTGCGGATTGTCAACAAATATTAAGAGGAGCTTGATGGTAGTATCTATAATATGCTATGACTGCAGATGGAGCTGCCACTGTGGAGACCCTTCGGGCGGAACTTGCCCAAGCCAAGGATCAAGCCAGGAGAAGTGATGCGGCCGCTCTAAAGGCGACCGAGGAGTTAAGAGCTGAACAGGATGCTCATCGCCAGAGCGAAGATAGAATAGCCAAGATGGCTGTTGAGCTGAAAGATGCCGCCATCCGATATGAGCACCTTGAAAAAGAAAGTCAAGCGAAAGCAGCTGACCTACAGAAGGCCTTGGAAGCAGCCAAGGAAACTCGCTCTGAGATCAGAGCGGCAAGGGAGGAGCTCCGTCAAGCCAGAGATATCACGACTGGGAAGCCCTTTCTGTTGCGGATGAAATTTGGAGATCTGATGTATGCCCCTCTGGATCAGTTGTGGAGTGCGGCGAACACGTATGCGGATCTGGCAAAGAGTGCAACTGATGCGACCGAGTTTTTCAAAGATCGGAAAGACCATAAGGCTGAGAAGTTATTCTAGTCGCAGTTGAGTGCCCCGACGCGTCTGCTGCCCTTGAATGAAAAGATGGCCGCATGGGCCGAACTCCACAGGTTGTTCGGGCTTGCGATGAGGTCAGTCGTGGATCATCTTTGGCCCCAAGGACCAAGGCCGGACAGCTATTCTGGATTGGTGCAACAATTCCTTGGTGTTGTGTCGCATATCGATGTTGTGAAGAGGTCGACATGCATAGAGGGTGCGCGGATGGCTCTTGCCCGTGTTAAAACATACTGGGCTGGGATGGAAGCCACCGCTATTGCAACCTGGGGTCCGGCCGGAGGCCAGGACCCAGCCGAGCACTATTTTGAAGAAGTCCTAGAAGGTGCCCATTTAATAGAGGCTCAGTGCTCAAAGAGTACCATGTTCGAGTGACATGTATCTGAATTGTAAAAACAATGCTATTTTGATTATAAAGGTTGTGTTTATACTTTTGCCCGAAAGAATTATAGTGCCTCCTGTGCGGCCGTTTATGTATGTATATAACCTGAAAGTTTGCAGTCGTCGGCTTCTGCCCCCATGCATGTAACGCGAGGGTGTTCGTAAAAGCGCGTAAGCACACTTGATCCAACGTCTTGGTCCATTAAGGAGGTGATAGCACGGCGAACAAGGCAATCAGACTATATAGCTTTAACACTTTCACTTAGCCATAGGAGTTTGACGGTGGGGCTACTATATAGCCCCTGGTACTTCCGCGTTCGTCCGAATTCGGTGCGCATACATACATGACCAGGAAACCGGTCCTTCGTTAATATGGAGGAATCGCGAAGATTCCGCTGAGTCATCGAGTGGTTGACCAGTCTCGCGCTTTATCATGACAGTCAGTTTTCGGCTTTCTCTACTGAGGTGCTCATCCAGATGAACCAGGGCACAATCGCAGTAGTTCTCCCGGGGCCACCTTAGCCGATAGAGCGGAATGTAAGGTAGCAAAACACGGGAGCCAGGAAAACCCAACTATTGACCAAAGACATGATTCAGAGCTGATGCATATAAGGCCAAACTCGCGACGCCGAACACTCCCTAAGGTATTCGGAGTTTATAACATATACTTGGTTGAGTAACGCCCTCGATAATGAGCCCTGAATTTCCAGGTACATGCATTAGTCTGGCGTGACGAAATGCCCATAACGCCAGCATCCCTCTCGGTTGCGTTGAGTGCCCGGAGGGTGTGAAGCAACAAGAGACATTAAAAAAGGTTTACAAAGTGTCTTAATCTAAAGAGAAACCTTTGAGCGGGGCCCTGCTGCACGTCGGTGCCTTTGTCTCCGTTGTGCCGTATCCTGGAAGGGTGTAGCACGATGATCATCTGTAAAAGAAAAAACCCAAGTGAAAGACTTCGTGCGAAAAGTTGGTTAATCTTAATGAACCATGAAAATATAATCTATTATTGTATTAATAGGGTGTGGCACCCCGGCTCAGAGAAACCGGAATGCCCCGTATTCCAGCCCAGAGATCGAGAAGTCTTCTGGAATACGGCACTGCTTAGCATAGAACAAACCAGCTTTCTATTATTACACGAATATGAATACAAGGTCTCCGATATTACAATGAATAACACCGAAACGGCGACACTACGCCACCCTCAGTTGTTCTATGCAAGTAGCAGAACAACTCGAAGCAGCGGAAATCTTCTAGCAGCGGAACAACGGCGACGGTGGTGAACTCCACTCCACAGGGACTCTGGCTGGAACGCTTATCCTAGCTCGCACGAACGGAATCCACGACAAGCAAGCAATCAAATCCGGAATGACCTGAAAACTGGCATGACACTCCAGGTCAGTACATTAAATGTACTTGCAAGCTCACAATAACCAGCAGCATTCAAGACAAACAACAACATGGCAATTAAAGGTTAAGCATAAATTAAAATGATATCATCATAGCAACATGGCATCAACATGAATGTGATACATCTATAACAACATGCACATATTAATCCAACAATACTATCATGCAACATGATGACACTATGTGCACCACTTATTCTGCTCGGGTTACCTCGTAACCAACACATGCATCACTTACCAACCTCGGACATCACACGATCCTCTCAGGATGAAATCAAGCTTGGTACAAACAATACCATAGTAATCATTAAATGACCACAAGGAGCTTGATTTTTACCCACGATTCTTGCACAACATCACGAATATATAACGACTCAGTATCCTTGATACCACGGTGATCCTTACAACGAGCACAACCCGACCAACACTTGGCCCGTGATCCTTACGGCGATCACAACCCGACCAACTCTTGGCCCGTGATCCTTACGGCGATCACAACCGGAACAATACCTGGCTCGTGATCCTTACGGCGATCACAACCAACTTATCTCACTATTATTGAGCACATTGTTCTTATTGCTATTGACTCATGGTGTACCCTACTTTCGACCTGGGCCCTTATCCGCGGGTGCAGCTATCGATAGATTTAATATACACTCTGCAGAGGTTAGTACATTGTACCCACACTAAGGAACCCATGGCCTCGCACTCTCATTCGGGTGGACCAACGACGTTCCGACAAAACCGTCCTACTGCCATGAAACTCTCCCGGCCACTCTGACTCACTCCCCGCTGAGCTAAGTCATGGGTGGCCCCGTGTCTACCTCCAGACACAACGACCACCGTCGTGGCCCGTCCCACACGGGGACACGGATCCAAAAACTCAAACAACGAGCACACAAGGTTATGCCTGCTTACCGGGCCGGGGTACAACTCGCCCATAACCTTCCCTCGTTGGAGGCAGCGGCGAGAGGCACGACAATAGACCCAGTTAGGACCATCCCATACCGATAAGCGTGGTTGCACTGGTCTGCATCGATTCAGCGGCACCATGACTCAGCCAACAGTTCTTCAAGTTCAATTTAATCCGGTTAACTTGAATGCAAATATGCCGAGCCATGATAAAGTACATGAACATGATATCAACATAATCATGAGGGTATCACATAACTATCCACCATATCAACAATAAATCATATCCACTGAGCATGGCGTACTGACTAGCATGACCATCACCAATATCAACATGTACTACTAGCAAGCATAAACATATGAAGGGAAATACTAGCAGGTAGAACATGATAATAGAGTACAAGACAACATAGTACAAAAGTGAACATGCAAATCTAAACATCACCGGAACAACGATAACCATCTTTTCAACAAGCAAACATGTAATAAAGATTCAAGTTGAAAACCATGGCTACTGCATGACTATCATGCAAGTGGGTATTGTGGCTTGCCTGGGGATGAAGAAGGCACCGAGGAGAAGTGCGGTGAAGCCGCGGAAAGATTTGCCGGAAACAGTTCTCTCTCGGAGGGGCTGTTTAAGTGAAAGGGCAAGAAGGTAATTTTAACAGTGTCAAACCATAGTGGACATGAAACCAACAGAACGGGCTTGATGAAACGACGAAGTGAGCGTTGGTTTCACCTTAAACGGAGTTACGGTTGCGGAGTTATGAGGTGTAGAAGATCAGGGACCAATCTGTGAAAAATTTCATCACCAACGGGTCCCTGGGAGGAAAAACTAAAAGCACATAAGGAGAAATATATTTTCTAAAGGTGAAAACGCATTCCAGACCGAAGTAGAAAGAAAATACATTTAAACAAAAGAAAAATGTACACAGGAGAAACCCGTCTCCACTTATCCACGTGGACCCTTGGCTGGAGCCACTTCCAGGTGGGGCCCAGGCGCAGGGGAAGGGGGCACGGGAGCTCGTCTCCTTCCTCCTGCTCCTGTGCTCCCGTGCGGGGCAGAGCTGGAGGCAGGCGAGGGAAGCGGCGAGGGGGCCGGCCAGCTCCGGCCGTCTCTGGCCGAGCCGAGGGCACCGGCGGGTGCGCAGAGGCCAGCTGCACCCATTCAGAGGGTCGGCCATCGCCGGGGAGGCGCGGGGAGGAGGGGAGGGGCGACGCCATGGGAGAGGCAGAGAGCTTTGGGTGACGGGGTTCTTCGGTGATGCGGCCTCTCCGGCGAGGGGGCAAGGGGGTGGGGCGGCTGAGTGGGACGAGGGGAAGTTGGTGGACGTGGAGGAGAGGCGTGGGGAAGCCTGAGGTGGCCGGACCCAAGCCGAGGCAGAGACGGCCATGGAGGGTGACGGCAAAAAACGGCGAGATGCAGCGATTCCAGGTGGCAAATGAGGCGAGGGAGGGAGCTGTGAGCTGCGGAGGAGGTCGGGGGTCTCTTATATAGGCGCGGGAAGGCTCTGGAGCTTCACGGGCAAGCTCACGACAAGCTCTAATGGTAGACAGTGCCGGGGCACGGCATGGGCATGGACCTAGTGACGCATTTATGGCGAACCACGACGAACCATCGACACAGGGCGATGCAAGGCATCACAGGGGTGCTCCAGGACATGAATGGAGGTCGAGACGACGAGGGAGACGACGAGCACAGGGCCGGGAACAAGCGAGAGCATGCAAGAAGGCATGACATCAGCGTAATCACCACCGGCACTGGAGCAAATGGCTAGTTTTGGTGTGGCCTAACATGTCCAGTGGATTGAACCTAGTGACTTTAGTATCATTGAGGAAATAAATCATTCCAGGGGCAAAGAAGTGATTTGAACTTAGCTCTAGAGTAAACCAGCAGCCCGGTGTTTGTGCTGTGCAGTGGGGACACCAGCTAGGTAACTCAGTAAAAACTTTGTCTGGTGATGATAAAATACTAAGGTGACTACGATCACAAGAAATCAGCTTAAGAGGAGGAGTTTAAAGGGTGGTTGTTGTAGATAGTGCCATAATGGCCAGAAATGGGAATTTGGATCATGCACTCACATAGTTGCATCAATTGAGCTGAAAATGGTTATGGCCAAATGATTTGAAGATTTTAAGATGCCCAAGGAGTTTCATGCCATTTTGATGAACCAAAATAACACTTGCTTCAGAAAGATTTATTCTCACCAGAAACTTGGAAACATTCCACAGGGCAAATTGTCGTGGAATTGTTACGTCAGATGTCCTCGTGAAAGGACTTAGTTGTGGAGCCATCGCAGCTAGGAAGCTTGAAGGGGTTAATCGGGACAAAGGACATGAGGGGTTTTATACTAGTTCGGCCCCTTATGGTGAAGGTAAGGCCTACGTCTAGTTGGGTTGGTATTGATGTTTCGATGACCAGGGAGCGAGATACGCTATGCCTGGCTCTCGATGAGTTGTTTCTTGCCCTAAGCCGCCAGCGGGTCGTCCCCTTATCTATACGGGTGGACGCCCTGCGGCTTACAGAGTCCCGGCCGGCTTATAAACAATGTCCGGCTCGGTGACTAGTTAAGTCTACCTTATGATACAAGTAATATTATTACAGCAGTTTACTACAACGGGCCTTAAGTCGCCTGTGGGCCTTAAGCTCTCTATGAACCGCCATCTTCATGCTTTGGTCTTGGGCTTCTCTTTGGTGAATCCTCTTTGCATAACCCGGCCCCTCCTGGGCGGCTTACACAAATAGTTATATCCCCAACATTAGGCCCCAGATTGATTTGAACCTGTTCATGTCAATCTTAAAATACCTTATGAACTGTCCTGTAGTCTTTTGTCTTGCACAAAGAAATTTAACCCGCCGTGACTTCATCATCTGGATCCGGGTTTAATTATCGTGACGTCATCTTCAATAAAACTTAATTTTTACTTCGTCATATCTTCAACAGATCTTTGTCTTTACTGACCATCCCGAGAATCGAGGCGCCAGAGCCGCTGGATAATAAATGTTATCTCCTTATTTTTCGCGCCCTCTCGGTCAGTCTTCTCTTATAAATAGGGCGACCTAGGTCTTGCCCCCAGTCATCTTCTTCCTCTTGCCTCTTCCCGAGCTCTGCCGCCGCCACTGTCGAACCCCTCGTCTTCACCGACTCAGGCCGCTGCATCAACCTGACTCTGACCAGAGATCGACGGCGCTCCTCCGCAGCACGTTCGCATCCGTGAGTTCCTCTCGTTCCCCTTCTCAGATCTACATTAGGACTTTGTCGAGTTCGTCGGCGTTCATCACTGCCTGACGCAAACCCTCACTAGTTCTTACCTCCAATGCCCTGCTTAGATCGTGAAAACTACGTAGAACTGCTGCGGTACTTGTTTGTGTTGACCTTGCATAGTAATAGATCCCATTTCCCTTGTTTGGAAACCCTCTTCGAGTGTATGAACTTCTCTACCCTGTTTTTAGGTCTAGAAAAAATTCTTTTCACAGCAATATTCTGATCCAGAGTAATAACTGTTATATGTGAAAACTTGTTTTTATCACCCGGAAACCTCTTCTGGTAAATGCCCTGAAACAGAACTGTCGAGGTGTTCGGCTTAAATAAATGATCCGAATAATTTTTGAACTGCTGTTGATACTTGTAGCGGCTTAAATATTGTTTGCATAGTCATCCTTATATCATTAGGCCCCTCATTAAGGCGCCACTTTGAATAATTAGGATCTTTCTCCCGGGTTAAAATTGAACCAGATCTTCATGTTTTTCCATAGGCCAATTGCTGTGATGGCTCCTAAGGCTACCAAAGCCCCTGTAACTTGCAATTGGGTTCCATCCATAGTTACCAATAGCAAACTAGCTGAGTTTGTGAAGTCTGGGCATCTGCCAAAAAAGGATATCATGTCTTACCGTGCCCCTGACCCGTCTGAAGAAAAGCCACATCCCAAAGCAGGGGAAGTAACATTTTTTACGGATCATATGAGCCGTGGATTTGCTCCTCCCGGCTCAAAATTCTTCAGGGAGGTTTTGAATTTCTTTGACCTTAGACCTCAAGACATTGGACCCAATTCCGTGTCAAATATTTGCAATTTTCAAGTCTTCTGCGAGGTGTACCTAGGTGAGGAGCCAAGTCTGCTATTGTTCAGGGAACTTTTTTACATGAACCGACAAAATGAACGTGCGAATGGGCCCAGTCTTGAGCTTGGCGGCATCTCAATCCAGCGATGGAGAGACTGTCTTTTCCCTTATGCTAAGTTGTCGAGTCACCCCAAATCTTGGAACCAGACGTGGTTCTACTGTCAGGACACTTCTCCGGCTGATGAAAAACCTCTGCCCGGCTTTCGCGCCCTGCGCCTTGAGTCTAACCATCAGCTACCATAGAAGCTGACAACCCTTAAATGCGTGCCTCTCAATTCCACCATCATGAAGATTAAAGCTCTCTTGGGAAATGGTTTAAACGACATCGACCTGGTCCGAGTCTGGGTCACTTGGCGAATACTTCCATTAAGCCGTCGTCCCACTTAATGTGTACTTATACAGGCAAAAGAATGATCCGTTACGCCATAGCCCTGACGACCTACTAGATGACGTAGTGGATGCTACGACCCAGTCACTACTGAAGGAAGGTACTGTAACGAGCAACGCCTTCGGCTTACTTCCATTTTGCAAGAATAACCCGGGCCCCGCAGTAAGTTATTAATCATAACAAATACTTATTGCTATACTATACCTTTCTTGGTACTCATAATTTCTTCACTTTTTCCACAGGCCGATGATAACTTCTGGAAAGCCAAATATGACCATGAAGCTGCCAAACAAGCCAGGACGACCAAGAAAGCTAAAAGGAAAGCCACCAAGGTAGGAACCTCAAATAAGAAGAAGCCCAACGCCTCCGACTTACTCAGATTGGAGGATAGCTCTTCGAATGAGGAAGAGGTAATCTTTAAATTTTCTTAAGTCCCTTGTTATCACTTGTCTGACATTTTATCCCTTCAGGAAGATACGGGGAACAGTCGAGCAGCCAATGAAGAGGTAACTATAATCTCCTCCGACTCAGAGCCTTTTCCGAAGCAAAAGATCCGAAGGGTGACCCGGAAAGTAAGATTTTCACATGCACTTGCTTATCAAGATCCTCAATTTCTTTTGAAGCAACAACAGCTTGAGAGCCGGAGGCAGACCCGGAACAACAAGGATGCAGAATTCTCCTCCGGCTTACCTGACGTAACCAGGAAGCGTCGGACTGAGGTTATCTCCGACTTACGTTCTGTTTTACCTTTAGCGGGCTTAATTCGTCATCCTCTCAATTTGTCCGACTCCAATTATCAGGATACTTCTCCTTCTTCTGGTGAATCCATGCAGTCAAACATGCCGACTTTCAAAACTGCTCTCGGGTAATGTAACCTTATGCACTTTTACTTTACTCATGCTTGCGTATTCATTCTTCTGCTTTTGTTAACAGCATGCAAGTGAAGCCCAATAAACGGGCAAAGAAGAATAAGAAATCCGAAGAACCGGTCGTAGCTGAACCGGTGATTAATGCATCTTCTCCAGACAGCTCTGCCCATCAGCCACCGCCAGATCCGGCTTCTGATATTCCAATGCCAACTTCTGATCCACCTACCGAAGATACTCTCCACACAAGTGACCCGGAAACTCCTAGCTCGGTCAAAACAAATGAACCAGAAGTTGAGATTGTGGAGTCTCAGTTTGTTGAACCAGGACGGCCTACCGTCCTTGCCAAATGTACCACCAAGGAACAATTTGCCCAACGCCGAAAGGCCAAGCAGGACATTACTGATTATACTCACTTAAGCATTAGTGATATAGTCTCGGGCTATCTGAATCAAGTGCATGATAACCGTGACCTGGAAATTGACATGGTGAAACAAATACAGCACAAATCTGAGGTATTACTTATACTATTTACCTGAGTCTTACATACTGTACCACCCCCAAGTCTATTGCTTATTGAACAAATATGTTGTAGACTTTAGAAATCTGTTGTACCTGTTAACTTATCCGGATCAAGAAGAATTTACTTAACCCGGTTATAACATAAGGCTTTTAAACTTGCAACATACATTAGCCCCCCAAGTGTCAAGTATCTTGACTTGTAAAGGTGCTTGAGACTTTAATATATGTGACCCGGTCAGATAAGGTTAAAATTCTTCAGCATACATTAGCCCCCAAGTGTCAAGTATCTTTACTTGTAAGGTGCTTGAGACTTTAATGTTACCTTATAATCCTTACCATAACCTGGTGTTAATGCAGGCTGCCATAAATCAGTTGGAATCAGAGCTTGTGGTCCTGAAGAGTCGTTTGGAAACTAAAGAACTTGAGACACAGAAGGCTAACTCCAAATTTGAATTCAGTGTCTCTGAAAATGAGAAACTAAAGAAGAAATTTGAGTCGGAGAAGAAAACTTGGGCTGATGAGAAGGCTTCCCTGGTGACTCGGGCCGAAATAGCCGAAGCATCTCTTGCAGAAGCAACAACCGAGCTGACCGACTTAAAACAGCAGATATCTCAAATGGTCTCAGCCATCTTTGGTAAGTCATTGTGCAATAATTACTTCCGGCTGATGGTTATGCTTATGCCCATATAGGCCCCAGGAGTACCAATCTGAAGCAAAACATGCTGATCAAGCTGAAAGCAGTTTACACTTTAGTAGAACAGCTGTACTCTGGGTCACAATGCGCCTTGGCCGTTGTAGGTTTATCAACTCCACATCCCCGCCTTCTGCAAGACGTGTTGAAGAGCCTCGCTTTTCTTCCTCAGCGGATCCAAGACTTAAGGCGGGCGTCCTCAAGAGCCGGGGCCGTGGCCGCATTGAGCTGGGCTAAATCATGGCTCCCAGAACTAGGCCCGGCCGACCTTGCCCTTGGGTACCCAAGTCTGAAAGAAGACGTCACTGCATTTGATGACCATGATTTACTGCCTGCGTCAGAGCCATACGTCCGGTGGAAACCCTTATTGGAAACGACACTAACCTTAGCAAGTATGCGCCGGCTTATGACAGTGAAAACCGGAGAATCCCAAATGCTCCATATGATCAAATCAGCCTGATCCCTCCAATTCGTAAGCATACTTTTGCCCCTGAAGTGGACCCGGCCGGTTTAATAGATGATGAAGCTGAGTTTGAAGCTTTGAGCGGCATTGACTGGGCCTCGTCAACTTTCCAGGACAAAACAGTCGACGGAGAAGCGGAGAAGGATAACCCGGAGCCTTCCAGCCCGCCAAAGGAGTGAACCGCCAGGTGTTTGGCCAAAAAACAATGCTTCATCTATTCAGACTCGGGGAGTCTTGTAATAGGGTAGAAAGAACTTCTCAATGCTCTTCATGCCTTCGTGCATGTTTTTACCGCTTAACGCTTTCCGTAAGCCGCCATGGCTGTATATTTCTGGCTTTTACTTCCTTGGCATTTGAAAATTTTCTTGCCTTATTCTGCACAGAAAGTATTGATAACCCAGAACACCAACCAGAAGACTTATATGCAGGCTGGTTTAAGACTATTTTGTTAAACTTGAGTATAATAGCATACCTATGATCCTTTGATAATCTTCCCCGCTCATATAATGTTCACCCGGCACTTAACAACCTGGGGTGATAAATATTAAACCGGCAAGACAAAAAACATCTCATAATGCTTTCCACAAGGTTTCGGGATTATCAAAATACTTTACAGGCTTATGATTCGGATACGATCAGTGAATCATTCCAAAGGGGTTAAGCTAAGATTCGGATATGATCATATAGCCCCCAGTGGCTTGGTGATGCCGATCAAGTGGGTATTGACAGCTATGTTCTCTTTGGTTCGAATACAACCTATGTTTGAACAGGAAGCTCCGAAGTGACCATAAGATTTGTTTAATGACGTTGATTCGTATACGATCCACGTCAGACCTAGAGGGGTTAAGTTGTGATTCAAATATGATCAAGAAGCCCCCAAGTAGGTTTGGTAGTATGCCGATCAAGTGGGTATCGACAGCTATGTTCTCTTTGGTTCGGATATGACCTATGTTTAGACAGGAAGCCCCCAAGCGATCATGGCTAGATTCAGATATGATCATAAGCCAGACCAAAAGGTAAAACCGGATTCAGATATGATCCAGTCCCTATTGGTTGTTTCCACCACCTGCCAAAAAGACATATACACTTTTTTGAGGGTGAAAAAAGGACAGAGGTCCTGCTTTATTACTTTATATAATATATACATTGTCAAAAAATATATACATCTAAAGAGCCAGTGGCTTAAGTATGGTAAGGCCGAAGATGGGCTATATTCCACGGCCGGCGGGTCTCCTCCTCCGACTTACATGAGTCTTTGTGCTCTCGAATATCAACGAGGTAGTATGACTCGTTGTTCAAATTCTTGCTGACCACAAAGGGTCCTTCCCAAGGGGGGATAGCTTGTGTATATCAGACTGATCCTGGATGAGCCGAAGCACTAAATCGCCTTCCTGAAAGGTTCTGCTTCTGACCCGGCGGCTGTGATTGCGATGAAGGTCTTGCTGGTAAATCGCTGAGCGGGCTATTGCCAATTCTCGCTCTTCATCCAACAAGTCAAGTGCCTCCTGTCGAGCCTTTTCATTATCAGCCTCAACATAAGCCGCCACACGGGGTGAATCGTGTCGGATATCACTTGGCAGAACTACCTCTGCTCCATAAACCATGAAAAAAGGTGTATAACCCATGGATCTGTTAGGCGTCGTGTTGACGTTCCACAACACAGAGGGTAACTCTTCCACCCAACAACCCGGAGTCCGATGTAAAGGGACCAAGAGTCGTGGTTTGATACCCCTTAAGATCTCCTGATTAGCTCTTTCTGCTTGACCATTGGATTGAGGATGAGCAACAGCCGAAACGTCAAGCCGGATATGTTCCCGTTGACAGAACTCTTCCATGGCACCCTTGGAGAGATTAGTGCCAATATCAGTTATGATGCTATGTGGAAAACCAAAACGAAAGATCACCTTTTTGATGAACTGAACTGCTGTGGCCGCATCACACTGACTGGCCGGCTCTGCCTCAATCCACTTTGTAAATTTATCCACTGCCACCAGGAGGTGTGTCTTTTTATCTTTAGACCTTTTGAAAGGTCCCATCATGTCAAGCCCCCAGACTGCAAACAGCCAAGTAATTGGAATCATCCTCAATTCTTGAGCCGGCATATGAGCTCATCGTGAAATTTTTTGACATCCGTCACACTTGCTAACAAGATCTTCTGCATCAGCATGAGCCGTCAGCCAATAAAAACCATGACGGAAAGCCTTGGCCACCAGAGATTTTGAACCGGCATGATGACCACAATCCCCTTCATGGATCTCTCGAAGTATCTCTTGACCCTCTGCAGGTGACACACAATGCTGGAACGGCCCTGTGACACTGAGGTGATGTAACTCGCCATTAACAATTGTCATGGATTTGGACCGCCCGACAATTTGTCTCGCCAAAGTCTCATCCTCAGGCAGCTCTCCCCGGGTCATATAAGCCAAGTATGGCAATGTCCAATCCGGGATGATGTGAAGTGCGGCCAACAACTGTGCCTCCGGGTCCGGCATTCCAAGCTCTTCCTCTGTAGGTACTTTGATAGAAGGATTATGCAGAACGTCAAGACAGGTGTTAGGCGGCACCGGCTTACGCTGAGAGCCCAACTGGCTTAAAGCATCAACCGCCTCATTTTTCCTTCTATCAATATGCTCCACCTGATACCCTTTGAAGTACCCAGCTACAACATCTACTTCACGGCGATAAGCCGCCATAAGGGGATCCTTAGAATCCCATGTGCCTGGGACCTGCTGAGCCACGAGGTCTGAGTCGCCCAAGCACCTTACCCGTCTTAAATGCATCTCCTTAGACATCCGAAGACCATGGAGCAAGGCCTCGTATTCAGCTGCATTGTTAGTACAGGGAAACATGAGCCAAAGCACATAACGAAATTTGTCACCTCGAGGGGAAGTTAAAACAACTCCAGCCCCTGATCCTTCTAACTGCCTGGATCCATCAAAGTGAATAGTCCAATACGTATTGTCTGGCTTTTCCTCGGGTGCCTGCAATTCTGTCCAATCATTGATAAAATCCACCAAGGCCTGAGACTTGATGGCAGTGTGGGGCATATACTTCAGACCATAAGGCCCAAGCTCAATGGCCCACTTGGCAATTCGTCCTGTGGCTTCCCTGTTCTGAATGATGTCTCCCAAAGGAGCTGAACTTACCACCGTTATAGGATGACTTTGAAAGTACTGCTTCAACTTCCGGTTTGCCATGAACACACCATAAACAAGCTTTTGCCAATGTGGATACCTTTGTTTAGACTCAATGAGAACCTCGCTGATGTAGTCAACTGGCCGTTGAACCGGATGCTCCTTGCCTGCCTCCTTGCCTGCCTGATGTAGTACCTCAATGAGTATCTCGCACCAGGTTATAGCCACCATAGTGGTCACGGCATTGGGAGTTGCTTGATAAAGCTTCGGACTCCATGTGCCTGCTGTAACTCGGGCTCCGGTTCTGACGAGGCGGTGCTAACCAAGGCATAGGGGTTGAATGAATCCTATCCCGGCTGTAAGAATAGGTCTCCTGCTGAGCCAGGGACGTCTGGACAAGTTCCCTGATCCTCCGGGTCTCCACCGCTGTTGGATCATCACCGTCCACTGGAAGAGCCGCCAGACGCACTGACGCTGCGATTAAATTCTCCATGGGGTTGGAAAAGTGACCCTCCGGTATCGACACATAACGCGGCGGCGCCATGCTCATATGAGGAGGTGGCATCTCCCGACGGTGAGCCGGTCCTCCTGCTCCGGATGTCATAAACTGATTTGCATCAGGCGGGTTACTTGGGCCGGCTCTGGGTGTATCAAAAAGAACCCTAGGGTCGTAATTCGGAGGTAACCGGGATTGGGTCTTCTGGTGTCTCCTCCTCATTACCTCATTGGACGCGTTTAAACTCATCGTGAGCTGGTAAGCCTCCGACTGCAACCGCTGTGCCTGGGCGTCGAGAGCCGCCCACTCCGTAGCTAGCGTAGTATCCTCAGCTGCTAAGGCCTCCTTGGCCTGAGCTATCTCCTCACGTACCCATGCTACCTCCGCGTCATGCTCATCTTTGTTCACAGGGATAACCGTGGCGGTTAACAGGGCCGTAAGCTTGTCCATGAGGGCTATCAGCACTTGAACCGGCGGGCGCACAGGGCCTCCTGCCCCGGCTGCTCCTAACCCGGAAGTAATTGCAGCCGCGTCTGTAGAGTTTTGACCGGGTTGAGTCCCAGCCATAAAGACTCCTGCCCAATTTGGCGACTCACAGGGGTCCGGAATACTAAAGCCATCGGAATAGCCCTCGAGCACACCATCTTGAACTTGATATAGAGAATCTGTTGAACCGGCGGACGAATCACCATCAGAGTGGACGACCGTCTCACCACCATCTACGGGCCCTCCAGATAGCTCTTCTCCGTGGACACAGCCCACAAAGACACGCTTCATGCCGGGTTGAGCTCGGGCGGGTTTCGCACGCTGAGCCATCTCAACGACGTCGGTGCAGTTGTCTGGCTCAGGCCCCAGCTCACCAATCCGCCCGATGAAGACGTGGATCCCTTCGAAGGGGACCCGGTACCCGTACTCAATTGAGCCGGTGTCGGGGCCCCAGCCTTCGTCATCGATGTAGATCTTGCCGCGACGACTCTTGGTCATCCGGCCTACTACGTATCCCTTGAGCCCTTCGAAGTTGCCCTTCAAGAACTCAAATCCACCATGCGCTGGCCCCACGATGGGCGCCAACTGTCATGGAATTGTCACGTCAGATGTACTCATGAAAGGACTTAGTTGTGGAGCCATCGCAGCTAGGAAGCTTGAAGGGGTTAATCGGGACAAAGGACACGAGGGGTTTTATACTAGTTCGGCCCCTTACGGTGAAGGTAAGGCCTACGTCTAGTTGGGTTGGTATTGATGTTTCGATGACCAGGGAGCGATATACGCTATGCCTGGCTCTCGATGAGTTGTTTCTTGCCCTAAGCCGCCAGCGGGTCGTCCTCTTATATACACGGGTGGACGCCCTGCGGCTTACAGAGTCCCGGCCGGCTTATAAACAATGTCCGGCTCGGTGACTAGTTAAGTCTACCTTATGATACAAGTAATATTATTACAACGGTTTACTACAACGGGCCTTAAGTCGCATGTGGGCCTTAAGCTCTCTATGAACCGCCATGTTCATGCTTTAGTCTTGGGCTTCTCTTTGGTGAATCCTCTTTGCATAACCCGGCCCCTCCTGGGCGGCTTACACAAATAGTTATATCCCCAACACAAATGGTCAAAGGGGTTGAGCCACAACTTGGTGAAGGGAGGTTATATGGATACTAGAAGGTCTAGAAAAATTTACAGCCATAATGGATCAAGATAAAATATACTTGCTAAGAAACTAAGAATTGAAGCTGTGCTCACATGGATGACTGGATGGGGCTTAAAATGGGTGGAGGGGATTAATATGAGCACATTAAGGAGTGTGCAAATGTTCAACTCATTTGGGTACTCCTAGCTAGTACTACCTTCACAAAGCTTTCTGTTTGACAAAAACTTTGAAAATTCACTGAGGAAGATTGGATAGGCAAATAAATTTGAACTTGTGCATGAGGCAATGATTTGGACATATAAACATGCAAAAAAGGTTCGGAGTCAATAGGATAAATATAAATGACACTTCCTTCACAAAGTGCCATTGAGGGCAGAATAGAAAAAGGAATATTGGGGAATTATTTTTGAACATGGCAATTAAAAGTTTTGCCATATTTGATCAAGATATGACTCATACAATTTATGAGAATTATTTGGGAATTTTTGGAGTGATGGAAATATACGTTGCTTCACAACCTAGGGCAAATGGAGTTATTCCTTTAATAGAAAAGGAATATTCCCAATAAAAAGAATATTGGGATTTGGGCTAGGATGAAAATGACAGGGTCTAGAGAAAGATTTGGGAATGACAAGCCACTCTGGAAGCAAAGAAGAGGGCATCTTCTTCAGTTTCCAGACCACAAAGCCACGGAAAAAGAAAACTCACGCAAAAACCTCGGAAAAACAAAAGAAAAAGAAAGGGCCAAAAATCAGGCTGTCACAAACCTTACCCCCTTAAAGAAATCTCATCCTCGAGATTTGGTTGCTCAGGGAACAAGTATGAATATTCTGACTTAATGAAACTGTTTCCAACTCGGGTATCCTTTTTCCTTTATTGTTGTTCCCATTAAATTTTTATTTGACTGACCCTGGGTGGTTTGCTTTACTGTATCCACATTCTGACAGATCTTACCTGGCTGGCTCATGCTTATATAGGCACCAATTCCTTTTTAGATCTGCTGACTAGCTGAGTGTGATTTAATTATCACGACTAAAATATATGTCTGCCTCACAAATCCAAAAGTGATTTCCGCTGGGTGTGCCACCCTGCACAGACAACCTTTCATGTAATGATGATCAGAATTTTCTGATGAAAACTCAAGCTCTGACTCATTGCATTGGGTTTTTCCACTAAATGCAGGTCCTTTGGGTTCCAAATAGTGAGTTAAAACATAACCGTTTCCTGACAGATTCTGACTCATCGCAGAAGTTTCTGAATCATCTTAACTGGTTCCACTGTCGTGAGTATCGGATCTGTACCAAAGATTTGATTGTCTCCTATCACGGCCGACATAACGGGTTTGGCCTGTATGATAATATCTGCAGACTTGACTGACGGTGGTTCTGACGGAAATTTTTTGTTCACGACAGGCTATCCATGATGATTCATAGTAGTGAGGACTCATGCTTCTAGACGGTTATTCCTCATGCCGATTACTCACGCCGCAGGCATATCCACGTGGATTAATACTAACTTAGGCTATCTGGGGATCTGCACCATGGGGGTCGTGTACAATTTTCATACCTGCATCACTGGTCTTGCTCCTTCATTATTGTTTTCTTGGTCTGGATCTTTGGCTGAAAGAGCTGGGCCATATTGTTTCTTTGTATGACCATAGGTACTGTCGGTGCAATTTTTTTTCGGCAATCGTAGCTTATCCTCATTTTTCTAATAAGGTAACCCATTAAATGGCAGGTTCAACACCTCTCAAGTTCTAATCGTTGGGAAATGATCATCCGAAACCCTTGCAAGAAATCGGCAAATAAGTAAGTAGTCACCAGAACGGTTTTTACAACTCAGATCTGAGACATTACTGAAATAACTCAACCATGGCTCACGACGGCTGAAAAGCAGCTCAGAGCATGAGACTGAGTCGATGAGAAGAAGGTGGCAGCTCCCTAAAATAGCCAAAAAGCAGCTATAGGGCTACTGTCACAAAAAGAAACTCCATAGCTGTACGAGACGGCCGAAAAGCACCTCAGACTCATGACAGTTGTTGAAGAGAGAAACAAAAATAGGCATCCACCCCAGATAGCTAGAAATAGCTCAAATCACAGGCGTGGTGTCGTCATTGGTGAAAAAGGGGACAAGGGCTCATCCGGATTATTTTCCAGGTTCACGGGTACTTGTATTGAGCTCATTAATGTTGTCAATCCTCATAATCCTTGGTCACACTGCGGTGTATACTGGCTTTCTTCTCTTAATCATCCTCACGTGGTTGTTAGATCCTCATCCGAGTGACTTGTAAGATCTTTGTGGTATGCTCATTGCATATATATGAGGACCTGATTTCGAGACAGACGTGTATTCTAACTGGTTCTTGATTCTGACCAAAATGTTGCGGATCTGATTCTTGGGATTCACTGCCATATGCTATCAATTCACAGCGTACTACCTTGTACCAATGTATTACTGAGGAATATTTGTTGGCTTGTGCTCGAAACTTTCATCGGGCAGCTTGCTGAAGAAGACTGGGTATCGTGCTTCAGAAGCTTACCCCCTTAAAGATTTTGCTGGGGAAAGACTCAGTACCTTATGCTGGAAGCTTTTGCGGTTGCTTACTGAAGAAGATAGAGTACCTTGTGCGAGTAGTCATCCATGTATCATACTGAGGAAGATAGATGAATCTTGCCTTGGAAGCTTCTCTGGTATCTTGCGAGGGAAAAGTGGGTTGCTTACACCAGAAACTTATTATTGTGATATGTGGACCGATTTCCACATATATAACCATCTGAATATTTTTTCTATTGATTTCTTGCATGAAACGGGGTTTTGCAGGACTATTTTCCTTTCCGAGTATATGCCATATTTTTGTTTGCTTCCAGGTACATCGAGTTCCAAAATCATCCTCAACGAAAAATTAAACTTGAATCCGAGCCATACCTTTGATAATCTTCTGCCAACCTTGCACACAATTTATCTTCTTGCTGATTTAAATATTTTGTTGTGATGAGTGCATGCTAATGCAAACTTGATACTGACGGTCCATCCATGATTTCTTTTGCATCTAGACGAGATATTCCAATTTTCATTGCAGTCAGCTGATAATTCCATTCTGTTTAGCTGAGTTTCCAAATATATGCATTCCTTGCTGACTCTTCGGGTCCAGTGTCGGCTGACGAGCAAGTTTAATAGGGGAAAAATTTATAACACCAAAGGCCCAAAGAAAGGAACAACAGAAACGACTAAAACAAAAGCACACAAGCCTTCTACTAAGATAATTAATCAAGCAATCATCACATATTACTGCTACTCACACAATAATATGCATGCACACCTAAGCACACAAATCTCGCAGAAACTCCGGTATTGCAGTCTAATATGCTGTGATGATGTGCACGAGGACGAATAAATGTGTGGAAGAGTTGGTGTAAACATCGCTACACCAAGTGCTAGCTTAGCCAAGTGGCAACCTGATCTAGCTCGGTGACGAGGACGTACTTGGTAATCATGCAGTGGGACACGAAGGTCGCAACCACATTACTATCAAGTGGACGGAAAAAGACCCGTACTCGTCCAAGAAATAGGATAGCGGGGAAAAACTAAGGCTGCTGACATTGCCCTTTCTTGATAACCAAGATCATTAAGGGTTGCCAACACGACAAAATAAAAGAATGATACGCATGTCCATCACCGAAACGATAGGCGGGAGTGAAGGAAAGACATCGGTGTGATACCTGAGCACCATTTTTGCAAACAGTGTCGGGATCACTTGGCATCAATCTACTGGGACAGAAATGACACCAAACAACGAAAGAAAAAGGAACTAGAGAAATGCAAAGGTTGAGCTGTAGTGGATCTGAACCGATGCCAGCTACACTCACCAGATAAACCGTTAGCGACAAGCTAATGAGCCTACATGCATGTTATGCAACAAACAAATGCAACAATCAAATTCAATCATCAAGCCAGACTCTATACTACCGATTTCTAACATTCGCGCGGTCTAGAGCGTCCTACAGCCAGACCTGCTCTGATACCAAGCCTGTGGCACCCCGGCTCAGAGAAACCGGAATGCCCCGTATTCCAGCCCAGAGATCGAGGAGAAGTCTTCTGGAATACGGCACTGCTTAGCATAGAACACACCAGCTTTCTATTATTACACGAATATGAATACAAGGTCTCCGATATTACAATGAATAACACCGGCATGACGACACTACGCCACCCTCAGTTGTTCTATGCAAGCAGCAGAACAACTCGAAGCAGCAGAACAACGGTGACGGTGGTGAACTCCACTCCACAGGGACTCTGGCTGGAACGCTTATCCTAGCTCGCACGAACGGAAACCACGACAAGCAAGCAATCAAATCTGGAATGACCTGCAAAGTTGCATGACACGCCAGGTCAGTACATTGAATGTACTTGCAATCTCACAATAACCAGCATCATTCAAGACAAACAACAGCATGGCAATTGCAGGTTAAGCAGAAATTAACATGATATCATCATAGCAACATGGCATCAACATGAACGTGATACAGCCATAACAACATGAATATATTAATCCAACAATACTATCATGCAACATGATGACAGTATATGCACCACTTATTCTGCTCGGGTTACCTCGTAACCAACACATGCATCACTTACCAAACTCGAACATCACACGATCCTCTCAGGATCAAATCAAGCTTGGTATAAACAATACCATAGTAATCATTAAATGACCACAAGGAGTGTGATTTTTACCCATGATTGTCGCACAACATCACGAATATACAACGACTCGGTATCCTTGATACCACCGTGATCCTTTACGGTGATCAAAACCCGACCAACACTTGGTCCGTGATCCTTACGACGATCACAACCCGACCAACTCTTGGCCCGTGATCCTTACAGCGATCACAACCCGACCAATACCTGGCCCGTGATCCTTACGGCGATCACAACCAACTTATCTCACTATTATTAAGCACATTGTTCTTATTACTGTTTTCTCATGGTGTACCCTAATTTCGACCTGGGCCCTTATCCATTGGCGCGGCTATCGATAGATTTAATATACACTCTGCAGATGTTAGTACACTGTACCCACACTACGGAACCCATGGCCTCGCACTCCCATTCGGGTGGACCAATGGCGTTCCGACAAAACCGTCCTACTGCCATCAAACTCTCCCGGCCACTCCGACTCACTCCCCACTGGGCTAAGTCATGGGTGGCTCCATGTCTACCTCCAGACACAACGACCACCATCGTGGCCCGTCCCACACGGGGACACGGATCCGCAAAATTAAACAACGGGCACACAAGGTTATGCCTGCTTACCGGGCCGGGGTACAACACGCCCATAACCTTCCCTCATTGGAGGCACCGGCGAGAGGCACGACAATAGACCCAGTTAGGACCGTCCCATACCGGTAAGCGTGGTTGCACTGGTTAGCATCGATTCAGCGGAACCATGACTCAGCCAATAGTTGTTCAAGTTCAATTTAATCCGATTAACTTGAATGCAAATATGCCGAGCCATGATAAAGTATATGAACATGATATCAACATAATCATGAGGGTATCACATAACTATCCACCATATCAACAATAAATCATATCCACTGAGCATGGCGTACTGACTAGCATGACCATCACCAACATCAACATGTACTACTAGCAAGCATAAACATATGAAGGGAAATACTAGCAGGTAGAACATGATAATAGAGTACAAGACAACATAGTACAAAAGCGAACATGCAAATCTAAACATCACCGGAACAACGATAACCATCTTTTCAACAAGCAAACATTTAAAAAAGATTCAAGTTTAAAACCATGGCTACTTCATGACTATAATGCAAGTGGGTATTGTCGCTTGCCTGGTGGTGAAGAAGGAACCGGGGAGAAGTGCGGTGAAGCGGCGGAAAGATTTGCCGGAAACAGTTCTCTCTCGGAGGTGCTGTTTATGTGCAAGGGCAAAAAGGTCATTTTAACAGTGTCAAACCATAGTTAATATGAAACCAACAGAACGGGCTCGACGAAACGAAGAAGTGAGCGTTGGTTTCACCTTAAACGGAGTTACGGTTGTGGAGTTATGAGGTGTAGAAGATCAGGAACCAATCTGTGAAAAATTTCATCACCAACGGGTCCCTGGGAGGAAAAACTAAAAGCGCATAAGGAGAAATACATTTTCTGAAGGTGAAAACGCATTCAAAACCGAAGTAGAAAGTAAATACGTTTCAACAAAAGAAAAACGTACCCGGGAGAAACCCATCTCCCCTTATCCACGTGGACTCGTGGCTGGAGCCACTTCCAGGCGGGGCCCAGGCGCAGGGGAAGGGGGCACGGGAGCTCGTCTCCTTCCTCCCACTCATGTGCTCCCATGCGGGGCAGAGCAGGAGGCAGGGGAGAGAAGCGGCAAGGGGACCGGCCAGCTCCGGCCGTCTCTGGCCGAGCCGAGGGCACCGGCGGGTGCGCAGAGGCCAGTCGCACCCATTCAGAGGGTCGGCCATCGCCGGGGACGCGCGGGGAGGAGGGGAGGGGCGGCGCCATGGAAGAGGCAGAGAGCTTCAGGGACGGGGTTCTTCGGTGATGCGGCCGCTCCGGTAAGGGGGGAAAGGGGGTGGGGCGGCTGAGTGGGACGAGGGGAAGTTGGTGGACATGGTGGAGAGGCGTGGGGAGGCCTGAGGTGGCCGGACCCAAGCAGAGTCCGAGGCGGCCATGGAGGGTGACGTCGAAGAACGGCGAGATGCGGCTATTCCAGGGGGCAAATGAGGCGAGAGAGGGAGCTGTGAGCTGCGGAGGAGGTCGGGGGTCTCTTATATAGGTGCGGGGAAGGCTCTGGAGCTTCACGAGCAAGCTCACGACAAGCTCTAATGGTGGACAGTGGCGGGGCACGGCACGGGCATGGACCTAGCGACGCATATATGGCGAACCACGACGAACCATCGACACAGGGAGATGCAGGTCATCACCAGGGTGCTCCAGGACATGTATGGAGGTCGAGACGACGAGGGAGACGACGGGCACAGGGCCGGGAACAAGCCAGAGCATGCAAGAAGGCATGACATCAGCGTAATCACCACCGGCGGTGGAGCAAATGGCTAGTTTTGGCGTGGCCTAACATGTCCAGTGGATTGACCCTAGTGACCTTAGTATCATTGAGGAAATAAATCATTCTAGGGGCAAAGAAGTGATTTTCACTTAGCTCTAGAGTAAACCAGCAGCCAAGTGTTTGTGTTGTGCAGTGGGGACACCAGCTAGGTAACTAGTGATGATCAAATACTAAGGTGACTACGATCACAAGAAATCAGCTTAAGAGGAGGAGTCTAAAGGGTGGTTGCTGTAGAGAGTGCCATAATGGCCAGAAATGGGAATTTGGATGATGCACTCACATAGTTGCATCAATTGAGCTGAAAATGTTTATGGCCAAATGATTTGAAGATTTTAAGATTCCCAAGGAGTTTCATCTCATTTGGATGAACCAAAATAGCACTTGCTTCAGAAAGATTTATTCTGACCAAAAACTTGGAAACATTCCACAGGGAAAATGGTCAAAGGGGTTGAGCCACAACTTGGTGAAGGGAGGTTATATGGATACTAGAAGGTCTAGAAAAATTTACAGCCATAATGGAGCAAGATAAAATATACTTGCTTCACAAACTGATATTTTGACCAGAAACTAAGAATTGAAGTTGTGCTCACATGGATGATTGGATGGGGCTTAAAATGGGTGGAGGGGATTAATATGAGGACATTAAGGAGTGTGCAAAAGTTCAACTCATTTGGGTGTTCCTAGCTAGTACTTCCTTCACAAAGCTTTCTGTTTGACAGAAACTTTGAAAATTCACTGAGGAAGATTGGCTAGGCAAATAAATTTGAACTTGTGCATGAGGCAATTATTTGGACATATAAACATGCAAAAAAGTTTGGGAGTCAATAGGAGAAATATAAATGACACTTCCTTCACAAAGTGCCATTTAGGGCAGAATAGAAAAAGGAATATTGGGGAATTATTTTTGAACATGGAAATTAAAAGTTTTTCCATATTTGATCAATATATGACCCAAACAATTTATGAGAATTATTTGGGAATTTTTGGAGTGATGGAAATATACGTTGCTTCACAACCTAGGGCAAATGGAGTTATTCCTTTAATAGAAAAGGATATTCCCAATAAAAAGAATATTGGGATTTGGTCTAGGATGAAAATGACAGGGTCTAGGGAAAGATTTGGGAATGACAAGCCACTCTGGAAGCAAAGAAGAGGGCATCTTCTTAAGTTTCTAGACCACAAAGCCACGGAAAAAGAAAACTCACGCAAAAACCTCGGAAAAACAAAAGAAAAAGAAAGGGCCAAAAATCAGGCTGTCACATAGGGTCAAGCCGAACTATGGGCCTTTTTACATGCGGTCATCCCCTAGCACCATCCATGGGGGTATATCCATCGACCCAAGCTCAGATTTATCTGGGCTGCTACTACTAGTGGTGCGTCGGACTCGTCTAACCGTGTTCGCGGTCTTGACGACCGAACATTTATTCAGGTTGGGGGGTCATTCAGTGTTCGCCTGCTAGAGCCACCACATATTCTTCCGCACGTAAGGAATGCTCTGTATTTCCGCTAACTGTAATGACGCCACGTGGATCGGGCATCTTAAGTTTATGATAAGCGTAGTGCGGTACTGCATTGAAACGAGCGAAGGCCGTTCTTCTGAGTAGTGCGTGATAGCCACTTCGGATTGGTGCGATGTCGAAGATTAATTCTTCGCTTCGGAATTTGTCGGGAGAACCAAATACAACCTCTAGTACTAGAGAGCCCACGCAGCGGGCCCCTACACCTGGTATTACTCCTTTAAAGGTAGTATTGCTTTGGCTGATTCTTGACGGGTCTATCCCCATTTTGCGGATAGTGTCCTGATATATCATATTAAGACTACTGTCGCCATCCATAAGGACTCGGGTGAGATGGTATCCGTCAATTATTGGGTCAAGCACCAAGGTAGCCAATCCTCCATGCCGGGTACTAGTCGGATGATCCCTGCGATCAAAAGTGATCGGGCATGCCAACCAAGGGTTGAACTTGGGGGCGACGGGCTCTACAGCGTATACGTCTCAGAGTGCATGTTTGCGCCTCCTCTTTGGTATGTGAGTTGCGTAAATCATGTTCACTGTTTTGACCTCTGGTGAATTTTTTTTCTGTCCCCCAGTGTTCGGCTGGCGAAGCTCATCCTCGTCTTCACTTGGCGTCTCCCTCCCCTTGTGTTCAGCATTTAGTTTGCCGGCCTGCTTGAAGACCTATCATTCTCTGTTGGTGTGGTTTGCAGGTTTTTCGGGGGTGCCATGAATCTGACATAATCTGTCTAGAATCTTATTTAGGCTGGACGGTCCATCTCTGCTGCCTTTAAATGGCTTTTTCTGTTGACCAGGTCGAGAGCCCCTGAATCTGGCGTTGACCGCTGTGTTGACTGGGCTGTCTTCATTATTTCAATGCTTGTTTTTATTGCATCGCGGCTTCCCGTTGCCATCCCTGACTTCGGATTTGCCTAGGTCGCTGGTGCCGCTGCGGGCCAACCAGCTGTCCTCGCCCGCGCAAAAGCGGGTCATAAGGCTTGTTAGGGATGCCATTGTGCTCGGCTTTTCTTGGTTGAGGTGTCTGGCGAGCCATTCGTCTCCGATACTGTGCTTGAAAGCCGCTAAGGCTTTGGCATCCGAGCAGTCGACAATTTGATTCTTCTTAGTGAGAAATCTGTTCCAAAGCTTACGGGCTGACTCTCCGGGTTGTTGGATTATGTGACTTAAATCATCTGCATCCGGAGGTCGGACATAGGTCCCTTGAAAATTGGCCCTGAAAGTATCCTCAAGTTCCTCCCAACTTCCAATTTAGTTTTCAGGGAGGCTTTTCAACCAATGCCGAGATGGTCCTTTCAACTTGAGGGGTAAGTATTTTATGGCGTGGAGATCATCTCCGCGAGCCATGTGGATGTGAAGGATAAAGTCCTCAATCCAGACCCCAGGGTCTATCGTTCCGTTGTATACCTCTATATTCACGGGTTTAAATCCATCTGGAAATTCATGATCCAGCACCTCATCGGTGAAGCACAGGGGGTGCACGGCACCCCTGTATTTGGATGTGTCATGGCATGCTGTCGACGGTTGTTGTGTTCGGTGTTGATTCCGATCTGGTATTCGATCAATATGATCATTTTGGTGGCTGTGATCCTGCGCCGGAGCACGCTTCCTAGATCCATAGATGGACCTGGCCATACCGGCTTTTTTGTCCAGGAGCTCACATATATCGTGTGCTGACTTGTGTTTGGCATCATTAGTTGCCCTGTCGCGGCCACGGGGTGGTCGGTCTTGCTGATCGGCCATTTTATTTTTGGCTGAATGGGCTCTATAGCCTCATCATCATATTCGGGCAGCAGCTTGCGCTTTGGGTAGCTCTTTGTGTGGCGATCGCCGCCGTATTTTTCTTCAGTGTCGAGCACTTTGTTCCATCTATGATTGAGCGTATCCTACGCGGCCTTAAGCCTTTGCTTCTGCTTCTTCATGCTCCTCGCGGTGGCAATAAGCCTTCTATGGAGGTTTTCTTGTTCCAAGTGTTTTTCCGGGATGATGAGTACATCATCGTCCGGACTGTTCTCCTTTCCCGAGACAGGTTGATGAATTTTACCCTCGGGATCGCCGTCATCGTACATCGGCTCCGGACTATGTTCACCGTCCCCTGGCTCGTCCTGCTCCATCGTTGGGTCCATGGGGTCGTCGTTTCCTTTGGAGTCGACCGGGGTGTTATTCTTTCTTGCCCTGTTATCGCTGTTTTTACTGTGGCGGGATTAAGAGCGGCGCCTACGTTGTTGCTTTGGTTGCTGCTTGAGGGGATTATCCTCCGTTGCATCCTTCCGTTCCTCGTTGTTGTTTTCTTTTGGTGTATCCACCATGTATATATCGTATGATGAGGTGGCTGTCTAGCGCCCCGTATGCGGTGGTTCTTGTTCATCTCCAGCATCATCGTCCATACCGTCGATGTCTTCGGAGTCGAAGTCAAGCGTGTCGGTTAAGTCATCAATAGTGGCTATTAAGTGGGTGGTTGGTGGGGAACGAATTCCTTCGTCGTTCGCTTCCCACTCAAGACGGACATAGTTCGTCTAAGAGTCTCCTGACAGAGAGAGAGATTTCAATGAATTTAGCACGTCGCCCAAGGGTGAGTGCTGAAAGATATCAGCGGAGGTAAACTCCATGATCGGCGCCCAATCAGAGTTGGAACCTATGATCGGAGACGAGTCTGACGGTCCGATGGCATAGATTTCTTCGGAGGTGAAGTCTGTGTTCGGCTCTCATGCTGAGGAGTATGCGGCCTCCGTGGTGGGTTCCATCTACCCGTCCTCGGATGGCATGACCTGCTCCGAATTAAAAGCTGGGGCAGTCGCAGGTGTGATCCCCTGAGCACCGTACGATAGCATATCTAAGTCATGCTCATCATGAATGTTCGGCACACCTACCATTTGCTCGAATCTGTCGAAGATCAAATCTCCACGGATTTCGGCGGTGTAGTTCAAGTTTCCAAACCTGACCTGATGGCCAGGGGCGTAGCTGTCGATCTACTCCAGATGGCCAAGTGGGTTGGCCCATAGTACAAAGCCACCGAATACGAAGATCTGTCCAGATGATCGAAGGAGCCATCAAGCCTTATCGTGACGACACAATGGAACTCTCAATGAAAGCACCAATGTCGGTGTCAAAACCGGCGGATCTCGAGTAGGGGGTCCTGAACTGTGCGTCTAAGGCTAATGGTAACAAGAAGCGGGGGACATAATGTTTACCAAGGTTCGGGCCCTCTCGATGCAGGTAATACCCTACTTCCTGCTTGATTGATCTTGATGATATGAGTATTACAAGAGTTGATCTACCACAAGATCGTAGAGGCTAAACCCTAGAAGCTAGCCTATGATTATGATTGTTGTTCTTGTCCTACGGACTTAACCCTCCGGTTTATATAGACACCAGAGGGGGCTAGGGTTACACAGTGTCGGTTACAGAGAAGGAGATCTATATATCTAAATTGCCAAGCTTGCCTTCCACGGAAAGGAGAGTCCCACCCGGACACGGGAAGAAGTCTTCAATCTTGTATCTTCATAGTCCAACAGTCCAGCCACAGTATATAGTCCGGCTGTCCGAGGACCCCCTAATCCAGGACTCCCTCAATGGGCCCAAGAATAAATGTGCCCTGAGAAGGCCGAAAGACAACTTGGGCTGGAAACGTCCCAATGGAATAATGGGCCGTTAATTGGTATAATGTGATACATTGTTCATTACGGGCCAGTTTCACCACGGGCTGTTAATGGGCCAAGAGTTACAATGGGCCTCATATGGGCCAAAAGTCGTCATAGGCCATACATGGGCCAGAAGTTAAAATGGGCTGGAATCATATTGGACGGCCCAGATGACGCTACTGGGCCTAATTCGGAGAGGTCGTAACGGGCCCTGGGTTAGCGGGCTATAAATGGGCTATATGCGAACAGGCCGTTAACAGGCTTTCCGTGGGCCGGCCCGCTAGCTTTTGACCAAGTCAAACGGTTCGGCCTTTTCACAGGAATGGCCTTTGTTGGGCCGTGCCATGTGTGGACGTATCATAGGCGCCTTGGTTCCAATGAGTGGATGACATCTATCCCAACGGTGAGCCGACATGTGTTTCCTCCAGCCAATGATGATTTTACACGTGGAAATTCACCATTGGTCGGGGCTGTTAATGGGTTAGCGGATCCAAATCTGGACCCGATAGCTTAACGACGTTCCGTTATGGTGCATGCCTGATACGTCTCCAACATATCTACTTTTCCAAACACTTTTTCCCTTGTTTTGGACTCTAACTTGCATGATTTGAATGAAACTAACCCGGCCTGACGCTGTTTTCAGCAGAACTGCCATGATGTTGTTTTATGTGTAGAAAAGAGAAGTTCTCGGAATGTCCTGGAAATCCACGGAGGCACTTTTTGGAATTAATAAGAATTTTTGGCGAAAGAATTAATGCCAGGGGGCCCACAGCCTGTCCACGAGACACGGGGGCGCCCCCCCTAGGGCGCGGCCTGCTATCTTGTGGGCCCCCTGGACCTCCTCCGACCTCAACTCCAACTCCATATATTCCGTCTCGGGGAGAAAAATATCAGAGAGAAAGTTTCATCGCGTTTTACGACACGGAGCCGCCGCCAAGCCCTAATCTCTCTCAGGAGGGCTGATCTGGAGTCCGTTCGGGGCTCCGGAGAGGGGGATTCGTCGTCGTCGTCATCATCAACCATCCTCCATCACCAATTTCATGATGCTCACCGCCGTGCGTGAGTAATTCCATCGTAGGCTTGCTCGACGGTGATGGGTTGGATGAGATTTACCATGTAATCAAGTTAGTTTTGTTAGGGTTTGATCCCTAGTATCCACTATGTTCTGTGATTGATGTTGCTATGACTTTGCTATGCTTAATGCTTGTCACTAGGGCCTGAGTGCCATGATTTCAGATCTGAACCTATTATGTTTTCATGAATATATGTGTGTTCTTGATCCTATCTTGCAAGTCTATAGTCACCTATTATGTGTTATGATCCGACAACCCCGAAGTGACAATAATCGGGATACTTCTTGGTGATGACCGTAGTTTGAGGAGTTCATGTATTCACTATGTGTTAATGCTTTGGTCCGGTTCTCTATTAAAAGGTGGCCTTAATAACCCTTAGTTTCCACTAGGACCCCGCTGCCACGGGAGGGTAGGACAAAAGACGTCATACAAGTTCTTTTCCATAAGCACGTATGACTATTTACGGAATACATGCGTACATTACATTGATGAATTGGAGCTAGTTCTATACCACCCTATGTTATAACTATTGCATGAGGAATTGCATCCGGCATAATTATCCATCACTGATCCATTGCCTATGAGCTTTTCATATATTGTTCTTCGCTTATTTACTTTTCCATTGCTACTATTACAACTACTACAACCCCCCCCCCCTGGCAAAAAAAACTACTACAAAAACCCAAAAACATTTATCTTTACTTTTACTACTGTTACCATTATTATCATACCACTTTGCTACTAAATACCTTGCTGTGGATACTAAGTTATCCAGGTATGGTTGAATTGACAACTCAACTGCTAATACTCAAGAATATTCTTTGTCTCCCCTTGTGTCAAATCAATAAATTTGGGTTGTACTTCACCCTCAAAAGCTGTTGCGATCCCCTACACTTGTGGGTTATCAAGACTAATTTTTGGCGCCATTGCCGCGGAGCATAGCTCTATTCTCTGAGTCACTTGGGATTTATATCTGTTGATCACTATGAAGAACTTGAAAGACGTTAAGACCAAGATTTTGCCCTCAACTACGAGGGGAGGTAAGGAACTGCCATCTAGCTCTGCACTAGATTCTCCTTCCTTTATTAGTAGGCTTGCGACACCTAAACCTGCTACTGCTATGAATTCTGATATGTCGTATGTTATTGATGATGCCACTTCTTCTATGCATGATGAAACTACTTCTGTGCGTGATACTACTTTGCCATTAGGTGAATTTCTAGATGAATAACTTGCTAGAGTTAGGGGGAATGAAAATATTGAAGAACCTATTATTGATGATAGTGATGATGAATGTTCCCCCAATGATTATGTATTACCTGTTGTTCCTAAGGGTTATGTTATGAATGAAGCAACTGCTATGGAAATTCTTGCTTGCAATGATAGAAATGATCTTAAGAAATTATTAGCTAAATGGAAGCAGCAGTCTCTTAATACTAGAATGAAACCCGATCCTGCTTTTGCTACTTCACCTATCTGTGTTACTAATAAGGATTATGAATTCTCTGTTGATCCTAAGATTATTACTTTAGTTGAATCTGATCCTTTTTATGGCCTTGAATCTGAAACTGTTGTGGCACATCTTACCAAGTTGAATGATATAGCCACCCTATTTACTCATGATGAGAAGTCTCGCTATTTATATATCCTTAAGATATTTTCGTTCTCATTAAAGGGTGATGCTAAGACTTGGTATAATTCTCTTGCTCCTGGTTGTGTGCGTAGTCCCCAGGATATGATTTATTACTTCTCTGCTAAATATTTCCCTGCTCATAAGAAACAAGCTGCTTTGCGGGAAATATATAATTTTATGCAAATCAAAGAAGAGAGTCTCCCACATCTTGGGGGAGGCTTCTCCGGTTACTTAATGCTTTGCCCGATCATCCTCTTAAGAAAAATGAAATACTTGATATCTTCTATAATGGACTAACCTATGCTTCCAAGGACTACTTGGATAGTTGTGCTGGTTGTGTTTTCAGGGAAAGAACAGTCGACGAAGCTGAAATATTACTGAATAATATGTTGACTAATGAAAATAATTGGACTCTTCCCGAGCCAGTTCCTGAAGTAATTCCTGAACCAATTGAGCCAACTCCTGAGCCTATTCCTAAACCCACTCCGAAGAAGAGAGGTGTTTTATTTCTCAGTCCTAAAGATATGCAAGAGGCAAAGAAGTCAATGAAATAAAAAGGTATTAAAGCTGAAGATGTTAATAATTTACCACTTATTGAAGAAATACATGGTCTTAATTTACCGCCTGAAGAACCACATTGTCCTGATAACCCGACACAGGTAGTAAAGGTAAATTCTCTCTATAGATATGATAAAGTTGAAATACCCTCTACTAAATGTCATAACCCATGCTTAGATGAATTTGATGACTTTATGGCTGGACAAGAAAGGTTTAATGCTTATGTTGGTAGAGAGTTAAAGAATAATGCTTTCAAGATAGGACGCGTAGGTGATAATCTGGCTAGAGCTAAAGATGAACTTCACCGCATTAGCAAATATGCTCCTATGGTTCTACTCAAGCTGAGCAAGTACTCAAAGCTCAAAATGATTTTCTTGATGAATTGAATAATAAAAATGACTTGCCGTTAGAGTGGCTACTAGAACTGGTCGAATGACTCAGGAACCTTTGTATCCTGAAGGCCACCCTAAGAGAATCGATCAAGATTCTCAGAGAAATAATTTAGAGGCACCCAGTTCTTCTAAGAAGAAGAAAAAGAAAAATGATAGAACGTTGCTTGCTTCTAGTGAACCTACTGTAGACACACCTGAGAATCCCAATGATATTTCTATTTCTGATGCTGAAACACAATCAGGTGATGAACATGAACCTAGCGATAATGTTAATGATAATATTCATGTTGATGCTCAACCTAGGAATGATAATGATGTAGAGATTGAACCTGCTGTTGATCTTGATAACCCATAATCAAAGAATCAATGTTATGATAAGAGAGATTTTGTTGCTAGGAAGCACGGTAAAGAAAGAGAACCATGGGTTCAGAAACCCATGCCCTTTCCTCCTAAACCATCCAAGTCAAAGGATGATGAGGATTTTGAGCGCTTTGCTGAAATGATTAGACCTATTTTCTTACGTATGCGCTTAACTGGTATGCTTAAAGTAAATCCTTATGCTAAGTATATGAAGGATATCATCACAAATAAAAGAAAGATACCGGAAGCTGAAATTTCCACCATGCTTGCTAATTACACTTTTAAGGGTGGAATACCAAAGAAACTTGGAGATCTGGGTGTTCCAACTATACCATGCTCCATTAAAAGAAATTATGTCAAAACTGCTTTATGTGATCTTGGAGCCGGTGTTAGTGAGGATTGCAACTATACCCTCTCTTTATATCATAGACTTGAATTGAATAAGTTGACACCTACTGAAATATCTTTGCAAATGGCTGATAAATCAACTGCTATACCTGTCGGTATTTGTGAGGATGTGCCTGTTGTGGTTGCAAATATCACTATCTTAATGGACTTTGTTATTCTTGATATCCCCGAAGACGATAGTATGTCTATTATCCTTGGTAGACCTTTTCTTAATACTGCAGGGGCTGTTATTGATTGCAACAAAGGCAATGCCACTTTTCATGTTAATGGTAATGAGCATACTGTACACTTCTCGAGGAAACAATCTCAAGTTCATAGCATCAATTCTATTGAAAAAGTTCCAACTATCATTTTTGGAGGTTTTGAATTTCCTCTCCCTACTGTCAAGAAAAAGTATGATATTCTTATTGTTGGGGATTTTCATATCCCCGTTGAGGTAACTTAGTGTTATTCGAAATTTCTCCGATTCCGTCTTATTCGGAATGAGTTTGTTAACAAGACTTGATCAACCTTGTTAGCGGGTTCATTTTGATGATCATGAGATGGATGAAACTAGAAGGCACAACCTTCTGTACCCTCTTTTTACTTTCTGTTGTTTAGAATAAATAAAGCAAAAATAGTATTATCCGTCTGTTTTCTGAATTATCCGTGCATTAAAAAATAGTCCGAAAATAAAAGTGCTCCAAATGCCCTGCAAATTTAGTATGATTTTTTCTGGAATATTTGAGTTTTTTAGGCACTGAAAACACTACAGGAGGGGCAAGCACCAGGCCACGAGAGAGGAGGGCGCCCCCCTGTAGGGCGCGCCCCCTGTCTCGTGGGCCCCTGGTTGCTCCCCTCCACTTATGCCAGCACCCACACACTTCACCTTCTACCCAAAAAAATCCCCATCCAGCTCAAGCAAGAGTTCTAGCTCGTTTTGCTGCGATTTTCGATCTCCTAGCTCAAAGCTCCATTCACAAAACTGCTTTGGGAGATTGTTGCTTGGTATGTGACTCCTCCATTGGTCCAATTAGTTTTTGTTCTAGTGCTTTATTCATTGCAAACTTTTTCTGCTTAGGTGACCATGTTCTTGAGCTTGCATGTTAAATTTTTGAGGTCCCAAGCAATTCCAATGCATGATATGGGCTCTAGGCACTTGTAGGAGTAGTTGTTGTCAATCTTGTTTAGTTTGTCCACTTTTATTTTGAAGTTACTAAAATTTCAGAAATTTTCAGAAAAAGAAATATGCTTAGAAGAATGTACCAAGGAGGTTCCTCAACAAAGAAAGGGCCAAGAATTGCTATACGTGAACAAGATATTAATTTGCCAAGGGACGCAAATGTACGGGCTTGTAAGTGGCCATCCGATGATTTTATGGTCGAAGCAGGCTTCAAGGAAGAATTTTACGCATATGTGTGTAATGCCGAGCTGGAGGACTTCTTACAAGATAAGTGTCCTCAATATTATCAATTGACCGATTCCTTTGTGCGGAGGTTCGAATATATTTCTGCGCGTAATTCTCCTAGTGTCTTGTTTGATATTTATGATACATCTTATACCATGGATTTAGAGGATTTCACAACTCCTTGCAAACTCCCGCAGTGGGGTAATATTAATGATCCTCCCAAATCTGAATTGAGAGATTTTCTTGATAATATTACTGTGGGAGAATCTAGGGACGTAGCACAAGCTACCATAGGGAGCATTCATTTTCCTACTATACATTACTTTGCTCTCTTTATTGGTAGATGCATTAACGATAAGGACGAGGTATGTCACATGTGTGCGCCTGATCTTTGTGTCCTCAAGAGTGTTGTGTCAGGTTATAAAGGTTATAACTTGGGGGCAATAGTTGCACATAGGTTGCAGAAATAATAGAAGGGGAGATTTCTTTGGAGGAATTTTTGCAACCCGTGTGGCTAATTTTCTTAATATAGCTCCACGAGAGGGGGATATGATTGTACCTCTTGTTTATTTGGATAAAGAAGCTATGTTTGATCATCATTTTCTTGAGAGGAATGAACAATTCCTCCATTATCGACTAATCTATGACAGACGCAACGTCGTCCCTGTTACTCTTCCTGCTCCCTACCTTTTTGATTATCAGGCAAAAGGAAGATATGTTGTCACCAGGGAAGAAGCGACTGAATATGAGAGGGGAATGGAGGCAGCTCACCAACACGCTGCTGCTCAGGAGGCGGTCGCCTCTGCATCTCAGTACTACCCCAGTTTCACTTATGGATATCAGCCAGGCGGTCCTTGGTATTAAACCAACTTAGGCCAAAAGCCTAAGCTTGGGGAGTACGTATTTCTCACCGACTTTACATTCATGTTCACACATTAGTCGTCGGTGCTCATACTCTTTCATTGTATTATCCATGCTAGTTTAAATTTCTTTTTCTAGTTTTCTTCTTGTGTGTTTGATAAACCTTGAGAAAAACCAAAAAATTAGTTAGTTTAATTTCCTTGCCTGTAGTAGGAATTAAAATGAAAACCCAAAAAGATTTCTCGTTCTTCTTTTACTTGTTGGGAGCTTTCCCGTGTAAATAGTTTTATTTTCTTTTCTTTCCTTTGGGGGTCGAGAAGACCATATTGAAAATGCTTAGTGGCTCTTATATGCATGATTGTTTATTTAATTTAGAGCCCATGTTACTTGTCTTCTCTCTTGAGTTGAATGCTTGCAGATTCCAGCTTAGTCCAATGCACGTGCACTCTTATTATTATACACATCGTTCGGTCGTGCAAGTGAAAGGCAATAATGACGATATATGATGGACTTACTGGGATGAGAAAAGCTGGTATGAACTCGACCTATCTTGTTTTTGTAAATATGATGAGTTCATCGTTCCTGAGTCAGCTATTATGAAGTAAAAATATTTGCAATGACATTTAGAGATTATAGTTACTTGTGCCATGCTTGATTAGATGTGAGTTATAATGGTTTATCTTGCGTGCCAACATGCTATTAGAATGATTATGATGTGGTATGATGGGATGGTATCCTCCTTTGAATGAATTGAGTGACTCGACTTGGCACATGTTCACGCATGTAGTTGAATCAAATCAACATAGCCTTCACGATATTTATGTTCATGGTGGATTATATCCTACTCATGCTTGTACTCGGTGTGAATTAATTTCAATGCATGCTTACGACTGTTGTCGCTCTCTCGGTTGGTTGCTTCCCAGTCTTTTGCTAGCGTTCACTTGTACTAAGCGGGAATACTGCTTGTGCATCCAAACTCCTTAAACCCCAAAGTTGTTCCATATGAGTCCACTATACCTACCTATATGTGGTATCTACCTGCCGTTCCAAGTAAATTTGTATGTGCCAAACTCCAAACCTTCAAATGAAATTCTGTTTTGTATGCTCGAGCAGCTCATGTTACAACTAGGGCTGCCTATATCTTCCATGCTAGGTGGGTTATTCTCACGAGGAGTGGACTCTGCTCCTCATTCACGAGAAAGGGCCGGTAACCGGGATGCCCAATCCCATGATCCAAAAAGATCAAAGCAAATCAAAATAATTAAACAAAACTCCCCCAGGGCAGTTGTATGTTGGAGGCACTCATTGTTTCGAGCAAGCCATGGATTGATGCTTGTTGGTGGTTGGGGGAGTATAAACCTTTACCATTCTGTTTGGGAACTGCCTATAATGCATGTAGTATGGAAGATACAACCATCTCATAGTTGTTGCATTAACACCAAAAGTATGCCTCCCAAAATGTTATTCAATCTTTATTTTAAAATCAAGCTCTAGAACCTCTACAAATCCATGCTTCCCTCTGCGAAGGGCCTATCTATTTACTTTTATGTTGAGTCATCATCCTTCTTATTAAAAGCACCCGCTGGAGAGCGCACTGTCATTTGCATTAATTATTACTAGTTTATATTGGGTATGACTTGACTGGATCTCTTTTACCATGAATTACAATGTTTAGTCAGTCCTTGATCTTTAAAGGTGCTCTGCATTTATGTTTTGCGGTCTCAGAAAGGGCTAGCGAGATACCATTTTGTTATATCATGTTATGATTATTTTGAAAGTGTTGTCATCCGAGTTTTATTATTATGGCTCGCAAGCTGATTATGCTATTGATGTGAGTAATTGTGAGACCTATGTGTTATTGTGAGTATGGTTAGTTCATAATATTTGCTGAAACTTGAATGCTGGATTTTCATGTTACAACAACAAGAGCAAACAGAGTTTGTAAAAGTTTTTTTTTCTATATCACTTTCAGATTATCAACTGAATTGCTTGAGGACAAGCAAAGGTTTAAGCTTGGGGGAGTTGATACGTCTCCAATGTATCTACTTTTCCAAACACTTTTGCCCTTGTTTTGGACTCTAACTTGCAAGATTTGAATGAAACTAACCCGGACTGACGTTGTTTTCAGCAGAACTGCCATGATGTTGTTTTATGTGTAGAAAAGAAAAGTTCTCGGAATGTCCTGGAAATCCACGAAGGCACTTTTTGGAATAAGAATTTTTGGCGAAAGAATTAATGCCAGGGGGCCCACAACCTGTCCACGAGACAGGGGGGCGCCCCCCTAGGGCGCGGCCTCCTATCTCGTGGGCCCCTGGACCTCCTCCGACCTCAACTCCAACTCCATATATTCAGTCTCGGGGAGAAAAAAATCAGAGAGAAAGTTTCATCGCATTTTACGACACGGAGCCGCCACCAAGCCCTAATCTCTCCCGGGAGGGCTGATCTGGAGTCCGTTTGGGGCTCCGGAGAGGGGGATTCATCGCCGTTGTCATCATCAGCAATCCTCCATCACCAATTTCATGATGCTCACCGCCGTGCATGAGTAATTCCATCATAGGCTTGCTGGATGGTGATGGGTTGGATGAGATTTACCATGTAATCAAGTTAGTTTTGTTAGGGTTTGATCCCTAGTATCCACTATGTTCTGAGATTGATGTTGCTATGACTTTGCTATGCTTAATACTTGTCACTAGGGCCCGAGTGCCATGATTTCAGATCTGAACCTATTATGTTTTCATGAATATATGTGTGTTCTTGATCCTATCTTGCAAGTCTATAGTCACCTATTATGTGTTATGATCCGACAACCCTGAAGTGACAATAATCGGGATACTTCTCGGTGATGACCGTAGTTTGAGGAGTTCATGTATTCACTATGTGTTAATGCTTTGGTCCGGTTCTCTATTAAAAGGAGGCCTTAATATCCCTTAGTTTCCTCTAGGACCCCGCTGCCAAGGGAGGGTAGGACAAAAGACGTCATACAAGTTCTTTTCCATAAGCACGTATGACTATTTACGGAATACATGCCTACATTACATTGATGAATTGGAGCTAGTTCTATATCACCCTATGTTATAACTATTGCATGAGGAATCGCATCCGGCATAATTATCCATCACTGATCCATTGCCTACGAGCTTTTCATATATTGTTCTTCGCTTATTTACTTTTCCGTTGCTACTATTACAACTACTACAAAAACCCAAAAACATTTATCTTTACTTTTACCATTATTATCATACCACTTTGCTACTAAATACCTTGCTGCAGATACTAAGTTATCCAGGTGTGGTTGAATTGACAACTCAACTGCTAATACTCAAGAATATTCTTTGGCTCCCCTTGTGTCGAATCAATAAATTTGGGTTGTACTTCACCCTCGAAAGCTGATGCGATCCCCTACACTTGTGGGTTATCAATGCCACGTGTCGGTCACCCTTGACGAAAGCACTTCTGTGACGCACCATTTATCGTCATGGAAGTGGACACTTCCATGATGATAATTTTGGTTATGTCATGGAACACTTCTGCAAGAGCATAGGTATGACTATCTTGATTCTGTCATAAAATCGTCATGGATGTACATGCATGATAGAAAATGCAACCTACTGTGACAAACACGTATCATCACGGAAGTGTATTTTTTTGTAGTGAGAGCAAACGACAAACTACTCCAAAAGATACAAGTGAAGATCACTGAGTAGTCGAATAATTATGTGACTATGTGAAGACTCTCTAACATTTAAAAATTTCAGATCTTAAGTACTTTATTCAAACAACAAGCAAAACAAAATGAAATAAAATGATGCTCCAAGCAAAACACATATCATGTGGTGAATAAAAATATAGCTCCAAGAAAGGTTACCGATGAACGAAGACGAAAGAGGGGATGCCATCCGGGGCATCCCCAAACTTAATTTCTTGGTTGTCCTTGAATATTACCTTGGGGTGCCTTGGACATCCCCAATCTTAGGCTCTTGCCACTACTTATTTTGTAGTCCATCGAAACTTCACCCAAAACTTGAAAACTTCACAACAAAAAACTCAATAGAAAATCTCATAAGCTCCGTTAGTATAAGAAAATAAATCACCACTTAGGTATTGTTGTGAACTCATTCTAAATTTATATTGGTGTTATATATACTGTATTCTAACTTATACATGGTTCATACCCTCCGATACCACCCATATATTCATCAAAATAAGCAAACAACACAATGAAAATAGAATCTGTCAAAAACAGAACAGTCTGGAGTAATCTGTAACTCTCCAATACTTCTGTAACTCCACAAATTCTGAAAAATTAGGACAACATGGGAAATTTGTATATAAATCTTGTGCACAAATATTTTATTACACTTCTGTAATAAATGAAAATTATTTTTCTGGGTACAAAAGTTTCTGTTTTTCAACAAGATCAAATTAACTATCACCATGGACCATCCCAAAGGTCTTACTTGGCACTTTATTGAAATAAAAGCTATAAAACATGATTACTATAGTAGCATAATCATGTTAACACACCAAAACACTAGGTATAAATATTGAGTTGACTCCCAACAAGCGCTTTTCTTTAATGCCTTTTTAGCTAGGCATCATGATTTCAATTATGCTCACATAAAAGATAGGAATTAAAACATAACGGGAGCATCATGAAGCATATGACAAGCACATTTAAGTCTAAACCACTTCCTATGCATAGGGATTTTGTGAGCAAATAACTTATGGGAACAAGAATCAACTAGCATACCAAGGCAAAAGAAGCAAAACTTCAAGATTTTCAACACATAGAGAGGAAACTTGATATTATTGCAACTCCTACAAGCATATATTCCTCCATCATAATAATTTTCAGTAGAATCATGAATGAATTCAACAATATAACCATCACATAAAGCATTATTTTCATGATGCACAAGCATAGGAATTTTACTATTCCCGACATAAGCAAAATTCTTCTCATTCATAATAGTGGGAGCAAATTCAACAAAATAGCTATCATGCGAGGCATAATCAATTTGAAAATTAAAATCATGATGACAAGTTTCATGGTTATCATTATTCTTTATAGCATACATGTCATCAAAATAATCATCATATATAGCAACTTTGTTCTCATAATCAATTGGAACTCTTCCAAAATAGTGGATTCATCACTAAATAAAGTCATGACCTCTCCATATACACTTCCATAATTATCATAATACGATTCAACACCCTCCAAAATAGTGGGATCATCTATCTACTCTTATAAAAAATAGAGTTGGTTAGGATGGTGTGCCTGCCATCCTGCAATATAGGCCGTCCGATTTATATCTGACGGATAGGATGGAAACTATGGCAATTTTGCAAAAAGATACCCACACCCCTCTCCACATTTGGAAATAAGGCCTTCCCTCGTTCATCCTTTTCTCTCACAAGATAAAATACTCATACAAATGCATCTTGATGTTACGTGCAACGCACAGGCATCTTGCTAGTTACTTCCTAAAGTTGACACTCTTCCAAACCCACTTTCATCAATATAATCATCATAAATAGGTGGCATGCTTTCATCATAATAAATATTCTCATCAAAACTTGGGGGCTAAAAAGATCACATTCATCAAACATAGCATCCCCAAGCTTGTAGCTTTGCATATCATTAGCATCATGGATACTCAAAGAATTCATACTAACAACATTGCAATCATGCTCATCATTCAAAGATTTACTGCCAAACATTTTATTGACTTCTTCATAACTTCGGCACAGTTTTCCTTTCCATCATCCTCACAAAAGACATTAAAAAGATGAGGCATATTAGGCAACCTCAATTCCATTTTTGCTTTTATAGACTAAACTAGTGATAAAACAAGAAACTAAAAGATTCAATTGCAAGATCTGAAGATATACCTTCAAGCACTCACCTCCCCGGCAACGATGCTAGAAAAAAGCTTCATTGACGGGATGTGAGTGCTGCTTACCTAGCCTCCCCAGCAACAGCGCTAGAAAAGAGCTTGATGTCTACTATGCAATCTTCTTCTTGTAGACTCGTGTTGGGCCTCCAAGCGCAGAGTTTTGTAGGACAGTAGCAAATTTCCCTCAAGTGGATGACCTAAGGTTTATCAATCCGTGGAAAGCGTAGGATGAAGATGGTCTCTCTCAAATAACCCTGCAACCAAATAACAAAGAGTGTCTTGTGTCCCCAACACACCCAATACAATGGTAAATTTTATAGGTGCACTAGTTCGGCAAAGAGATGGTGATACAAGTGTAATACGGATGGTAATATAGGTTTTCGTAATCTGAAAATATAAAAACAGCAAGGTAACTAGTGGTAAAAGTGAGCAAAAACGGTATTTCAATGCTTGTAAACAAGGCCTAGGGTTCATACTTTCACTAGTGCAAGTTCTCTCAACAATGATAACATAATTAGATCATATAACAATCCCTCAATGTGCAACAAAGAATAACTCCAAAGTTTCTATCAGAGAATGTAGGACGAAAACATGCATCAACCCCTATGCACTGATTACCCCAATGTCACCTCGGGAATCCGCGACTTGTGTGCAAAAACATACATCAAGTGAATCAATAGAACATCCCATTGTCACCATGATATCCCATCGCAAGACATACATAAAGTGTTCTCAAATCCAATACTCAATCCAACTTAATGAAACCTCAAATAGCAAAACTCAATTCATCACAGGAAGATAGAGGGGGAGAAACACCATATGATTCAACTATAGTAACAAAGCTCGCGGTACATCAAGATCATGCCAAATCAAGAACACAAGAGAGAGAGAGAGATCAAACACATAGCTACTGGTACATACCCTCAGCCCTGAGGGTGAACTACTCCCTCCTCATCATGGAGAGCGTCGGGATAATGAAGATGGCCACCGGTGACGGTTTCCCCCTCCGGCAGGGTGCCGGAACAGGCTCCCGATTGGTTTTTCGTGGCTATAGAGGCTTGCGGCGGCGGAACTCCCAATCTAGGCTTATTTTTGGGGGTTTCTATATTTATTGGAATTTTTGGCATCGAGAACAAGTCAGGGGGGTCGATGAAGGGCCCACAAGACCGGAGGGCACCCCAGGGGGGTAGGGAGTGCCGTCCACCCTCGTGGAGGCCTCGTGTCTCTTTTGGCCCAACTCTTTTGCTCCGGGGGCTTCTTCTGGTCCATAAAAATTACCGTAAATTTTTAGCTCAATTTGACTCGATATTCCTTTTCTCCGAAACTCAAAAACAAGGAAAAACAGAAACTGGCACTAGGCTCTAGGTTAATAGGTTAGTCCCAAAAATCATATAAAATAGCATATAAATGCATATAAATCATCCAAGATAGATAATATACTAGCATGGAACAATCAAAAATTATAAATACGTTGGAGACGTATTAGGTCAACACAGTGTTCCGAGACCATGTCTATACATGCTAGGCTCGTCAAGTTTAACCCAAGTATTCTGCATGTGTAAAACTGTCTTACACCCATTGTATGTTTACGTAGAGTCTATCACACCTGGTAATCACGTGGTGTCTCGAAACGAAAAACTGTAGCAACGGTGCATACTCAGGGGGAACACTTCTATCTTGAAATTAAGTGAAGGGATCATCTTATAATGCTACAGCCGTTCTAAGCAAAATAAGATGCATAAAAGATAAACATCACATGCAATCATAATATGTGACATGATATGGCCATCATCATCTTGTGCTTTTGATCTCCATATCCAAAGCATCGTCATGATCTCCATCGTCACCGGCACGACACCTTGATGTCCATCATTGTGTAATGGTCATCTCGCCAACTATTGCTTCTACTACTGGAAATATGCCCTAGAGGCAATAATAAATTGGTTATTATTATATTTCCTTGTTCATGATAATTGTCTATTATTCATGCTATAACTGTATTAACCGGAAACCTTAATACATGTGCGAATACATAGACCACAACATGTCCCTAGTGAGCCTCTAGTTGACTAGCACGTTGATCAATAGATGGTTATGGTTTCCTGATCATGGACATTGGATGTCATTGATAACGGGATCACATCATTAGGAGAATGATGTGATGGACAAGACCCAATCCTAAGCATAGCACAAGATCGTGTAGTTCGTTTGCAGAGCTTTTCTCATGTCAAGTATCTTTCCTTAGACCATGAGATTGTGCAACTCCTGGATATCATAGGAATGCTTTGGGTGTATCAAACGTCACAACGTAACTGGGTGACCATAAAGGTGCACTATAGGTATCTCTGAAAGTGTCTGTTGGGTTGGTACGAATCGAGACTGGGATCTGTCACTCTGTATGACGGAGAGGTATCTCTGGGCCCACTCGGTAATGCATCATCATAATGAGCTCAATGTGATTAAGGAGTTAGCCACGGGATCATGCGTTATGGAAAGAGTAAAGAGACTTGCCGATAACGAGATTGAACGAGGTACGGGATACCAACAATCGAATCTCGGGCAAGTAGCATACCGATGGACAAAGGGAATTGTGTACGGGATTGATTGAATCCCCGACATAGTGGTTCATCCAATGAGATCATTGTGGAACATGTGGGAGCCAATATGGGTATCCATATCCCACTATTAGTTATTAGCCGGAGAGGTATCTCGGTCATGTCAGCATGGTTCCCGAACCCATAGGGTCTACACACTTAAGGTTCAGTAACGCTAGAGTTGTAATGGGAATAGTATGTGGTTACCGAAGGTTGTTCAGAGTCCCGGATGAGATCCCGGACATGACGAGGAACTCTGGAATGGTCGAGAGATGAAGATCGATATATTGGACGAAGAGTATTAGAGTCCGGAAGTGTTCCGGAGGTACCGGGTTATGGCCAGCATGACGGAAAGGTGTTTTCGGGGGCCCCGACCAGTGTTGCAGGGCCTCATGGGCCAAGGGGAGGGGGTAAACCAGCCCACTAAGGGGCTGTGCATCCCACACCCTTTCCCATGTGGCTTGGGGAGGTGGGGCGCCTCCACCTGGCTTGGGAGGCAAGTCTCCCTAGGGTTTCCCTAGGGATATCCAATCTGCCCTCGCCGCCGCCCCCTAGGGGAAATCCTAGGGCGCCTCCTCCCCCCCTTCCCCCTATATATAGTGAGGGAGAGAGAGGGCAACAACAACTGAACACGCCCTGGTGCTTCCCTTCCTCTCCTTCCCACACCTCTTCCTCCTCCGTAGTGCTTGGCGAAGCTGTGCCGGAGAACCATGAGCTCCATCATCACCATCCTGTCATGCTGCCGGAGTTCTCCCTCAACTTCTCCTCTCCCCTTGCTGGATCAAGAAGGAGGAGAGGTCCCCGGGCTGTACGTGTGTTGAACGCGGAGGTGCCGTCCGTTCGGCGCTTGGATCGGATCTTCCGTGATTTGAATCGCCATGAGTACGACTCCATCAAACGCATTCTTGTAACGCTTCCACTTAGCAATCTTCAAGGGTATGAAGATGCACTCCCTTCTCTCTCTCGTTGCTAGCATCTCGTAGATTGATCTTGGTGACATGTAGGATTTTTTTTTGAATTATTGTTATGTTCCCCAAAAGTGGTATCAAATCTAGGTCTATGCGTAGATTCTATGCACGAGTAGAACACAAGTAGTTGTGGGCGATGATTGTTAAATTTGCTTACGGTTATTAGTCTTATATTGATTGGGCAGTATTGTGGGATGAAGCGGCCCAGACCGATCTTACAGTACGCTTACATGAGACAGGTTCCACCGACTGACATGCACTAGTTGCACAAGGTGGCTAGCGGGTGTCAATATCTCCCACTTTAGTCTGTTCGGATTCGATGAAGAGGGTCCTTATGAAGGGTAAATAGCAATTGGCATATCACTGTTGTGGCTTTTGTGTAGGTAAGAAACGTTCTTGCTAGAAACCCATAGCAGCCACGTAAAATAAGCAACAACAATTAGAGGACATCTAACTTGTTTTTGCAGGGTATGCTATGTGATGTGATATGGCCAAAAGGATGTGATGAATTATATATGTGATGTATGAGATTGATCATGTTCTTGTAATAGGAATCATGACTTGCATGTCGATGAGTATGACAACTGGCAGGAGCTATAGGAGTTGTCTTAATTTACTGTATGACCTGCGAGTCAATTAATACGCCATATAATTATTTTACTTTATTGCTAACCGTTAGACATAGTAGTAGAAGTAATAGTTGGCGAGACAACTTCAAGGAGACACGATGATGAAGATCATGATGATGGAGATCATGGTGTCATGCCGGTGACGATGGTGATCATGCCACGCCTCGAAGATGGAGATCAAAGGCGCAAAATGATATTGGCCATATCATGTCACTTTATGATTTGCATGTGATGTTTGTCATGTTTACATCTTATTTGCTTAGAAAATTGGTAGCATAAATAAGATGATCCCTCACTAAAATTTCAAGAAAGTGTTCCCCCTAACTGTGCACCGTTGCGAAGGTTCATTGCTTCGAAACACCATGTGATGATCGGGTGTGATAGATTCTAACATTCGCATACAACGGGTGTAAGCCAGATTTACACATGCGAAACACTTAGGTTGACTTGACGAGCCTAGCATGTACAGACATGGCCTCGGAACACAAGAGACCGAAAGGTCGAACATGAGTCGTATGGTAGATGCGATTGATGTCTACTACACAACCTTCTTCTTATAGACGTTATTGGGCCTGCAAGTGCACATGTTTGTAGGACAGTAGCAAATTTCCCTCAAGTGGATGACCTAAGGTTTATCAATCCGTGGGAGGCGTAGGATGAAGATGGTCTCTCTCAAACAACCCTGCAACCAAATAACAAAGAGTCTCTTGTGTCCCCAACACACCCAATACAATGGTAAATTGTATAGGTGCACTAGTTCGGCGAAGAGATAGTGATACAAGTGCAATATGGGTAGTAGTTAAAGGTTTTTGTAATCTGAAATTATAAAAACAGCAAGGTAGCAAGTGGTAAAAGTGAGCGTAAACGGTATTGCAATGGTAGGAAACAAGGCATAGGGTTCATACTTTCACTAGTGCAAGTTCTCTCAACAATAATAACATAGATAGATCATATAACAATCCCTCAATATACAACAAAGAGTCACTCCAAAGCCACTAATAGCGGATAACAAACGAATAGATTATGGTAGGGTACGAAACCACCTCAAAGTTATCCTTTCCGTCCTATCTATTCAAGAGTTCGTAGTAAAATAACACGAACCTATTCTTTCTGCTCAATCTATCATAGAGTTCATACTAGAATAACATGTTAAGACACAAATCAACCAAAACCCTAATGTCACCTAGATACTCCATTGTCACCTCAAGTATCCGTGGGCATGATTATACGATATGCATCACACAATCTCAGATTCATCTATTCAACCAACACAAAGTACTTCAAAGAGTGCCCCCAAAGATTCTACCGGAGAGTCAAGACGAAAACGTGTGCCAACCCCTATGCATAGGTTCATGGGCGGAACCCGCAAGTTGGTCACCAAAATATACATCAAGTGGCACATGATATCCCATTGTCACCACAGATAAACACGGCAAGACATACGTCAAGTGTTCTCAAATCCTTAAAGACTCAATCCGATAAGACAATTTCAAAGCGAAAACTCAATCCATTACAAGAGAGTAGAGGGGAGAGAAACATCATAAGATCCAACTATAATAGCAAAGCTCGTGATACATCAAGATCGTGCCATAGAGAGAACACGAGAGAGAGAGAGAGATCAAACACATAGCTACTGGTACATACCCTCAGCCCCGAGGGTGAACTACTCCTTCCTCGTCATGGATAGCACCGGGATGATGAAGATGGCCACCGGTGATGGGTTCCCCCTCCGGCAGGGTGCCGGAATGGGCTCCCGAGAGGTTTTTGGTGGCTACAGAGGCTTGCGGCGGCGGAACTCCCGATCTATCTTGATATTCGATGTTTTTAGGGTATGTAGGCTTATATAGGATAAAGAAGTTGGTCGGGTGAGCCTCGAGGGGCCCACGAGAGGGTAGGGCGCGCCCAGAGGGGGTGGGCGCCCCCCCTATCTCGTGGCCTCCTCGAGGATCTTCTGACGTGAACTCCAAGTTTCCCGGATCATATTCTTCCTAAAAATCATGCTCCCGAAGGTTTCATTCCGTGTGGACTCCATTTGATATTCCTTTTCTTCGAAATACTGAAACAGGCAATAAAACAGCAATATGGGCTGGGCCTCCGGTTAATAGGTTAGTCCCAAAAGTATTAGAAAAGTGTATAATAAAGCCCATAATCATTCAAAACAGATAATAAAATAGCATGAATGCTTCATAAATTATAGATACGTCGGAGACATATCTGCATCCCCAAGCTTAATTCCTACTCATCCTCGAGTAGGTAAATGATAAAAGAAAGAATTTATGGAGTGTGAATGCTAGCAGGTGCACAAGTGTGAACAATGATAATTTCAATCACTTTTTCTAGCATTTTTATATGTCATAACAGTAGTTCATCTCAATAAAACTTCTCAAGATCAAGTAACAAGCTATTCACATGTTAAAGCATAGATCATAAACTTTCTTGAAAAGTAGCAAACTTCATTCTTAGTCATCAAACAATTGCAATTCATCTTATTTTCAGGAATAACAAACTCCACATACTCAACTATCATATAGTCTTCTACAATTGCTAACACTCATGTAATACTTGTGGTTATGAAGTCTTAATCGAACACTGAGAAAGATAGGGGCTTATAGTGTTGCCTCCCAATCTATTCACCTTTGGGTGATGTCAACAATAATAGTTCATGCTAACTTACATTCAATTGGATATATATATATCAGGATCACCCCAACACAAAGTGCTTGCCAAAGGATAAAATGAAAAAGGGAAAGGTGAAGATCACCTTGACTCTTGCATAAAGTAAAAGATAGGCCCTTCGCAGAGGGAAGCAGAGGTTGTCATGCGCTTTTAGGGTTGGATACACAAAATCTTAATGCGAAAGAACATCACTTTATATTGCCCCTTGTATATGGACCTTTATTATACAATCTGTCGCTTTTATTGCTTCCATAACAAGATCCTACAAAGCTTATTTTCTCCACACTAATAAGTCATGCATATTTAGAGAGCAATTTTTATTGCTTGCACCGATGACAACTTACTTGAAGGATCTTACTCAATCCATAGGTAGGTATGGTGGACTCTCATGGAAAAAACTGGGTTTAAGGATATTTGGAAGCACAAGTAGTATCTCTACTTGGTGCAAGGAATTTTGGCTAGCATGAGGGGGAAAGGCAAGCTCAACGTGTTTGAATGATCCATAACAATATACTTTAACTGAGATGTGAGAAAACATAACCCATTAGGTTGTCTTCCTTGTCCAACATCAACACTTTAGCATGTCATACATAATGAGTGCTCACAATTATAAAAGATGTTTAGGATAGTATATTCATATGTGGAATCTCTCTTCCTTCAATATTCTTTCATGAATTGTTCAAATGACCAATACAATGCTTGCTAACCTTCAATAAATTTACAACCTCTACCTCTTACATGTGAAGTCATTACTCCCAATGGGATAATCAGATGAAACCTATATAATTTCAGATTTATGACATTCAACTTATTCAACCATTTACTCATAGGATATAAGTGAAGCACATGAGTAAATGACAAACTACTCCAAAAAAGATATAAGTGAAGATCAATGAGTAGCTAAATAATTATGTAGCTATATGAAGACTCTCTCTCATTTAAGAATTTCAGATCTTGGTACTTTATTCAAACATCAAGCAAAGCAAAATAAAATGACATTGCAAGGATAGCACAACTCATGTGAAGAAGCAAAAACTTAGGCTCAACCGATACTAACCAGTAATTGTTGAAGAAGAAAGGTGGGATGCCTACCGGGGCATCCCCAAGCTTAGATGCTTGAGACTTCTTGGAATATTATCTTGGGGTGCCTTGGCTATCCCCAAGCTTGAACTTTTGTGTCTCCTTAATTCCTCTCATATCATGGTTTCTCTTTTTATCAAAAGCTTCATCCACATCAAACTCAACGAGAACTCGTGAGATAGGTTAGTATAAACCAATGCAAAACCTTATCATTTTCTACTGTAACAAATCACTAAAATTATTATTCAATATTGCATACTAAATGCCTCTGCATATTTAATACTCCTATCCTCAAATAGAATCATTAAACAAGCAAACATATGCAAACAATGCAAACATAACAGCAATCTGCCAAAACAGTATAGTCTGTAAAGAATGCAAGATTCATCATACTTCCCTAACTCCAAAAATTATGAGAAAACTACTACGCTGTAGAAGATTTATCATATCTCAATATGCAAAAAGTTTCAACATTATACCATTCTCTGACTTTTCTAGGGAATTTTTGCAACAGCGATAAACTTTCTGTTTTCAAACAGCAACATGTATACTAGCAAAATAAGCATGAGAAAGGCTATCCTTGACATTTTTATTGAAACTAAAGATGAAAAACATTATTCTAAATAACAGCAAGAAAATACTAACAAAATGAAATGATGCACCAAGCAAAACACATATCATGTGGTGAATAAAAATATAGCTCCAAGTAAAGTTACCGATGAACGAAGACGAAAGAGGGGATGCCATCCGGGGCATCCCCAAGCTTAGGCTCTTGGTTGTCCTTGAATATTACCTTGGGGTGCCTTGGGAATCCCCAAGATTAGGCTCTTGCCACTCCTTATTCCATAGTCCATCGAATCCTTACCCAAAACTTGAAAACTCCACAACACAAAACTCAACAGAAAACTCGTAAGCTCCGTTAGTATAAGAAAGTAAAACAACCACTTAGGTACTGTAATGAACTCATTCTAAATTAATCTACTTTATTCAAACTTATCTATGGTTCATACCCTCCGATACTACTCATAGATTCATCAAAATAAGCAAACAACACATAGAAAACAGAATCTGTCAAAAACAGAACAGTCTGTAGTAATCTGTATCAAACGTATACTTCTGGAACTACAAAAATCCTACCAAATTAGGAAGCCCTAAGAAATGTGTGTACCAATCCAGATCAAAAATAATCAGATCAGAAGAACGTTTCTGTAAATTAACAAAACTAATTTACTGGGTGCAAAAGTTTTTGATTTTCAGCAGGATCAACACAACTATCACCGTAAGCTATCCTAAAGGTCTTACTTGGCACTTTATTGAAACAAAAGCTATAATACATGATTAATACAGTAGAATAATCATGTGGACACACAAAAACAGTAAGGATAAATATTGGGTTGTCTCCCAAAAAGCACTTTTCTTTAATGCCTTTCTAGCTAGGCATGATGATGACAATGATACTCACATAAAAGATAAGAATTGAAACATAACGGGAGCATCATGAAGCATATGACTAGCACTTTTAAGTCTAACCCACTTCCTATGCCTAGGCATTTTATGATCAAACAACTTATGGGAACAATAACAACTAACATAGGAAGGCAAAACAAACATAACTTCAAGATTTTAAGCACATAGAGAGGAAACTTGACATTATTGCAATTCCTACAAGCATATGTTCCCCCCTCATAATAATTTTCAGTAGCATCATGAATGAATTCAACAATATAACCAGCACCTAAAGCATTATTTTCATGATCTAAAAGCATAGAAAATTTACTACTCTCCACATAAGCAAAATTCTTCTCATCAATGGTAGTGGGAGCAAACTCAACAAAATAATTATCATGTGAGGCATAATCCAATTCAAAACTAAAATCATGATGACAAGTTTCATGGTTATCATTATTCCTAATAGCTTACAAGTCATCACAATAATCATCATAGATAGCAATTTTGTTCTCATAATCAATTGGAACCTCTTCCGAAATAGTGGAATCATCACTAAATAAAGTTGACACTCTTCCAAATCCACTTTCATGTTCGTCACAATAAGATTCAACATCCTCCAAAATAGTGGGATCACTACTTCCTAAAGTTGACACTCTTCCAAACCCACTTTCATCAATATAATCATCATAAATAGGAGGCATGCTTTCATCATAATAAATTTGCTCATCAAAACTTGGGGCACAAAAAATATCATCTTCATCAAACATAGCTTCCCCAAGCTTGTGGCTTTGAATATCATTAGCATCATGGATAGTCAAGGAATTCATACTCAAAACATTGCAATCATGCTCATCATTCACATATTTCATTCCAAGCATTCTATGTAATTCTTCTTCTAGCACTTGAGCACAATTTTCCTTTCCATCATTCTCACGAAAGATATTAAAAAGACGAAGCGTATGAGACAAACTTAACTCCATTTTTTATAGCTTTCTTTTATAAACTAAACTAGTGATAAAACAAGAAACAAAAAGATTCGATTGCAAGATCTAAAGATATACCTTCACGCACTCACCTCCCCGGCAACGGCGCCAGAAAAGAGCTTGATGTCTACTACACAACCTTCTTCTTGTAGACGTTGTTGGGCCTGCAAGTGCATAGGTTTGTAGGACAGTAGGAAATTTCCCTCAAGTGGATGGCCTAAGGTTTATCAATCCGTGGGAGGCGTAGGATGAAGATGGTCTCTCTCAAACAACCCTGCAACCAAATAACAAAGAGTCTCTTGTGTCCCCAACACACCCAATACAATGGTAAATTGTATAGGTGCACTAGTTAGGCGAAGAGATAGTGATACAAGTGCAATATGGGTAGTAGATAAAGGTTTTTGTAATCTGAAATTATAAAAACAGCAAGGTAGCAAGTGGTAAAAGTGAGCGTAAACGGTATTGCAATGGTAGGAAACAAGGCATAGGGTTCATACTTTCACTAGTGCAAGTTCTCTCAACAATAATAACATAGATACATCATATAACAATCCCTCAACATGCAACAAAGAGTCACTCTGTCATGGGAAAACTGGTGATCCACGAACACCTATGGGACCGGCGGACCGATCCCCTTTCGGTTCGGCAGGGGGGCGGAGATCGCACGAAGAGCAGATCGAGGCGAAGCACACAAGCAGTTTTACCCAGCTTCAGAGCTCTCCGGAGAGATAATACTCCTAGTTCTGCTTGTCGGATTGTATTGTGTTCTTGCTCGGGAGCGCAAAGTGCTACATTACACACTAGCTGCTAACGAGACCGAGCGTGAGTGCTTTCTGGTTTCGAACCCCTCTCTACGTTGCGCATGGGCCTCCTTTTATATGTTCCAGGGGTCACCGACAGGTGGCAACGTAGACAAGGGCAAAAATGGAAAAGGAAAGAGGTAGGAGCAGCTACCTGCACAGTGCATCCTACCTAACCCTGACGGCAGGGGACAAAGGCATTTAATGCCCATCTGCGTCGCCCGAACAGTGCAAAAAGGGACCGTCAGGGACGCCACCGCTCGCCACGATGGCTATCGTGTCAGCATCGCATGCCACCGTGCACCGCTGGCTGCACAGCCTCCCGCCACGCGCGCCTAGGAAGGCCCTCAGGGCGACACGTTGGTGGATGCGCTGGAGCGTGGGTACAGAGTGGCCGCTTGCCGCGGCAAGCACCTTGCCGCGGTCGTTGTCTTGTCGCGCCCGGAAGCTTGTCGCTCACCGAGCCTTGCCGGGATGCATGGCGCGTCGCGGCAAGTTTCTTGAAATGCCTCGGTTGGCCTTCCCGGCAAGCTCCTCTTGCCGGGGCCTTGTCTTCTTGACTCGAATACTTTGTCCTTGAATGGCTCCAGAGGAACCACGGAGGGCCTTGGCGGTCGCCCGGCAAGCCTTGCCGCGGGGCGCTGCGACTGCCCGTGCACAAGTTCGGGATACTAGGGTACCCCTATTCTAGTACACCGACAGGAGCCCCCGGACCTGGGCCACACACGGTGCCGAGCGCTGTTGGGCCAGGCCCAAAACAGGGCACGGGCACATGCGGCCCGGGGCCACGCCGTACCCCACTCCGCACCCACCGCGCCCTCCCCCAACGGCACGCGTTGATTGCGGCATCGTGGGAGAGATCATGGGTGGTTTCTTTATTCGGAAGGGCGAAACGTCCGCCCCCTCCCTCTTTATAAGCAGGGGAAACAGGGGCAGTTCGTCCCCCCTCGCTGGTTGCTACTTCTTCTTCACAAATCTCCGCCGCTCCCCCCTTCTTCTCGAAGCCGAGAGAGAGCAGTGCTCCACCCCCCATTGCCACCAGCATCACCAACACCGTCAACCTCCCCCACCACTTCCGCCATGGCTCCAAAAGCCGACAAGGGGAAGGGCGTGAAGTCGGCCGAGGCGCAGCGGCTCGCGGCACTGCGGAAGGAGCGGGCGATCTTCTCCCCCCAGCTCGACGCGAAGGAGCTGAGGGAATACTACTACCTTTTCTGGTCGACGGAGATGCGAGCGCATCCGCGCACGAGGGTGCTCCCGGCCGCCGCATCGGAACTGGCTCCAACTGGGTACCCCTTCTTCGCGCTGTTCTTCTATTGCGGGCTCTGCCCGCCCTTCTCGGAGTTCTTATGTGATATCATGAACACCTACGGGCTCCGCCTCCTTGACTTCACCCCCAACGCCGTTTTGACAATGGCAATTTTCGCACATCTCTACGCAAACTTTGTCGGAGTCCACCCCAATGTAGCCCTTTTCCGCCACTTCTTCATGCCTCGGGTCGAGAGAGGAGAGCCGCTTGCCGGAGGGATCGCCTGGATCTCGAGAGTCGGCAAGAAGGAAGCGTATCTGGAGGGTGAGCTCCGCAGCAAGTGGGAGGAGTGGAGAGCGGAGTGGTGTTGCATCGTCAAGGAGAACCCGCTGCCGTTCACTGCCCTGCGCCAAACCCCAATAGTGCGTGGCAACGATTGGAGCAACTTGGCCCCGGAAGACGACAGGCTGAAGATTGCCGTCACCCGAATCCTTCGCCTTAGGCTTGCTGGGCTCACCGTAGGCGCCGTTGGTGCGGATTTCCTTCGCCGATGCATCGCCCCCCTGCAGGAGAGGGGGAGGCCCGCCTGGGAGTTCAAGAACTCGGCGGACATCATGAGACTACGGCCGGGCCTCAACTTCAACTTCACCGTCCTGGAGCTTGACGCGATGCTCCTGGAGCTGTTTAAACGCGACCCCCAACATCCGTTCATGCTGCCGAGGGGCGTCGTTCCGCTATGCAACAATTCGTCGCTCGACCGGATCCGCGCGATGATGCCGTTGTGCGACTCGCACGGAATCGCTCCAACTTGGCAAGAACCTGCGGACGACGTCGTGCGGGCGTTCTTCGACAACTTGGAAGAAGTGCCGGTCCGCGCCGACGAGCAGAAGAGCCTCACCCGCGACACCACAGACGCGGAGCTGCAGCGCATCGCCACCAGGACGGAAGAGGCTGCAGCAGCAGCTGCCGCAGGTGAGTTTGGGTTCACCGTGGAGGAGGCAGAGGCAGCAGAGGCGGCAAGCCTTGCCGAGCGCGAAGAGTTTGTCGGCGAGGAAGAACTTGTCGGGCCTGACGACGAGCCGAACGAGCCCGGCGAGGGAGATCCAGTCGGGCCCAAGCCTTCCGACAGCTTGCCGCAAGTGGAGCCCCCAGCTGCACCAAGAAGGCGTCTCCGCAGGGCCGGGGACGTAGCGGGGCGACAAACGGGCCAACAGCCGCCGAGCCGTGCGACACGCTCTACCGCGGCAAGCACTGTTGCCGCGGGAGCGCCTCATGCCGCTCCGGCAGCTGGAGCGGGATCTTCCCGGTCCGCCGCCACCGCCCCTGCCAAGCGGGCTAGGGAACCTACTCCTCCGCCTCGCCGCACCGGAAGAGAGCCAGACTTTGATCTCTCCGCGCTCAGCTCCGACGAGGAGGAAGAAGAGTAAGCTTCTTGGTGTTCTCGTAGTTCTTCAATCTTGTTGTTTTTGTCTTGTATCTGACTTGCTTCAATCTGAACCTGTTCCTTTTCAGGACGCTGGCCCAGAGAGCGGCGAAGAGAGCCAAGGCCCCGGTGATTGTCATCGAGGACGATCTGACCGTGTCAGCAGGGGGTGTGTCTGAGACCACCTTGAAGGACCCGACCATTACTCCGCAAAGCAGCCCCCAGCGCAGCCCCCAGCGTAAGTTCATAGTTTACTTCCTGCTGTCCGGCGTGCATGGGTGCTTTTTCCTTTGCTGATATCTTGATTGTTGAATTTGTGTAGGAGCAGAGCAGCCTCACCAAGAGGGCCCGGAGGACGCTCCCGAAGTGCCATCTGCTTCGACTACGCCGCCAAGGGTGGACTCCCCGGCAAGGGATCGCTCTCCGGCAAGGGAGAACTCTCTGGCAAGGAACAACTCTCCGGCAGGGGACGGCGCCAGTGATCCTCCGGTGGTTGAGACCACGACCACAGATCCCAGCTCAGGTAATCCACTTGCCTAAGAACTTCCCTTGGGTTTTTCTTCTTCTGATTTTCTCTTTGACTATTTGCTTGACTTCTCTCCCTCTTCCATTCTTCAGATCCATCTGTCGCAGAGCCGATGGAAACCGAAGCCGCCGAAGGGGAAGCCGGCGCCGATGAGCCCGCCAGCGAAGAGGCCGCCAAGGCTGCCGCCACAGAGGCTGGCGAGGGATCTGGCGATCGCACTGACGGCCCTGAGGCCGCAGGAGCGCCAGGCGCTGCACCGACCGCCGACCCCTCCGCCGCAGCTGTGGCACCAGGCCCCGAAGAGCCCCAGCCCGGCGCCTACTTGAAGGCCGGCGACGGCATCTTCATCAAGCTTCCTTGGGCGTCGAGCTCTAGGGCGCCGGTCGAAGGAGAGAGCTTTGGTGAAGAGTTGCTTGCCTCTGCTGGGCTGTCGTTGGTCGACGCGCCAAGCAGCAGCAGTGGCGAGCCTGAGGAGGAGCAGCTGCTGCGGAAGCTGCTGTCACTCTACCGCGCCCGACAAGCCAAGCTTGCTTCCCGGGAAGCACCTGTCGCAAAGGCGGGGGTGGATATGGAGAAGCGCGCGGAGGAGCTCCGGGGCCTCAATCAGGAAGCTCTCCGGTCCCTGGCACAGGAGCGGGAGCGACTCGCCGAGGAGCGCATAGCCTTCCTTCTTGAGAAGGCTGAGGTTGAGGAGGAACAACGGCTTGCTGCCGAGAAGTAGTCCGCGCGAGAAGGAGAGTTGGTGCAGCGGAAGGCCAATCTTGATAGCTACGAGGAGGAGCTTGTCGCGCGCGAGGAAACACTTGGCGGGGCTCTCGAAGAAGCAAGGGACGCTGCCGCAACTGCAGAGGCCGCCAAGAAGGAGCTGGAGACGAGGGTGGCGCAGCTGGAGGCCAACCTCAAGGCGAGCGGCGAGGAGCTTGCCAAGCTCAAGCGCGAACGCGAGAAGGATGCTGCCGCTCACGGAGAGCTGCAGGGTCTTCTCGCGGAGAGGAGCAAGGAGCTCAACGCCGCCAAGGACTCCAATGCGGATCTCGAGCTGAAGCTGGCCACGCTGACCCAGACGCTGGATGGCGCTAGGGAGCGGGAGGTGACCTTGACGGAGAAGATCAAGGCCGACGAAGAGCTGCTGGCGAGCATTGCCGTCACCCAAAACGCATTCAGGGAGACTGTGGAGCACTGGACCGAGGGTCTGGTGAACATCGCCGCAGTCATCGATGGGGAGCTGGCGCAGCTGGGGATGGAGGACTTCGGATATCCTTCCGACGAGCATCTCCAACCCAGCGCCAAGCTCAGCCTGTTCTTCAAGGGCGTGGCGACGGCCCTCCAGTGGCTCCGGGAGAGGATCCCAAAGCAGCTGGCCGACGAGTCACGCAGGATCTGTGCAGGAGCTCTTCAGAAGGTGCTGATGAAGGTGGCTTTCCGCAACCCAGGCCTCAACTTCACCAACGTCCTCAAGTCCCTGCTGGCGGATGCTGATTTGGAAGCGCTCAAGGCCCTTGTCGCACCCATTGTGGACAAGGTGAGCGAGATCAAGAGGGTTGAGGGCGACCGCGTAGATTAGGCCGCCCGTTCTTTTTCTTTTTCTTGTTGCTGCTAGCCATGTTACAAGAACAATTCATTAGAGCCGCGACAAGCTATCTTGTAATATAACTTTATCTTGGGTATCGATTGCTACGTTATTTCCTTTACTAGATTCCTTCCTTTGTATGTTTTTGCCTTACGCTTTTAGGGAACTTGTCGGCGCAGGCACCTGAGCCGCGAGCGCTGAGTGCGGAACGTCAGCAGCCTGCTGGCGGTGCCGCTTCCGACAAGCAACCTTATCGCAACTAGTTGCAGCACACTTAAGTTGTTGAGCGGACTCGAAACAAAGTAAGGGCGCAACTAGCTACGAGTAGGTTCCTCCGCGCACAGGTTTTGCATACAAAGCACGGTCGTTCAAGGAAGATAACTTAAAAAAATTAAAACTAATTGCTCAAGCTTTGGCAACTTAGCTTTTCTGTCGTTTGCTTCCCGGCAAGGCAAAACTTCCTTAAACGATGCCCGGTCCACACCGTTATCTTCTCCTCCCCCCCCCCCCCCCCCCGGTTAACTTGTGCGCGAGGGAACCTTCCTTCCCTTTGTTGAGAAAAAGAAAGAAGAGAAAATAATGATATGGAGCCTTATGGCTCGTTATTGCTTACCGGGGGCAGGTGCTGCACAAAGTGTCAGATAATGCATGCAAGAAAGAATATAATGCAAGAAATCGACAAGATGTGCGGAGCATATGAGCTTTACTTATGCACGGGATCTGCGCCCAGCTTTGTACAAAGGATTACATGCAACGGCGGCAAGACTTGTACAAAAGGTGGTTGCCGGAACAGGTTCCGGCAACCGCGCCCTACGGGTAAAACTTATGAAGATGCTCAATGTTCCAGGAGTTGCTCATCGGAATGCCATCCTCGGTCTCAAGGCGGACAACGCCAGGCCTAGTGACTCGCTTCACCCGGTAAGGGCCTTCCCACTTTGGCGTCAACTTGTTAGAATTCTTGGCGGACTGAACGCGCCGAAGAACAAGATCGCCTTCCTCGAAGCTTCTGGCATTAACTTTGCGGCTATGGTAGCGGCGCAAAGCTTGCTAGTATCGAGCAGCTCGTACAGCAGCCTGAAGACGATCTTCCTCAAGGAGCAGCGCGTCATCTTGCCGCAGCTGCTCTTGCTCTAGCTCATCATAAGCGAGCACTCGAGGCGACCCGTATACGAGTTCCGTGGGGAGAACTGCCTCTGCTCCATAGACTAGAGCAAAAGGTGTCTGGCCAGTGGCTCGATTTGGCGTTGTTCTGATCGACCAAAGAACCACCGGCAGCTCCTCAATCCAGTTTCTTCCGCACTTGCGCAGCCTGTCGAAAGTTCTGGTCTTGAGCCCGTGCAGCACTTCAGCATTTGCCCTCTCTGCTTGAACATTGCTTCTCAGGTGAGCAACAGAAGCGAAGCAGACCTTGGCGCCAAGATCTTGGACGTTTTGCATGAAGGTGCGGCTCGTGAATTGCGTACCGTTGTCGGTAATGATCCTGTTAGGAATCCCAAAACGGCAAACAATCGACCTGAAGAACTTGACTGCTGACTGTGCTGTCACCTTCCTCACTGGCTCCACTTCCGGCCACTTTGTGAACTTGTCAATTGCTACGTACAAGTACTCAAAGCCCCCGACAGCTCGGGGAAAGGGGCCGAGGATGTCGAGCCCCCAGACCGAAAATGGCCAGGATAAAGGGATCGTCTGGAGAGCTTGAGCTGGCTGGTGTATCTGCTTGGAATGGAACTGGCACGCTTCACACTTGGTTACTTGTGCAGTTGCATCCTAGAGGGTTGTTGGCCAAAAGAAACCTTGCCGGAACGCTTTGCCGGCAAGTGCTCTTGTGCCAATGTGGTGACCACATATGCCTCCATGTATCTCTGCCAACAGCTTTTGTCCCTCTTCCCCGTGAATACACTTTAATTTCACACCGTTGAGCCTCCTTCTGTACAGTGTGCCGTCGACAACCTGGTACATACTTGACTGCCGGGCTACTTTTTCCGCTTCTTCTTGCTCTTCGGGAAGTTCTACTGTCTGAAGGAAATGGACAATCTGTTGTGCCCATGCTGGAGCTTGTGGCTCGACAATGAGGACTAAAGGCACATCTGCTGCTTCGGGAACCTCCGCTTCTACGGCAAGAACCTGTGGCTCAGCCGGAGCTTGATGTTCCCCGGCAAGCTTGCCGGAGCAAAACTTTTCGGGAGCGTCTGCTTCAACGGAACAAACCGTAAGGCTTGCCGGAGCAGACTGCTCCTCAGCACTCTTGCCGTTGATCTTGGGGACCTTCTTGGCAGCGACTTCATGGAGCTCTGCCGGAAAATAGTCACCAGAAATCATCTTCCTCTTCTTGCTCTGTCCAGTTGATGGTGTTACAGATGGTTGAGTGAGCTTGAGCACAAAGATCCCTGGTTCCACAGGTAACTAAAGTGCGGCGCACTTTGACAGGCCGTCGGCAATGTCGTTCTGAGCTCTTGGAACATGTTCCATTTGCAGGCCGTCAAAGTGCTCTTCTAGCTTCCTCACTTCATCAATGTAGGCTTCCATCAACAGACTCTGATAATTCTTGTTAACTTGGCGGACGACAAGCTGGGAGTCACCCCTGACAATGAGCTTCTTGATCCCAAGGTCTGCTGCAATCCTGAGACCGGCAAGCAAACCCTCATACTCCGCAGTATTATTCGTTGCTTGCTCCTTGGGAAAGTGCATCTGGACCACGTACTTGAGGTGCTCTTCGGTGGGTGCGACAAGTAGTATGCCCGCACCGGCGCCTTGCAGCGAGAAGGCACCATCGAAGTGCATCAACCACTCTTTGCTCGCTTCCTTGACAGGGATGCTCGTTTCTGGGATTTCTTCATCTTGTGTTGGCGTCCATTCTGCTATGAACTCCGCCAATGCCCTGCTTTGGATAGTTGAAGTGCTCTCAAACTTGAGGCCAAAGCTTGACAGTTCCAGTGCCCACTCGACAATCCTGCCTGTTGCCTCTGGATTCTGCAGTATCCTCTTCAGCGGAAAGCGAGTGACGACTGTGATCTCATGTGCCTGGAAGTAATGGCGCAGCTTTCTCGAGGCCATGATAAGGCCGAAAAGCAACTTCTGCACACCAGAGTACCTTGACCTAGCCCCCTACAGAAGGGAACTGACAAAGTAAACTGGGCGCTGCACCATCCTTTTCTGCATCTTCCCACACTCCTGCACAGATCCATCTTTGTCGGGACCAGAGCTTGTCGGCGAAGCCCCCTGCTTGTTGCTGGATGCATCTGCTGTGGTTGCTGGCTCATCATTCGCCTCCCTCTCCGCCACAAACACAGCACTAACCACTTGATTGGTTGCCGCTATATATAGCAGCAACTTGTCTTGTGGCTTAGGTGCGACAAGTGTTGGAGTGGAGGACAGGTATCTCTTTAAGTCCTGCAGCGCAGCCTCCGCCTCCGGAGTCCATTTCATTGGACCTGCCTTTTTCAATATTTTGAAAAATGGCAGGGCGCGCTCAGCAGATCTAGAGATAAACCTGCTGAGAGCAGCCACGCAACCGGCAAGCCTTCGTACATCCTTGACACGCTTTGGTGCTTCAATCTGCTCAATGGCCTTGATCTTGTCGAGATTAGCTTCAATCCCCCTCTGAGACACGAAGAACCCGAGAAGCTTGCCGGAAGGGACTCCAAACACGCACTTCTCGGGGTTAAGCTTGAGGTTGATCTTGCACAGATTTGCAAATGTTTCATCTAGATCTTGAATCAGGGTTGCCCTGTCCTTGCTCTTGACCACTATGTCATCCATGTAGGCTTCCACATTTCTGTGTATTTGTGGCTCAAAAGCACGATGGACTACCCTTGCAAATGTTGAACCAGCATTCTTTAACTCGAAGGGCATCCGTACAAAACAGTAGGTGCCACATGGTGTGATGAATGCGGTCTTCTCCTCATCCTCTTCTGCCATGAAGATCTGATGGTATCCTGTGTATGCATCAAGAAATGAAAGCAAGTCACATCCGGCCGTGGAGTCGACGATCTGGTCGATGCGCGGCAAGGGAAATGGGTCTTTGGGACAAGCTTTATTAACATCGGTAAAGTCAATACAAAGCCTCCATTTCCCGTTTGCCTTCCGCACGACTACAGGATTGGCCAGCCACGTAGGGTGGAGCACTCCTCTGACAAGGCCTGCTTCTTCCAACTTCTTGATTTCTTCTGCAATGAATTCTTGGCGCTCCACTGCCTGTTTCCTGACTTTCTGCTTGACGGGCCGCGCATGAGGACAGACGGCAAGGTGGTGCTCGATTACTTCCCTAGGAACACCAGGGATGTCAGACGGTTGCCATGCAAACACGTCGACATTCGCCCGCAGGAAAGCAACGAGTGCGCTTTCCTATTTAGGGTCGAGCGTGGCACTGATGGTGAAGGTACCACCAGTGCCGTCCTCCCTGGCGGACACCTTCTTGGTCTCAGGTGGAGCTGCCATTGCCTTCTTACACTTGCCGGTGGAGCTCGATGGTGCGTCCTCGACGGTAGCGCAGCACTCCGAAGAGGTGCGCTTGCCGGAGTGGGCTTCAATCTGCTCAATGGCCTTGATCTTGTCGCCAAAGATGTCGTGGGAAAACTGGTGATCCACGAACACCTATGGGACCGGCGGACTGAGCCCCTTTCGGTTCGGCAGGGGGGCGGAGATCGCACGAAGAGCAGATCGAGGCGAAGCACACGAGCAGTTTTACCCAGCTTCGGAGCTCTCCGGAGAGATAATACTCCTACTGCTGCTTGTCGGATTGTATTGTGTTCTTGCTCGGGAGCGCAAAGTGCTACAGTACACACTAGCTGCTAACGAGACCGAGCGTGAGTGCTTTCTGGTTTCGAACCCCTCTCTACGTTGCGCATGGGCCTCCTTTTATATGTTCCAGGGGTCACCGCCAGGTGGCAACGTAGATAAGGGAAAAATGGAAAAGGAAAGTGGTAGGAGCAGCTAGCTGCACAGTGCATCCTACCTAACCCTGACGGCAGGGGACAAAGGCATTTAATGCCCGTCTGCGTCGCCCGAACAGTGCAAAAAGGGACCGTCAGGGACGCCACCGCTCGCCATGATGGCTATCTTGTCAGCGTCGCATGCCACTGTGCACCGCTGGCTGCACAGCTTCCCGCCACGCGAGCCTGGGAAGACCCTCACGGCAACACGTTGGTGGATGCGCTGGAGCGTGGGTACAGAGTGGCCGCTTGCCGCGGCAAGCACCTTGCCGCGGTCGTTGTCTTGTCGCGCCCGGAAGCTTGTCGCTCACCGAGCCTTGCCGGGATGCATGGCGCGTCGCGGCAAGTTTCTTGAAATGCCTCGGTTGGCCTTCCCGGCAAGCTCCTCTTGCCGGGGCCTTGTCTTCTTGACTCGAATACTTTGTCCTTGAATGGCTCCAGAGGAACCACGGAGGGCCTTGGCGGTCGCCCGGCAAGCCTTGCCGCGGGGCGCTGCGACTGCCCGTGCACAAGTTCGGGATACTAGGGTACCCCTATTCTAGTACACCGACACACTCCAAAGCAACTAATAGCGGAGAACAAACGAAGAGATTATAGTAGGGTACGAAACCACCTCAAAGTTATCCTTTCTGTTCTATCTATTCAAGAGTTCGTAGTAAAATAACACGAAGCTATTCTTTCCACTCAATCTATCATAGAGTTCATACTAGAATAACACCTTAAGACACAAATCAACCAAAACCCTAATGTCACCTAGATACAACATTGCCACCTCAAGTATCCGTGGGCATGATTATACGATATGCATCACACAATCTCAGATTCATCTATTCAACCAACACAAAGTACTTCAAAGAGTGCCCCAAAGATTCTACCGGAGAGTCAAGACAAAAACGTGTGCCAACCCATACGCATAGGTTCATGGGCGGAACCCGCAAGTTGGTCACCAAAACATACATCAAGTGGCACATGATATCCCATTGTCACCATAGATAAACACGATAATACATACATCAAGTGGTCTCAAATCCTTAAAGACTCAACCGATAAGACAACTTCAAAGGGAAAACTCAATCCATTACAAGAGAGTAGAGGGGGGAGAAACATCATAAGATCCAACTATAATAGCAAAGATCGCGATACATCAAGATCGTGCCATAGGGAGAACACGAGAGAGAGAGAGATCAAACACATAGCTACTGGTACATACCCTCAGCCCCGAGGGTGACTACTCCCTCCTCGTCATGGATAGCACCGGGATGATGAAGATGGCCACTGGTGATGGGTTCCTCCTCTGGCAGTGTGCCGGAACGGGCTCCCGAGAGGTTTTTGGTGGCTACAGAGGCTTGCGGTGGCGGAACTCCTGATCTATCATAGAATTGCTTTGTCAAGGATAACCGACTCGTGGCATCCACCGTAATAGGTTGTCATTAGGCTATCGGGTTCCGGTTTGGATCCAATAACCCGTTATCATCCCGGACCAATGGGGATTTTCCACTTGTAAAATTCTTAATGGCCAGAGGAACCACGTGTCGTCTCACCGTTGGGACAGATGTCATCCACTCATTGGAGCGAAGGCGCCTATGATACGTCGACACGTGGCACGGCCCAACAGAGACCCATTCAAGTGAAAAGGCTTGCCCATTTGACTTGGTCAAAAGGTAGCGGGTCAGCCCATGGAAAGCCTGTTAACGGCTTGTTCGCATATAGCCCATTTACAACCCGCTAACTACGGCCCGTTACGGCCTACCCGAATTTGGCCCCGTAGAGTCATCTGGGGTGTCCAATATGATTCCAGCCCGTTGTAACTTCCGGCCCATGTATGGCCCATGACGTCTTTGGCCCATAGGAAGCCCTTTGTAACTCTGGGCCCATTAAAGGCCCGAGATGAAACTGGCCAATAATGAATAGTGTAACGCTTTATACCCATTAGTGGCCCATTATTCCGTCGGTCGTTGCCAGCCTGTGTTAACTTTCGGCCTTCTAAGGGCCCATTTATTCTTGGGCTCATTTCCAGAATTCGGTTACTTACGGTCCGTTACTAGCCTGTTTCGCTTATGGGCCAAATTCAGCATGTGGTTATAGTCGGCCTGTTTGTGACCCGTTAACCCATTGGGTTGTTTACATAGCGTCATCAAATACGGCCTATTAATGGCCCATTATGGCCGGGCCATAAAACAGACGATCTCCACTCTAGCCCGTTTACGACCCATTTTGTGGACCGTTATTGGTCTTAGGATAGTACGTCCCATGTTTGGCAAAATGATTATACGGCCCGTAGAAGGCCCATAGATTAGACGATCCATAGAAGGCCCATGGATTCTACGGCCCGTAGAAGGCCCATGGATCCAATGGCCTGTAGAAAGTCCATGGATCCTACGGCTCGTAGAAGGCCCATGGATCGTACAACCCGTAGCAGGGCCATGGTCACTACCGCAGGTAGTAGGACCATGGTTACAACAGTCCGTGTCTTGCCGTGGTTATTGTGGCCTAGTTATATGTTGGGGAATGTAGCATGCAATTTCAAAAAAATTCCTATGCTCACGCAAGATCTATCTAGGATATGCATAGCAACGAGAGGGGGAGAATGTGTCCATGTACCCTCGTAGGCCGAAAGCGGAAGCGTTTGTTAACGTGGTTGATGTAGTCAAACTTATTCTCGTTCCGACCGATCAAGCACCGAACGTACGGCACCTTCGAGTTCTGCACACGTTCAGCTCGATGACGTCCCTCGAACTCTTGATCCAGCAAAGTGTCGAGGGAGAGTTCCGTCAGCACGACGGCGTGGTGACGGTGATAGTGAAGTGATCCACGCAGGGCTTTGCCTAAGCACTACGTGAATATGACCAGAGGCATAAACTGTGGAGGGGGGCGCCGCACACGGATTGAAACAATTGATGTGTGTTGTAGGCGCCCCCTCCCCACGTTATAAAGGAGGGACGGGGATGAGGCCGACCCTAAGCGCGCCCCAAGTAGGAGGAGTCCTACTTGGGCTCCTAGTAGGATTCAACCCCCCCTTTCCTTTTACCAGAGGGGGAAAGTGGGAAAGAGAGAGGGGGAGAAGGAAAGGGGGCGCCGCCCCTCTCCTAGTCCTATTCTGCCTCCTTCCCTGTGGGGGGCGCATCACCCCTTTGTGGGGTGGTGGGCCTCCCTCCTATGGCCTATATGGCCCATATCTTCCCCGGGGGGTTCCGGTAACCCCCCCCCCCCCCCCCCCCCCGGTACTCCGATATGTACCCGATACATTTCGGAACACTTCTGTGTCTGAATACTATCATCCAATATATTAATCTTTACCTCTCGACCATTTCGAGACTCCTCGTCATGTCTATGATCTCGTACGGGACTCCGAATAACATTCGGTCACCAAATGACATAACTCATATAATACAAATCGTCATCAAACATTAAGCGTGCGGACCCTACGGGTTCGAGAACTATGTAGACATGAAGTGGGGTCAAAACCGATAGATCTCGGGTAGGGGGCCCAAGCTGTGCGTCTGAGGATCGATTCTGTAGAGAGTCCCCACGAGAGATAATCTTCTGTTTTGTATCTTGACGGCCCATCAGTCCGGCCCACATCAATAGACCGGACGCCCGAGGACCCCCTAGTCCAGGACTCCTACAGTAGCCCCTGAACCAGTCTTCAATGATGATATATTCGGCGCTCAGATTGTCTTCGGCATTACAAGGCGGGTTCCTTAAAGAATAGACATTGGCTTTCCTATGTAAAAGTGATAAGCACATTTCATATATACAATTTGGGCACACAAATATACCATATATTGTGATCTGAGCATTAATTCTTGCTATGAACTGTCGCATATATGCATGAAAATCATATAAAGAATCATTTACTAGTCATTTGTTTCCTTTGCAGAAAAGTGTGAGAAGGCACTATAAACTTCAAGATCCGGAATAAGTGGCTAAGAGAATGATGAAGATGAGGAAGGACTTGAGTGTGAAGTTAAAGCTTCAAGGGTCTGCCTAAAGAAGAGCAGGATCAACTTGTGAAGGTGGAAGAGAAGTAGAAGGCAAATGAGCAAAGTGGCAGATCGGTGGAGGGGGATCAAATCCCTAGCGGCTGGCTTCGATCCCCTCGGGCCTGGCCACATCTCCTCTCTCCCCTTCTCCTTCTCCACCTTCGGCCGCCGCCACAGCCAAGCCGGCATGGGACGCGCCACCAGCTCCACTTCGCCGCCGCACCTCAGCAGCACCACCTGCATCTCCCAGCGCCATCCATCCATCATCGCCAAACCATCCAACCACCACTTCTTCTCGCTTCACCGCGCCATCATCACCACCTCACCGCCTCGCGCCTCCAATACCACCGAGCCTCCAGCACCACCACGCCCGACCAGGCACGCAGCCGCGCGTGTGTGGACACTCGCGCGACCCTTGCCCCTGCTGCTTCCCTTATCCTTCTCCCACAGACTGCTACTGCTCCATCCCTATCGACTGGACCAAGGACCCGAAGCCCTTCTACATCCCCTACCTCGCTGCTCCTGCCCTTCTTCTCTTCCCTTACCTCTGCTGCTGCCCTTGCTTCTTCACTGAATCTCTTCGCTGCTGCTCCTCTACCACGTCCCAACTACTGCTGCTACTCCTTCTCCCCCATGAAACTGCTACAACTCCACTCTCCAGCGCCTCCTTTGCTGATTCTCTGCTCTGAACCTCAAGATGCTGCTGCTACTTCTTCTTCTCTGAACCCAAACTCTACTGTTTGCTGCTCCTCTTTCTTTGCTGCTGCTTCTTCTTCTCATGCCCCCTGCTGCTTCTCTCCTCACGCCCCTGCTGCTGCTCCATTCCCAATCTTTCTGCTGTTCTCTCTCTCTCTCTCTCTCTCTCTCTCTCTCTCTCTCTCTCTCTCTCTCTCTCTCTCTCTCTCTCTCTCTCAAATTTCTGTAATCTTCAGAAGTGTCATAACGAGTACTATGTAATGTTCAGTTTTGATAAGTGTAGTATCCTGCTGTTTGGTTCAGTTTCGAATTTGTAACATAAATGCTAGATTAGTATGTCCTGACTAGGTGATACCTTTTCACTTTGAGAAGTACTTGTTCTGTCATACTTTGTTTAGTGAAATAGTAATCTTCATATGTGTGTGGTGTCCTGTGATATATAACTATGTGTGTGTTTGTGATGTGAAAAATCTATGTCATATTAACGTGTTTCTTCACTCTATCATACGCTTGTTAGATAAACATATGTGTTCGTTTCTTGTAGATTTCCTTTTGTAGTCTATGTATGCATGTTTTAGTGTTTTGAATTCTCAACTAACAAGAAAATGCCAAAAAGACAGTGATGATAATTTGAATCTCCCTTTGCATGTTTTGTATTTTCTTTGGCGATGATCTTCGGAAACAACCTTGTTTATTTTAGGTTTATTTTCTTGCATTCATAATCTGAATTTTGTTACCTAGTTTTAGCCGAATATAGTTGCCGTCGCCTAGTCCCTATGGAGAACACGACACTCGCAATTTGGGCATAAAAACCCGCTGTACTTTCAATCGATCAAAAAGAGTTGCATCCGGCTTTTCACTGTAAATACAACCCTTAGCCGCGAAGGCAGGATATATAAAAAATGAGAACAACCTCTTTTACCGACAACTTTTCCGACGAAGCGTTATACTTGACCTTTCGGCATTTCGAACTATTTGCACACCCCGCATTCTGTGTTTCTAGGCCACGCCTCATTGGCACATCCTGTCAAAAAAGAGATCGTGCCCACTTAATACGGGGTTGCACATCAATGATACTTGGGTAATCCAACCGACTGCGACACATACCCACATTGAGAACATGCGAGGTTTTAAGGCTAGGGGAGTGGGCGCTCGGTACTCACGACCTATATAAGTGGATAAAGATCCATGTTTTCTATCCCACGCCTTCTTCCTTCCTCAGCCTTCCCATCTTCGAGCTCCAGCGCCCAAGCTTCGATCCTCCCCACTGCCACCAACCTCTCCAGTCATGTCTGGATCTGGCTCTCAAGGCAAGTGGGTGACCTCCTCCGTGAAGGAGATGGACATCAAGGAGCTCCAAGCGGTGGGGTACCTGAGTACGGACATTGTGTATAGGATCCCTGCCAAGAAGTAGGTCATCCGCACTCCGGACCCCGGTGAAAGGGTGGTATTTATCCCCCACTTCCTCCGCGGACTAGGGTTTCCACTTCATTGTTTTGCCCACGGCCTCATGTTCTATTACGGGTTAGATTTGCATGATCTAGCCCCAAACTCCTTTCTCCACATCTCGGCATTTATCGTCGTGTGCGAGGCACTCCCCCGCATTCCCCCCACTTCGGCTTTTAGCTCAAAGTCTTCAACATGAAGCCAAAGGAGGTGGACAGGCAGCATGTAGACTGCGGATGTGCAATCGTGAGCAAACTCTCCAACGTCACCTGACCCAAAGGGGCATTCATGGAAACTATGAAGATATGGCAGCATGAGTGGTTCTACATCATCGAACCTCGCGGCGCCAACTGGGCGGCCACTCCTGAGTTTGGATCCGGACCCCCAATGCAGCTCGCCTCGTGGATCAATAAGGGTCTGGACTGGGGGTCGACCGACGAGGTGTTTATGCTGCAAAAGCGCATTAAAATATGATATAAAAGAAAACCATCCTCAGTGACGTGGTTCGGGTGATGCTATTCTGCCGGACCCTTCCCTGCCAGCGTCGGCCTCTCCATATGTGGGAGTTCATTTCGGAAGGGCCGCAGATCCTGTAGTGATTCTTCGGCACGACGCACGATATCTAGAGGCTGCTCTTCAAGGCCCAGAAGTTGTGGCCGGAGACGACCGACGACATTGGCCTCGACTGTGCTCACACAACCTCCCTGGTAAGTTTTTTTAGTTTTCGAACATAACTTAGTTCAGAAATCATAGGGGTGTATTGAGACTTTCATTCTTTAAGAAGGGCTGGACGAAGAAGGCGAAGCAGATCAAGTGTCCGGCTTCGCTGCCCGAAAGCCTAGCTGATCCGCTGCTGACGAGGATGCTGGTCTCGGCGTCGTACCAGTTGCCGGAGAAGAAAGCCAAGAAGAAGGGCAAGGAGGCCAAAAGCGTCCCTCGCCGCAAAAGTCCCCCAGACGCTATGTCCGAGGATTCTGAAGCCCTCTCCTCCCACGAGGGAGTTGAAGACGAAAAGGAAGAGGAGGAAGAGAGCAACTCTCCCCCTAAGGGGAGGAGGAAGAAAAGAGCAGCCTCTGAAGACCTAGAGGTGGAGGTGTCCAAGAGAGGTAAGATATCCCTCTCGGACGACTCGGATTCGAATGCCGAAGGCATCCCCGAGCGGCGCCCCAGGTCGAAGCCTCTAGCCGATTCGTAAGTATCCATGGATGCCTTACATATATTGGCGATTGTGGTTGTAGTTATTAATACATTTATATTGTATGCTTCAGTCCGGCCCGCAATCTCCCCCAACTATCATCTCAGGGGAACTCGCTGGAGCCGGGCATGGTGGAGCGCAAGACTCCTCCGCGGGCCTCTCTGCCAATTGCTATGGACGACACCAAAGTCTTGTCCTGAAGAGCCTCTTCAGGCCATGGAGAGATGCGAGAGGCCGTCAAGACGGTGCGAGAGGGTAACGCCTCAGCTGCCGAAGACATGGGGGGATGAACCCCCATGGAGACTGATGACGGGGGCCATGACCAATACGGCCCCTAGCCAAACACTATTCCAAAGACCCATACGGCTCAAAAATCGGGCAAGTGACCCCTTTGAATGAGGGGGAGCGTCGACTCCACCGGCGGCCTCCATCAATCCGGAGGTGCCAGATACTTTGGCAGAAGCACTCCATCGTGCTTCCGTCATTGAGGAGCACCGTACCCTGATGGGTATGGTGGTTGAGAAGATTCAGTCTGCTAAAAGCGGGCTGAACGAAGCTTTTACCAACCTATTAACAGGCTTTGAGGTATGCAATGTAATTTTCTAACCAATTTTAATACAGGGATATGCCTGTGCATAGATAGTAGCTCCTGAGACTTTGTCCGGCTTTGACGAAGCTAGACAGAGGATCACATAGTGTTCGAAAGAGGTGACACATTACTCTATTGTACAACAGGCTACCTTGCTGGCGGCGAGCGCCCAGGCCGCGGAAGTTTCCGAACTTACTCGGAAGCTGCGGCTGGCTGATGAAGAGGTTGTCCGCATTAATAAGTGGTTTGAGGAGACGCAAGGTATGCGTGCATTGAGTAATTTGATCATATATCTCCAATTGTATATGTGTTAGTCGTTTTAAACAGACTAAAAATGTTTTTACTATGCTCGTAGTTGGCGCCGATGAGGTCGAGTCCCTCAAAAGTGCCCTCGCCGAAGCTAAGAAGGAGGCGGAGGCGAGCAAGGTGGTCGCGGACAAGGTGGCCAAAAGTTTAGAGGAGGAGCAGACCACCCGCCAACGACATGAGGCATGGGTGGGTGGGGTTGAAAAAGAGCTCAAGGATGCCATCGCTAGATGCGAGTCCTCGGAGGAGAAGAGTTCAGAGAAGGCCTTCAAGCTCACCAAAGCTCATGAGAGCCTGAAGGAAGCCCGGGTTGATGCTAGGGCGCTCGCCAGGAAATCTAAGAGGCGAGACGGATTGCGGCTGGTAAGGCCTTTATTATGCAGAGTAGATATACCAATAGAAGATATATTTTACTAACCCAAGCGTGGAGTTCTCCAGGCGCCTTTGCGGATCTGTCGCGGAGTATTGCGGATGCCGCCGCATTCTTCTGAGCCGAAAGGGAGCTCAACGGAAAAGTTGTTCTAGTCGCAGTACCTTGCGCCAGAGCTTCTAGTGCCCCTAAGCGACCAGCTAAAGCAGCTGTCCAAGCTGCATAGGGTGGCTGGACTGGCCATGAAGGACGTAATAGTCCGTCTATGGCCGCCCAAGGGCAGACCTAGCAGCCACTTCGGACTCGTGAAGAGGCTAGTGGAGGCGCTTCCTCGGATTGATGCCCTTAAGCAGTCATCCTATATTGAGGTTGCTCGGATGGCCTTTACCCGTGTGACGGTTCAGTGGGCGTAGATGAAAGCCACCGAGATTGCCACCGCAGGGCTACCTGAGGGCAAGGAGCACCGGCGTCCGAAGAGGTACTTCAATGAGGTCCTCGAGGGAGCCCGTATTGTAGAAGGGCAGTGCTCCAAGGACATAATATTTGAGTAGTTGTGTCCAGTTTGTAAGAGTCATGTAACGAACTCATGGTGTATGATAGTTATGATTATGCTTTATTATTAGTTTATCCTCCTATTTTGCTATTTATATGTCTAAAAGTTTACCAGTCGTCGGCTTCAGCCCCCACGTAGATATTACAGGGGTGTTCGGGAACATATGACCACACTTTATCCAACATCTTGGTCCGATGTAGGAGGCGTCTTGTGAGGTGAACTAGGCAATCAGACTATGCGGCTTTATTACTTTCACTTAGCCATAAGACTCCATTAGTGGCGCTAAGTACTAGCCCCTTGTTGCATGATCGGCAATCCGGAGTACGGCACCTTTGCAACGCGGCTGGTCAAAAGACCCAGCCCCTCGTATAACACGGCATAAATCACGAACGATTCGTAGTATAACACTAAGTCACCAGATCGCTGACCCGCTCTCGCTTATCTTGATAGTCATTTTTCGGCTTTCTCTACTGAGGTACTTGACCGGACGAACCGGAAATACAATCATAGTAGTTCTCCCTTTACTACCTTAGCCGAACTTGCGGAACGTAAGGTGGCAAACACAGGAGCCGAGAACCCAACTATAGACCAAATACATGATTCGGAGACGATGCATATAATGCCATATCTGGGACGCCGAATAGTTCCCTATGGGTATTCGGACTCAGGAATTTTGCATGGACGAATACAACCCCTAGTATGAAGACCGTGTAAAACCACGTATGTCAGTCGGACATAAGGGGGAGCACAGATGATAAGGTAAAAACCAAAACCCAATCAAGAAGGTCAATGTTAGGCAATGTCTATATTGATATGTCGATGACAGGCAATGTCTTTCGATATTGAGGTCATGTTACATGCCCAAAAATAAAAGGAGAGGATTAAACATAAGGGAAATGTAACAGCCGAATTTTTGGCCCTTTCTTTTTCTTTGGTTTTTCTGAGGTTTTTGCTTGAGTTTTCTTTTTCCGTGGCTTTGTGCTCTGGAAACTGAAGAAGATGCCCTCTTCTTTGCTTCCAGAGTGGCTTGTCATTCCCAAATCCTTCCATAGACCCAGTCATTTTCATCCTAGCCCAAATTCCAATATTCTTTTTATTAGGAATATTCCTTTTCTATTCAAGGAATAACTCAATTTGCCCTAGGTTGTGAAGCAACCTATATTTCCATCACTCCTAAAATTCCCAAATAATTCTCACAAATTGTTTGGGTCATATCTTCCTCAAATATGGCAAAACATTTCATTTGCAATGTCTAGCATCATGCTCAAATAATTCATTTCCTATTCTGCCCTAAATGGCACATTGTGACGCAAGTGCTCTTTTCCTTTGCCCAATTGACCTAAAACTCCTTGGACATCTTTTCCTGTCAATATCATTGCCACAAACCAAAATGCAACCTCATTTGCCTAGTAGTCATTTAATTATGATTTTCCAAAGTTTCTGTCCAGAAAGAAGTTTGTGAAGGAGGTACAAGCTAGGCATATCCAAATGAGTTGCAATTTTGCATGGTCCTTCATATCATCAAATCTTAGCCCTCCACCAAAGTTGAGCTCATGTAATGCCTCTATGTGAGCATAGATTCAAATCTTTGTTTCTGTCCAAAATTTCAGTTAGTGAAGCAAGTATATTTTATCTTGCTCCATTATGGCTGTAAATTTTTCTAGGCCTTCTCCTATCCATATAACTTATCTCCACCCACTTTGGCTATATTTTATCTAGCCATTTTACCTCTAGAATTTCTGCAAGTTTCTGGTCAGTGGAAATGCTTGTGAAGCAAGTACCATTTTGGTTTATCCAAATGGTATGAAACCTTTTTCAGCATCTTCATATGATCAAATAACTCTTCCTTGCCCAAGTTGAGCTTAAGTTGATACTCCATGTGAGTGCATCATCCAAATCCCCATTTCTGGCCATTATGGCACTTTCTACAGCAACCCCTTCTAGACTCCTCCATTTGGGCTGATACTTGGTCGTCACGGTGTTCTTTGAGTGTGATCAAGCTCTACCAAAGATCAGCTTCTGCCTCTTTCTATGTTTGTCTCCCCGCAGCACAAACACCTTTCTGTTCATGTCTCCTGCGTCCTTCTGCCAATCACTTCTTTGCCCCTAGACCGACTTGTTGCTTTGCTTAGACTCAGGGCACTAAGGTAAATGCATTAGACATGGACGGTTCGGCTAGAACACGCTGTATGCACCAGCTTACGCGGTGACCACCGCCCTAGCATGCATTAAACGTGCTCTATCAAGACCTCGACGTTGTGCTCGTTCGTTCCTTCGTCGTCTCAACTCCCAGCCATGTCCAGTAGCTTCCTTGTGATTGACTGCGTCGCCCTGTGACCTTGCCCCCTCCGTCTTCTTCTCCGGTGAGCCGTCCCTCTTGCCGCACAGTGCGTGCGCTGTAGCCGACCGCCATCTTCTCCCCTCTGTTGGCTTCTTCCTCCCTTGTCCTTGAGCTCCGCTCGTCTCCGTGACCCCTGGCGCTCGTCCGTGTCTTCCCCGTCGCCTTGCCGCGCCTCCCCGTGACTCTTGGCCGCGCGTGCCCGTCGGACCCTTGGCCGCGCGTACCCATCGGCGGAGCACAGACACGTAGCCGCGCGCGTGCCACCACCCCCCTCGCTGCTCCAGCTATATAAGCCCACCCCAAGGCCGCTCGACCTCACCACCAGCCTCCCCACCCTCCTTTGGTCCCGCCTAGCCACTAGCCCGAGCTCGAGGAGCTCCCATTGCCCTCCATTGCCGCCATGGCTGCCGCTCTATTCGGCTCAAATTCGAGCACAGCAGCCCTCCCCTCCTCCTCCCGACCCCTCCATAGCATTCCCCTCCTCCGAGAGAGCATCTCCACCCCACCCATCCGTCGCCGGAGCCACCCTAGGGCCGTGCCCCAAAGAGCACCGCCGCCTCTGTCACCTCCCAATTCCGACGAGCTAGGCCTCCCCCTGCTCATCTACACCATCAGGGATCCCCTCGAGCACCTAGAAGCCAACCCACGTCTCCAGCCCCCACCTACGCCACCGGAGCACCGAGCCCAACTTCGGCCGAGACCTCTGTCCACCACAGCTAGTGCCTCACCCGTGTCTTAGCTCCTCGGTGTTCGGGCACTTTCTGAATGGAACGCCTCGGCCCCCTGATCTCTCCCGTAGGTCGGGCGCCACAGATGGTGGTCGGTGCCGCCGGCGAGCCTCGTCTGGACCGGCCCGATCTTCTGTTCTGCGGGTGGCGTCGAGCAGGAGAAGAAGGAGGAGAGGGAGGAGAGAGGGAGGCAGCACGGGCCCCACCTGTAAGCGGCACAAGGCCCGGCCCCGCCCTGCCTAGCTGGATATGTGACGGGCCCCACATCCCATGGGACCTGCACGTCAGCGTTGACCAGCTCTGGCCCCGCCTTGCCACATCAAATAAGTGGAGACACATTTGGGCTATGCGTTTTCATCTTCCGAAAGCGTATTTCTAATTTTACGCCTCTGCCTTATCCACTCAGGGACCCTGCTATGAATATTATTTTTACAGAATAGTCCATGATCATCTACACCTCATAACTCCGCAACCGTAACTCCGAATGAGGTGAATCCAATGCCCACGTCTTTGTCTCGTCGAGCCCAAACTTTTGGTACCATTTTCACCATGTGTAAGCATTCTGAAAATGACCATTTTGCCCTTGTCCCTAATCAGCCCCTTCCAAGAGAGTACCCTTTCCGGCGATTCTTTCCGCGGCCGTTCCACACTTCTCCCCGGAGCCTTGTTCATCCCCAGGCAAGCCACAATGACCATTTGCATGATAGCCATGCAGAAGCATTGGTTTCCAACTTGAATCTTTAATAACTGTTTGATTGTTTAGCTTCTGTTGTCGTTATTTCGGTTATGCTTATGGATCTGTGTTTACCGTCATGTTTTCTTGCACTCTGTTATTATGTTCTTCATGCTAGTATTATGTTAATATTGGCAATGCTTGGTAATAGTACATGTTGGTGATGGTCTTTGGTGCATGACTATCGTCTATCCCGAGTACCGTTGTTATACATGTTCCTTGGCACCCAGTTGGTTAAATGCTTGCATGGTAGTTTATCGTTATGTTATTGCATGGTATTTATTGTTGATGCTAGTGGTCATGTTATGCTATGAGTAGTGTTCTAGTTGTGATATTCATGCTCGTCAGTATGCCATGCTCATCTGGATAAATGATTAAATGTTGTTGTTATGATCGTTGATTACGTTGCACCTCCATGCCTATTTTGATATCATGTTCATGCATCATGTTATTTTATCATGGCTCAACATATTGCATTCAAGTTTAACTGGATTAAATTGAACTTGAACAACTGTTGGCTGAGTCATGGTGCCACCATATCGATCTGACTAGTGCATCCACGCTTACCCTATGAGGGGGGGGGGGTCCTAACTGGGTCTATTGCCATGCCTCTCACCGGTGCCTCCCGCGAGGGAAGGTTATGCGTGGGCGCTACATTAATCAGGTAGGACGGCATAATCCTTGTGTGCCCGCTGTTGAGTATGGATCCTTGTCCCCGTTTGGGACCGTTTTGCCACGACGGTGGCCGTTGGTGCCTTTGGTACGCACGAGGCCACCCAGGACTTAGCCCAAAGGGGAGTTGGTCGGAGTGGCCAGGAGAGTGTCATGGAAGTAGGATGGTTTTGTTGGAACGCTTTGGTCCACCCGAGTGGGAGTGCGAGGCCAGGGTTCCGTGGTGTGGGTACACTATGCTAACCTCTACAGAGTGTGTGTGTTAAATCTATCGATACCCGCGCCTGCGGATATGGGCCTAGTTCGTAGTTGGTCACACTGTGGGTCAACAGTAATAAAAATGTGCTTAATAACAACCCCGGTTTGATGATGAAAGAAGTTGGTTGATATTTATGTGATCGTAAGAGGATCACTGTGGTATCGTGAACACCGACCCGTTGGATATTTGTGGTGTTATGCGAGAGTCAAGGGTAAAAGTCAAGCTCCTTGTGGTCATAAATGATTACTACGGTATTGTTAATACCAAGCTTGATTGGATCCTGAGATGCTCGTGTGATGTCCGTGATGGTAAGTTTGTGCAGGTGATGGTTACGAGATAAACCGAGAAGAGTAAGTTGGTGCATGAAAATTTCATCATCTTGCATGCTAGTCTCATCATGTTCATATGTTTATGCCATGCTCGTATTGTTCTAGTTGTATCATGTTGTTCATGCTATGTTGTTCTGATAGTATCGTGTTCCTCAATGCTTAATAATCTGTAATTGCCATGTTATTGTTTGTCTTGATTGCTTTGGTTGCTGTGAGCTTGCAAGTACATTCAATGTACTGACCTGGTGTGTCATGCCAGTTTGCAGGTCATGCCAAATTTGATTGCTTGTTTGTCGTGGATTCCTTGTTGGCGAGCTAGGATAAGCATTCCAGCCAGAGTCCCTCTGGAGTGGAGTTCATCACCCTCGTCCCTGTTCTGCTGCTAGTAGTCATGCCGCTGCTTCATGATGTTCTGTTGCTTGCATGGAGTAACCATGGCACGTGTGGTTTCGCCGTGCCGATGTACCCCCCTTGTACCCATATAGATTGTAATAAAGAGCTGATTTGTTCTATGCTAAGCAGTGACGTATTCCAGAATACTTCTCCTCGATCTCTGGGTTGGAATACAGGGCGTTCCGGTTTTTATGAGCCAGGGTTCCACAGGCTTGGTATCAGAGCATGTCTGGCTGTAGGATGCCTCTAGCCCACGTGAACGTTAGAAAACGGTAGAATAGACCCTACTTGATTTGTTGCACTTGATTGTTGCATTTGTTTGATGCATAGCATGCATATAGACTCATTATCTTGTCCCTAATAGTTTATCTTGCGTGTGTAGGTGGTATCGGTTTCAATCCACTACTTGCACCCTCTTTCTTTGCATGCCTGCCCTTAGGTGTTTGGCGTCATCTCTATCCCAGCAGAGTGATGCCCTGGTCCCAGACACCATTTGCACGAGTTATGCTCAGATATTGTGTCGATATCTTTTCCTCCACCCACCCAAATTGTTTCGGTGATAGACGTGTCTCTATCCCGAATCATGCCCTCCATCTCATCCCTTTGGCAACCCTTACTAATCTTTGTTATCAGAAGAGGGCAATACCAACAAGCCTTGCTTTTCCTCCCCTAGTTTGCCATGTCATCTCGTTCTTTGGGCATGTACGATTCCCTTTCGTATGCTTGATGATGATATGGTCGTGACCTTCGTGTCTCGCTGCATGATCGCCAAGTCTGTCCTCGCCTCTGTATCCCTCCAGATCCAGCCAGTGTTCAGCCACCGCTTGGTGTAGCCTTGGTTACGCCAACTCTTTCCAGACATAGACTCACTTTTGTGCACACTGCCACAACATATTAGACCATAGTACCAGCGCTTCAACGACAATTGTGTGCTTAGGTGTGCATGCATATTATTGTGTGAGTAGCAGTAATATGTGCTGATTGCTTATTATTAGTATGCTTGTGTGCTTTTGTTTTTGTCGTTTCTTTCTTTGGGCCTTCGGTGTTACAAATTTTCCCCTTATTAAAGTTGCTCGTCAACCGACACCGAACCCAAAGAATCAGCAAGGAATTCAAATGTTTGGAAGCTCAGCTAAATAGAATGGAATTATCAGCAGACTGCAGTGAAATTGGAATATCTTGTCTGAATGCAAAAGAAATCCTGGATGGACTGTTAGTATCAAGTTTGCATCAGTATGGAATTCTTAGCCGACTACATTGAGATTTGGGGATATCTGCTTGTGATATGGATAATCAGGTTTGCCTTAGTGTGCTCACTTCCTGGCAGAAATGATCAAGAAGATAATCTATGTGCAAGATTGACAGTATATGGCAGTACATCCCAAGAATCAGATCTGCAATAGTTTGGTCAGAAGCAAGAATCAATCAGAAAATAAGTCTGCCTGGGGAATCAGATGCTCATATACATGCGGTCAGCATACCACCAAGATATTACAAGTCACTCGAACAAAGATCAGACAGTTACATGAGGATTATTAAAAGGAAGCCAGCTATACACCACAGTGTGACAAAGAATTATGAAGATTGACGACAATAGCGAGCTTAGTACAAGTACCGTTGAACCTGGAAGATGATCCTGATGAGCCCTTGTCTCCTTTTCTCCAGTAACGGCAGCACACCTTTGATCTGAGTCGATTTTAGCTATCCGGGGTGGATGCTGATTTTTATTTCTCTCTTCAACGACTGTCATGAGTTCTGAGCCACTTTTCGGCCGTCTCATACAACTATTGGGTTTCTTTTTGTGACAGTAGCCCTATAGTTGTTTTTGGCTATTTTAGGGAGCTGCCACTTTCTTCTTATCGACCCGGTCTCAGGCTCTAAGCTGATTTTCAGTCGTCCTGAGCCATGGTTGAGTTATCTCAGTAATGTCCCAGATCTGAGTTGTAAAGACCATTCTGGTGGCTACTGATTTATTTGCCGATTTCTTGCAAGGGTTCGGATGAACATTTCCCTACGGTCAGAACTTGAGAGATGATGAACCTGCCATTCCAATAATGCTACCATGTCAAGAAATGAGGATAAGAGTACGCATGTCAAAATATTGCCCCCGACAGAAGCTATGGTCACACAGAGAAATAATATGACCCCGCTCCTTCACCCAAGGATCCAGACAAGAAAGCTGTAATGAAGGAGCAAGACTAAAAGTTGTTGCAAGACCCACATGGTGCAGATACCCTGGACAGTCTGAGTCAGTATGGATCACCATGGATATCCACCTAAGGGGCCTACTCAATTATGTAAGGAACCTCATATCCAGACGGCCCGCTCAGCTGACTGCATGTGCTCAGATTTGCCAGTATCGAATACCTGGGTTTCTGAAGTCAGATCAAAGGTCAATTCAATAGTATGACTCCAGCAACTATGGTGAAGCATCACATAACCTACTATCCCCATGGACTGACCGACAGAATGAGAAATCAGAACGTGAATAATAGTCTCGAAGCATGTGCCCTCAATTATGAGAATCACCAAAGGATAGCTTGGCATGGATAAAATCTCGTCTGTCAGAACCACCATCAGTCAAGTCTGTGGATAATATCATAAAGTGGAACCAGTTAAGATGGTTCAGAAGCTTCTGCGGTGAGTCAGAATCTGTTAGGAAATGGTTATGTCTCAACTCACAGTTCCGAACCCGAAGGACCTGCCTTTAGTGGAGAAACCCAATGCAAGGAGTCAGAGCTTGGGTGTTCATTAGGAAAATCTGGTCACCAATTTATGGAAGATTGTCAGTACAGACACAGCCATCAGAAATCACCCTCGGATTTGTGAGACACACATATATTTCGGTCAGGGTAATCTCAGAAAAGTTAGCAGATATGAAAAGAAGTGGAGCCAGTATATATAATGTGAATATGTGAGGAAAGATCTGTCAGAATGTGGATACAACCTCAGAGACAGTCAGCCAGTCAAATAAAATTTTGTGGGAACAACAATAAAGGAAAAAAAAGATACCCGAGTTGGAAACGGTTTCCTTAAGGTTAGATATATTCAGGCTTGTTCCCTGAGCAACCAAATCTCGAGGACGAGATTTCTTTAAGGGGGTAAGGTTTGTAACAGCCTGATTTTTGGCCCTTTCTTTATTCTTTTTTTTCCTGAGGTTTTTGCCCGAGTTTTCTTTTTCCGTGGCTTTGTGGTTTGGAAACTGAAGAAGATGCCCTCTTCTTTGCTCCCAGAGTGGCTTTTCATTCCCAAATCCTTACATAGACCCTTTCATTTTCATCCTAGCCCAAATCCCAATATTCTTTTTATTAGGAATATTCCTTTTCTATTCAAGGAATAACTCAATTTGCCCTAGGTTGTGAAGCAACCTATATTTCCATCACTCCTAAAACTCCCAAATAATTCTCATAAATTGTTTGGGTCATATATTTTTCAAATATGGCAAAACATTTCATTTGCCATGTTTAGCATCATGCTCAAATAATTCATTTCCTATTCTGCCCTAAATGGCACATTGTGAAGCAAGTGCTATTTTCCTTTGCCCAATTGACCTCAAACTCCTTGGACATATTTTCCTGTCAATATCATTGCCACATGCCAAAATGAACCTCATTTGCCTAGTAGTCATTTAATTATGATTTTCCAAAGTTTCTGTCCAGAAAGAAGCTTTGTAAAGGAGGTACAAGCTAGGCATATCCAAATGAGTTGCAATTTTGCATGGTCCTTCATATCATCAAATCATAGCCCTCCATCAAAGTTGAGCTCATGTAATGCCTCCATGTGAGCACAATTTCAAATTTTTGATTCTCTCCAAAATTTCAGTTAGTGAAGCAAGTATATTTTATCTTGCTCCATTATGGCTGTAAATTTTTCTAGGCCTTCCCTTATCCATATAACATATCTCCACCCACTTTGGCCATATTTCATCTAGCCATTTTCCCTCTAGAATTTCTGCAAGTTTCTGGTCAGTGGAAATGCTTGTGAAGCAAGTACCATTTTGGTTTATCCAAATGGTATGAAACCTTTTTCAGCATCTTCATATGATCAAATAACTGTGCCTTGCCCAAGTTGAGATTAAGTTGATACTCCATGTGAGTGCATCATCCAAATCCCCATTTCTGGCCATTATGGCACTTTCTACAGCAACCCCTTCTAGACTCCTCCATTTGGGCTGATACTTGGTCATCACGGTGTTCTTTGAGTGTGATAAAGCCCTACCAAAGATTAGCTTCTGCCTCTTTCTATGTTTGTCTCCCCGCAGCACAAACACCTTTATGTTCATGTCTCCTGGATCCTTCTGCCAATCACTTCTTTGCCCCTAGACCGACTTGTTGCTTGCTTAGACTCAGGGCACTAAGGTAAATACATTAGACATGGGCAGTTCGGCTAGAACACGTCGTATGCACCAGCTCACGCGGTGACCACTACCCTGGCATGCATTAAATGCGCTCTGTCAAGACCTCGGCGCTGTGCTCGTTCGTTCCTTCTCGAATCCCAGCCATGTCCAGTAGCTTCCTTGTGATCGACTGTGTCGCCCTGTGCCCTTGCCCCCTCCGTCTTCTTCTCCGGTGAGCCGTCCCTCTCACCGCACAGTGCGCGCGCTGTAGCCGACCATCGTCTTCTCCCTTCTATTGGCTTCTTCCTTCCTTGTCCTCGAGCTCCGCTTGTCTCCGTGACCCCTAGTGCTCGTCCGCGTCTTCCCCGTCGCCTTGCTGCGCCTCCCCATGACCCTTGGCCATGCGTGCCCATTGGCGGAGCACGGGCATGTAGTCGCACGCGTGCCACCTCCCCCCTCGCTGCTCTGGCTATATAAGCCCACCCCGAGGCCGCTCGACCTCACCACCAGCCTCCCCACCCTCCTCTAGTCCCGCCTAGCCACTATCCCGAGCTCGAGAAACTCCTATTGCCCTTCATTGCCGCCATGGACGCCGCTCTGTTTGGCTCAAATTCGAGCACGACTGCCCTCCCCTCCTTCGCTTGACCCCTCCATTGCATTCCCCTCCTCCCAGAGAGCATCTCCACCCCACCCACCCATCACCGGAGCCACCCTAGGGCCGTGCCCCGAAGAGCACCGCCGCCTCTGTCACCTCCCAATTCTGGCACGCTAGGCCTCCCCCTCTACACCACCAAGGATCCCCTCGAGCACCTAGAAGCCAACCCACGTCTCCAGCCCCCACCTGTACCACCGGAGCGCCGAGCCCAACTCCAGCCGAGACCTCTGTCCGCCGCGGATAGTGCCTCGCCCGTTTCTTAGCTCCTCGGCATTCGGGCACTTTCCGAATTGGACCGCCTTGGCCCCCTGATGGTGGCCGGTGCCGCCGGTGAGCCTCGTCGGGGCTGGCCCGGTCTTCTGTTCTGTGGGCGACATGGAGCTGGAGAAGAAGGAGGAGAGGGAGGAGAGAGAGAGAGGCAGCACGGGCCCCACCTGTAAGCGGCACAAGGCCCGGCCTCGCCCTGCCTAGCTGGATATGTGACGGGCCCCACAGCCCATGGGTCCCGCACGTCAGCGTTGACCAGCCCCGGCCCCGCCTTGCCACGTCAGATAAGTGGAGACGCATTTGGGCTATGCGTTTTCATCTGCCGAAAGCGTATTTCTAATTTTACGCCTCTGCCTTATCCACTCAGGGACCCGACTATGAATATTATTTTTACAGAATAGTCCATGATCTTCTACACCTCATAACTCCGCAACCGTAACTCCGAATGAGGTGAATCCAACGTCCACGTCTTTGTCTCGTCGAGCCCAAACTTTTGGTACCATTTTTACCATGTGTAAGCATTCTGGAAATGACCATTTTGACCTTGCCCCTAATCAGCCCCCTCCGAGAGAGTACCCTTTCCGGCGATTCTTTCCGCGGTCGTTCCACACTTCTCCCCGGAGCCTTCTTCATCCCCAGGCAAGCCACAACCACCATTTGCATGATAGCCATGCAGAAGCATTGGTTTCCAACTTGAATCTTTAATAACTATTTGATTGTTTTGCTTCTGCTATCGTTATTTCGGTTATGCTTATGGATCTGTGTTTACCGTCATGTTTTCTTGCACTCTGTTATTATGTTCTTCATGCTAGTATTACGTTAATATTGGCAATGCTTGGAAATAGTACATGTTGGTGATGGTCTTAGGTGCATGACTATCGTCTGTCCCGAGTACATTTGTTATACATGTTCCTTTGCACCCAGTTGGTTAAATGCTTGCATGGTAGTTTATCGTTATGTTATTGCATGGTATTTATTGTTGATGCTAGTGATCATGTTATGCTATGAGTAGTGTTCTAGTTGCGATATTCATGCTCTTCAGTATGCCATGCTCATCTGGATAAATGATTAAATGTTGTTGTTATGATCATTGATTACGTTACACCTCCATGCCTATTTTGATATCATGTTCATGCACCATGTTATTTTATCATGGCTCAGCATATTGCAATCAAGTTTAACTGGATTAAATTGAACTTCAACAACTGTTGGCTGAGTCATGGTGCCACCATATTGATCTGACTAGTGCAACCACGCTTACCCTATGGGGGGGGGTCCTAACTGGGTCTATTGTCATGCCTCTCATTGGTGCCTGCCCCGAGGGAAGGTTATGCGTGGGCGCTACCCTGATCAGGTAGGACTGCATAAGCCTTGTGTGCCCATTGTTGTGTATGGATCCTTGTCCCCGTTTGGGACCGTTTTGCCACGACGGTGGCCGTTGGTGCCTTTGGTACGCACGGGGCCACCCAGGACTTAGCCCAAAGGGAAGTTGGTCAGAGTGGCCGGGAGAGTGTCATGGCAGTAGGACGGTTTTATCGGAACACTTTGGTCCACCCGAATGGGAGTGCGAGGCCAAAGTTCCGTGGTGTGGGTATAGTGTGCTAACCTCTGCAGAGTGTGTGTGTGTTAAATCTATCGATAGCAGCGCCCACGGATATGGGCCCAGTTCGTAGTTGGTCACACTGTGGGTCAATAGTTATAATAATGTGCTGAATAACAACCTCGGTTCGATGATGAAAGAAGTTGGTTGATATTTATGTGATCGTAAGAGGATCACTATGGTATCGTGAATACCGACCCGTTGGATATTTGTGGTGTTATACGAGAGTCAAGGATAAAAGTCAATCTCCTTGTGGTCATAAATGATTACTACGATATTGTTAATACCAAGCTTGATTGGATCCTAAGATGCTCGTGTGATGTCCGTGATGGTAAGTTTGTGCAGGTGATGGTTACGAGATAACCCGAGTAGAGTAAGTTGGTGCATGAAAGTTTCATCATCTTGCATGCTAGTCTCATCATGTTCATATGTTTATGCCATGCTCGTATTGTTCTAGTTGTATCATGTTGTTCATGCTATGTTGTTCTAATAGAATCGTGTTCCTCAATGCTTAATAATCTATAATTGCCATGCTATTATTTCTCTTGATTGCTTTGGTTGCTGTGAGCTTGCAAGTACATTCAATGTATGGACGTGGCGTGTCATGCCAGTTTGCAGGTCATGCCAGATTTGATTGCTTGTTTGCAGTGGATTCCTTGTTTGCGAGCTAGGATAAGCATTCCAGCCAGAGTCCCTGCGGAGTGGAGTTCATCACCGTCTTCGCTGTTTCGCTGCTAGTAGTCATTCCATTGCTTCGTGATGTTCTGCTGCTTGCATGGAGCAACCATGACACGCATGGTTTCGCCGTGCCGATGTACCCCCTTGTACCCATATAGATTGTAATAAAGAGCTGATTTGTTCTATGCTAAGCAGTGCCGTATTCCAAAAGACTTCTCCTCGATCTCTGGGCTGGAATACGGGGCGTTCCATTTTCTCTGAGCCGGGGTGCCACAGGAAAGTGTAACACATGGCCTAGAAACCATAGTTCGGAAAAGAAACTCCAATGATGCCCTGCCGCATGTCTGCGCCTTTCCTCCTTAGTAGTAAGTCCTTTGAGAGGAGCATTTGATGGTTGGGACGTGCCAACCTTAAAAGGATCTCCTGTGACATCCATCTTGTAAGTGGGTCTCTCAATGAACCTGTGTTAAAAGGAAAGGATATATGCAGTCCTGTAGTGGACCTAATCCACAGTGTGCCTCCGACGCTGCCCAAGATATTTTTAGTGCATAATTATGTATGCGCAGTATGTAAGCTGTGACCTGGTGGGGTGGTCGGCAGAGGCCGAACTGCTAATCAAGGTCCGGATGCGTTGACTTATCGCAATTATGGGCAGACCAGACTCATTTGGATACGTCGTTGGATTTATTGGCCGATGAACTATTCGGCTTGATAAAGCAGCTATACACTTTGGCTGCAAGGGCCACGGTGTGCTCTTCAGTATGGAGTGATCGCTCCATGTTACCATTGACTGTAATAACTCCATGAGGTCCAAGCATTTTGAGATTCAAGTAAGCATAATGTAGGACTACATTAAAGCGGGCGAAAGCAGTTTGTTCGAGTAGTGCATGGTAGCCACTGCGGAAAGGGACGATGTCGAAGATTAACTCTTCGCTGCGAAAGTTATCTGGGGAGCCAAATATTACTTCCAGTGTGATTGAGCCTGTACAACGGGCCTCCACTCCTGGTATCACACCTTTAAAGGTAGTGTTACTAGGCTTGATTCGTGATGGGTAGATCCCCATCTTACGGACAGTATCTTGATAGATCAAGTTGAGACTGCTTCCTCCGTCCATAAGGACTCTAGTGAGGTGGTATCCGTCAGTGATTGGATTAAGAACCAGGGTGGCCTAACCCCCATGACGGATGCTGGTCGGGTGGTCCCTCCGATCAAAAGTGATCAGACATGCTGACCATCGGTTAAACTTGGGAGCTACAGGCTCTACGGCATAGACGTCTCGTAATGCGTGTTTGCGCTCCCTTTTGGGGATATGAGTGACATATGTCATGTTCACTGTCTTCACCTCGGGGGGAAATTGCTTCTCACCCCTGGTGTTCAGCTGAAGGGGTTCATCATCGTCTTCACTTGGAGGCCCTTTTCCCTTATGTTTGGTATTTATCCTGCCGGCCTGTTTGAAAACCCAACAATTCCTGTTGGTGTGATTTGCAGGCTTATCAGGTGTGCCATGAATGTGACAGGGCATCTCGAGGATTTAATCTAAGCTGGACGGCTCGTCTCTATTGCCTTTGAAAGGTTTCTTTCGCTGACCGAACTGAGGACCGCTGAATCCGGCATTAACTGTCGTATCGTCTGTGTTGTCGTTGTTCTGACGTTTGTTTTTATTGCGACGAGGTTTACCATTGCCGTCCCGCACCTCGGAGGTGCCAGGGTCACCTGAGCTGTTGCTTCTACGAGCCAGCCAGCTGTCTTCACCCGCACAGAAGCGGGTCATAAGTGCCGCTAAGGCTGCCATGGTCTTCGGCTTCTCCTGCCCAAGGTGTCAGGCGAGCCATTCGTCATGGACGCTGTGCTTCAAGGTCGCTAAGGCTTAGGCGTCCGAACAGTCTACGATCTGATTCTTTTTAGTTAAGAACCGATTCCAAACTTGCGGGCTGATTCGCCTGGCTGCTGAATAATGTGACTCAAGCCGTTAGCATCCAGTGGCTGGACACAAGTGCCCTGAAAGTTAGCCCTAAAAGCATCCTCCAAGTCTTCCCAGGTTCCAATGGAGTTTTCTAGGAGACTATTTAGCCAATGCCGTACAGGTTCTTTCAGCTTTAGAGGAAGATATCTAATGGCGTGGAGGTCCTCTCCTCGAGCCATGTGGATGTGGAGAAGGAAATCTTCAATCCAGATGGCCAGATCCATCATTCCATCGTACTGTTCGATATTTACGGGTTTAAACCCCTCCGGAAATTGATGTTCCATGACCTCATCGGTGAAGCATAGGGGGTGTGCGGCCCCTCTGTATCACGCAATGTCGTGGCGGAGATTGACTGACATCTGAGTTTGGTTCTGATCCCGAACATAGTAACAGTCATCACGCCGGCTTCATAGCCATTGTCTCATGCCGGGGCACGACCCCTTGATCAATAGATTGATCTGGTCTGACCAACTTTACTGGCTAGGTCGTGTTGCAAGTCGTATGTGTATCCCGCGGCTGCACTCTCCCCACCTCTTCGGCGAGGGGGTGTCTTGATAACCCGCAAGTATACGGGATCGCAATAGTTTTCGATAAGTAAGAGTGTCGAACCCAACGAGGAGCTAAAGGTAGAATAAATATTCCCTCAAGTTCTATCAACCACCAATACAACTCTATGCACGCTTGGCATTCGCTTTACCTAGAACAAGTATGAAACTAGAAGTACTTTGTAGGCGTGATAGGATAGGTTTGCAAGATAATAAAGAGCATGTAAATAAAATCTACGGGATCCCATGGCTTCCCCTCTAGTCCTTGGCTCCCATGGCTTGGGAGGGGCGAGAGCCCCTCCGAGATTGGATCTATCTCTCTGTTTCTGCGTTCCCTGTTTCTGCCCCTTCACCGTTTCCTTTATATCTGGAGATCCGTAACTCCGATTGGGGTGAATCTTTCGCCCAGATTTTTCTTGTATAATTAGCTTTCTTGCGGCAGAAGAAGAGGATCAACCGCCTTATGGGTGCCCCACGAGAGTCCAGGGCGCGCCTGCCTCCCTGGGGTGCGCCCCCCTATCTCGTGGCCACCCCGGACACCGTTTCGCACTGATTCTTCCTCCGGAAAATCCCAAATATTCAAAAATAATTCTCCGTCTATTTTTATCCCTTTTGGATTCCGCTTGATATTGGTTTTCTGCGAAACATAAAACATGCAACAAACAGGAACTGGCACTGGGCACTGGATCAATATGTTAGTCCCAAAAATAGTATAAAAAGTTGCCAAAAGTATATGAAAGTTGAAGAACATTGGCATGGAACAATCAAAAATTATAGATATGACGGAGACGTATCAGCATCCCCAAGCTTAATTCCTGCTCGTCCTCGAGTAGGTAAATGATAAAAAAGATAATTTTTGATGTGGAATGCTACCTAGCATAATCTTGATCATATGTCTAATCATGGCATGAATATTAAGACACGAGTGATTCAAAGCAATAGTCTATCATTTGACATAAAACAATAATACTTCGAGCGTACCAGTAAAGCAATCATGTCTTTTCAAAACAACAAGGCCAAAGCAAGCTTATCCCTACAAAATCATATAGTTTGGCCATGCTTCATTTTCGTCACGCAAAATGCTCCCATCATGCACAACCCCGATGACGAGCCGAGCAATTGGTTCATACTTTTTAATGCGCTTCAGCCTTTTCAACCCTCACGCAATACATGAGCGCAAGCCATGGATATAGCACTATAGGTGGAATAGAATATAATGATGGAGGTTATGTGGAGAAGACAAAAAAGTAGAAAGTCTCACATCAATGCGGCTAATCAATGGGCTATGGAGATGCCCATCAATTAATGTCAATGCGAGGAGTAGGGATTGCCATGCAACGGATGCACTAGAGCTATAAGTGTATGAAAGCTCAAACTGAAAACTAAGTGGGTGTGCATCCAACTTGCTTGCTCATGAAGACCTAGGGCATTTGAGGAAGCCCATCGTTGGAATATACAAGCCAAGATCTATAATGAAAAATTCCCACTAGTATATGAAAGTGACAACATAAGAGACTCTCTACATGAAGAACATGGTTCTACTTTGAAGCACAAGTGTGGAAAAAGGATAGTAGCATTGCCCCTTTTATTTTGTTTCTTTTTTTTTCTTTTTGCGGGCTTCTTTGGCCCCCTTTTTTATTTAGGCTTCTTTGGCCTTTTTTTCTTTTTTATTTTTTTTGATGGGCCAATACTCTATAGTGATGATCATCACACTTTTATTTACTTAAAACTTAATATTACAACTCGATACTAGAATAAAGATATGACTCTATATGAATGCTTCCGGTGGTGTACCAGGATGTGCAATGATCTAGCGTAGCAATGACATGAAAAAACGGACAAGCCATGAAAACATCATGCTAGCTATCTTACGATCATGCAAAGCAATATGACAATAAATGCTCAAGTCATGTATATGATGATGATGGAAGTTGCACGACAATACATCTCGGAATGGCTATGGAAATGCCATAATAGGTAGGTATGGTGGCTGTTTTGAGGAAGATATAATGAGGCTTATGTGTGATAGAGCGTATCGTATCACGGGGTTTGGATGCACCGGTGAAGTTTGCACCAACTCTCAAGGTGAGAAATGGCAATGCACGGTACCGAAGAGGCAAGCAATGATGGAAAGGTGAAAGTGCGTATAATCCATGGACTCACATTAGTCATAAAGAACTCATATACTTATTGCAAAAAGTTTATTAGCCCTCGAAGCAAAGTACTACTACGCATGCCCCTAGGGGGATAGATTGGTAGGAAAAGACCATCGCTCGTCCCCGACTGCCACTCATAAGGAAGACAATCAAAGAAACACCCCATGCTTCAAATTTGTCACACAACGGTTACCATACGTGCATGCTATGGGACTTGCAAACATCAACACAAGTGTCTCTACAATCCACAACCACCCACTATCATAACTCTAATATCACCATCTTTATATCGCAAAACTATTGCAAGGAATCAAACATATCATATTCAGCGATTTACAAGTTTATGTAGGATTTTATGACTAACCATGTGATTGACCAATTCCTGTCATCTCTCTAAATTGATATAAGTGAAGCAAGAGAGTTTAATTCTTTCTACAAAATATATTCCCACGCTCTAACAAATATAAGTGAAGGAAAAGAGAATTCTACAAATGGCGGTTTTCTATGTGAAGAGAAATAGGCAATCCAAACATCAAATGATATAAGTGAAGCACACAAAGCATTCTATAAAGCCATACTCAAAAGATATAAGTGAAGTGCATTGAGCATTCTATAAATAAACCAAGGACTATCTCATACCAGCATGGTGCATAAAGTAAAAGTGAAAACTAAATGCAAAAGACGGTCCAAGACTTGCACATAATGCATGAACGAAATGAATACGAAAACATACCGATACTTGTTGAAGAAAGAGGGGATGCCTTCCGGGGCATCCCCAAGCTTAGACGCTTGAGTCTCCTTGAATATTTACTTGGGGTGCCTCGGGCATCCCCAAGCTTGATCTCTTGCCTCTCTTCCTTTTCCTCATATCGAGACATCCTCGATTAGACACTTCATCCACACAAAACTTCAACAGAAAACTCGGTAAGATCCGTTAGTATAATAAAGAAAATCACCACTCTAAGCACTGTAGCAAACCAATTCATATCTTGTTTTTGCATTGTGTCTACTGTAATATATCTTTTCCATGGGTTAATCCACTGATATAAATTTATAGTTTCAACAAAACAAGTAAACTATGCATCAAAAACAGAATCTGTTAAAAACAGAACAGTCTGTAGCAATCTGAACACTCACCATACTTATGGTACCCCAAAAATTCTACCAAAATTACGAAACATAAAAAAGTTGTATATAAATACAGTGCAAAAGGAATCAGAACCAATTGACCTTCCAGTTAAAAATGTAAAATCACACACTACAACCAAAGTTTCTGTCCAGCACCGTACAAACCAACAAGCATTGTAAACATCCTAAAGGCAAACCTTGGCACATTATTTTTATAATACAATGGAATTGTACAAGGGGATAATTATTTTTATTTAACAGTTTCGGTAATCAAGATTCACAAAGTTTCCGTGAGCATGAACAAAGTTCAAGGAGCTCTCCCACTTCAACAATGCTTGTCTTTCTTACTTTCACTTTCCTTTTTGAAAAGTTTTTAGGTTCCCCTCTTTATTTTTTTTGTTTTTAAACTATATAAAAGCACACAACAGAAATAAATGACTCTCTAAAACTTCCGGGTTGTCTCCCTGACAACGCTTTCTTTAAAACGATTAAGCTAGGCATTTAGTGCTCAAGTAATGAATCCACCCGGATCCCAAGGTATATCAAAGCCAATTTTAATTAACATTGATTTGTAATTTAGTAGTGAGGACAAAGTAACATATATCATGCAATAGCAAAGTCTAACCCTCTTCCTATGCATCGGCATGTCATAAAAGAACAATTCATGCACACAAAGTAAAGGCCAATGCATAGTATAAACAGTTTCGTGCTATTCTATCATATTGGAAACATAGAGAGGTGGAGATAAAGTTCCTCTCTCATAATAATTGCAAGTAGGAGCAACAAGCACATGCATATTATATCTATCAAAATTGTCATGTGCAACGGTAAAAGGCAACCCATCAATATAATCCTTAGTAAGCACAAACTTCTCTGATATAGTGTAGTCGGGAGAATTCAAAAAGATAATAGGACTATCATGCGTGGGTGCAATAGCAACAATTTCATGTTTAACATAAGGAACTATAGCAAGTTCATCTCCATAAGCATAATTCATATTGGCATCTTGGCCACAAGCATAGCAAGCATCATCAAAAAGGGATATTTCAAACAAATTCAAGGGATCATAGCAATCATCATAGAAATCATCACTCGGTAAGAACGAAGGGGAATTAAACAATGTATGAGTTGAAGAGTTACTCTCATTAGAAGGTGGGAACGGGTAGCTAATCCTCTCTTCCTCCTTTTGTTCTTCGCTCTCCTCATCATCTTTTTCATTCAATGAGCTCACAGTTTCATCAATTTCTTCTTCCATAGCTTCCGGCAAAATATTAGTCTCTTCTTGGACAGCGGAGAATTTCTTCATAAAAGCATTAATATAGGAATTGTATTCATAATTTTCATAGCAATATCCAAGTATAGCTAAATTTTCAGGTCTACAAACTGAATCATCAAAATCATCAAAAGCTTTAAACATAGATTCAATATCATAAGCACACATAAAAGCAACAAATTCTTCTATTTGTTCCACATCATAGTAATCATATCTACCATTAGCATAAGAAGCTAAGGTTTCATTATCATTGAATTTGCATGAAAAGGGAAGGTGTGGATCCTTCTGTTGGGACGTACGGTAGGGTGCGTCGACTGCAAATTAAAATTTCTTACACGCAGAACAACCAAGAACATGCTACGAGAGATGGATCACAGATCGTTACCACTAGACGTGCAGTGCCGTGCAGCGGAAGAAGAGCTGGGGCAGTGCGTCCGCGTGGATCGTCTCCTCCTCTTCGATCTCCCTCAAACAGCCGGTCGTTCGATCCCACGTACAAGTTCGCCGGAGCGGCGCAAATGCACCGCCTCTAACGATATCCGCGCGTGCAGGAAGAACACCGTGCGGAAGACTGCTAGGTCCGATCACACAGTCGGCGGCGAGTGGAGGTGGCTATTCGCAACACATGCAAACCCTAGTCACAGCGCCAAAGCGATCAATCGCATGAGTGTGCCGCACCCCCAGTTTATATAGGAGTCCGTCGTAGGCTCAACACTTGGGCCTTGCACGGACCCTAAAGCCCAAAGTCTACTCGGTCACGTTCCTAGTACAGTTCGGATCACATCCGACCAGTGTCCTACAAACCGACCTCGTAGGTTCCTTCCCTTAAGCGCGCGACCCCTTAGGTTCAAGTCGGCTTGGTCACAGTTCGGATCACCTCCGACCTGCACGGTTGGTAGCGGCCTCTAGCAAGGCGTGCCGACCACCAAGCAGAGTACGAAGCTGGTTAGGCGAACCTGTACAACGTGTCACACTTCTATTCCCTTTGCCACACGATATATGTTGTCGGGCTCAAGGCGAGATTGTCATCCTTGTGCTAGCCCGACCTCTTTCTCGTTCCAGTGATTCCGACCACAAACCGGATTATCTCATAATCCCTATCGCATGGCCATGCTTATCCTGGTCGGATCACACGAGGGGCCCAGAGTATATCTCTCCTGATCGGAGGGGCAAATCCCATCTTGCTCGACCATGTCTCGCATCATGGGACTGGAGAAACCCGAAACCTACCTTTGTAACTACCCAGTCACAGAGTAGCGTTTGGTCGGCCCAAAGCAAGTCTGTCACCATCCTGAGTACATGCGTCAGCTCAGGTCTTAGGAAATAGAACGTATGTTGTACTAGAGACTCACAGATGACATATCACTGCGTCTCATAGTTGGGTCTGTCCGACTCGGACCTTATCTCGACTCGGATCCGACTACGTCGAATTCGACCAGACCTTTCCAAGTCCATATTATCCGGTTAGCATCCAATGCTCCATGGCTAGTGAGACCGAGCCATCGACCGTGTCATATGCTAGTCTAGTCGGCTGCGCGTCCACACAGCCCTTTCGACTAGGGACCTTTTAGGACAGTCATCATACAATGTATAGTCCCACAAACAAGTCACGTACTTGCTGATACACATCATTGATAATGTCCAAGGACTATCTTTATTCATAAACACATAGGAAATATCATCATACATGATTGCCTCTAGGGCATATCTCCAACAGTCTCCCACTTGCACTAGAGTCAATCAAATAGACATCGAATGCCCATAGCTCTAACGTGCCCCTCATGCTTGGGTTGTGGAAGCGGCTTAGTCAACGGATCTGCAACATTTGCATCCGTGTGAATCTTGCATAACTCTACATCACCATTCTTTACGATCTTTCGTATCAGGTGATATTTCCGATCTATGTGTCTGACCTTGTGGTGATTCCTCGGCTCCTTGGCTTGTGCGATGGCACCAGAATTATCACAATAAAGGTCCAACGGTTTCACCGAGGCTGGGAAAATACCAAGATCATCCAGAAAATGCCGGATCCAAACACCTTCCTTTGCAGCTTCACAAGCCGCAATGTATTCGGCTTCTGTGGTAGAATCGGCCACCGTATCCTGCTTGGAACTCATCCAGTGCACTGCTCCTCCTTCAGGACGTACACGAATCCGGACTGTGATCGACAATCATCTCTGTCGGTTTGGAAACTAGCATCGGCGTAACCCCTTACGACGAGCTCTTCCTCACCTCCATAAACTAGGAACATCTCTTTAGTCCTTTTCAGGTACTTCAAAATAGTCTTTACCGCTGCCCAGTGACTCTCACCTGGGTTGGCCTGGTATCTACTTGTTAGGCTTATTGCAAAAGCAACATCAGGCCTTGTACATATCATGGCATACATGATGGATCCGATTGTCGAGGCATACAGAATCCTACTCATCCTGCTTCGCTCATCAGATGTTGAAGGACTCTGAGTCTCGCTTAGCCTTATACCATGTGAGAGTGGCAAGAACCCTTTCTTCGCCTCACTCATGTTGAACCGCTTCAACACTTTATCTATGTACATGCTCTGGCTTAAGCCGAGCAGTCTCCTGGATCTATCTCTATAAATCTTAATGCCTAAAATATAGACGGCCTCACCAAGGTCCTTCATCGAAAACCTGCCATTCAATGATTCCTTGACCAAGTTTAGCATCGAAACATTGTTCCCGATCAACAATATGTCATCCACATACAAGATCAAAAACACTATCGAGCTCCCACTTAACTTCTTGTATAAACAAGAGTCCTCTTCGCTTTTGATGAAACCGAGACCAGTGACGACCTCATCAAAACGAATGTTCCAACTCCGAGATGCTTGCTTCAACCCATAAATGGATCTCTTGAGCTTGCATACCTTACTAGTGCTAGTCGGATCGACAAAACCCTCGGGTTGTATCATATACATGTCCTCGGTTAAATTTCCATGAAGGAAAGCCGTTTTGACATCCATCTGCCATATCTCGTAATCGAAATATGCAGCTATAGCTAGTATGATCCTCACCGATTTCAGCATCGCTACCGGCGAGTAAGTCTCGTCGTAGTCAATTCCTTGAACTTGTCCATAACCTTTAGCGACAAGCCGAGCTTTGTGGATCTGAACATTTCCATCCACGTCGGTTTTCTTCTTAAAGACCCATTTGCAACCAATGGCTGTTACGCCAGGCGGTGGATCAACCAAGTCCCAGACTTGATTCTCATCCATGGACTTTAACTCGGATCTCATGGCCTCCAGCCATGCCTCGGAATCTGGGCTCACCATTGCTTCCGCATATGTGGCCGGCTCATCGCTTTCTAGCAACAATACATCGCGCACTCTCCGCAATCATTCCGACCTCCGTGGTTCCGGTGCCGCTTCCACTACGGGTTCCCTGACTGACTCCGGTATGATCTCATCACCAGCCGAGCCGTCCCCGAGTGGTCCTCGAATTTCTTCGAGTCGGACCGTCCTCCCACTGGCCTCCCGACTGAGAAACTCTTTCTCAAGGAAAACCCCGTTCCAAGCAACAAACACTTTGTTCTCTTCCTGGTTGTAGAAGCTATATCCCATGGTTTCCCTCGGATATCCCACGAATATGCATTTATCCGATTTAGGTGTAAGCTTGTCTGACATAAGTCACTTGACAAATGGTTCACAACCCCAAATCTTTAAAAATGACAAACTGGGACTCTTCCCGATCCACATCTCATGTGGTGTCTTGTCTACGGATTTTGATGGTACCCTATTAAGTGTGAAAGCTGCAGTTTCTAAAGCGTATCCCCAAAATGACAAGGGTAAGTCTGATTTGCTCATCATAGACCGGACCATGTCCAACAAGGTCCTATTCCTCCGTTCTGACATGCCGTTTCTCTATGGCGTACCGGGAGGTGTGAGCTGAGGTACTATACCTCGACTTTTCAGATGATCATCAAACTCCTGGCTCATGTACTCACCTCCACGATCAGATCGCAAAAGCTTTATAGTCTTGCCGAGCTAATTCTCAACATCGTTTTGAAACTCTTTGAACTTTTCAAAAGTTTCCGACTTGTGCCTCATCAAATAGATATATCCATATCTACTCAAGTCGTCGGTAAAAGTCATGAAGTACTGATAGCCACCTCTGGCAGTTGTGCTCATTGGACCACACACATCGCTGTGTATAAGCTTCAACAGCTCAGACGCCGTCTCGCAACTCTTTGCGAAAGGAGACTTAGTCATCTTGCCGAGCAAGCATGATTCACATGTCTCGAACGACCCAAAGTCGGACAAAGTTAGGAGCCCATCATCATGGAGCTTCTTCATGCATTTCAGACTAATGTGTCCTAGCCGGCAATGCCAGAAGTATGTCGGATTTATCTCATTAGGCTTATGTCTCTTGACATTCACGTTATAGACCGGTTCCTGTTCTAGATTCAATATAAATAGCCCATCAACAATGGGTGCATAGCCGTGGAACATACCATTCAAAAATATCGAACAACCATTGTCCTTTAAATTGAATTCACAACCTTGACTCATCAAACATGAGGCAGAAATAATGTTCCGACAAAGTGCAGGAATGTAATAACAATTATTCAATTCCATAATGAATCCGGAACGAAGCTGGAGCTGCATCGTGCTGACCTCCAACGCAGCAACTCTTGCTTTGTTGCCGACCCTGATGTCAATCTCCCCTTATGCCACACGCCTAATTCTTACCAGCCCCTGCATCGAGTTGCAAATATGAACAATCGATCCAGTATCAAATACCCAAGAGCTACTAGGTATGTCATCAAGGTAAATGTTTATAACATATGCAACAAGTGTACCTTTGCCTGAAGTAGCATTCCTGGCCTTCTTGCCATGCTCTGCAAGCCACTTGCTACAGTTCCTCTTCCAGTGACCGGTCTCCTTGCAGTGAAAGCAAACGGTCTTCGAGTCCGGTCCAGAATTTGGCGCAGCGGCGGAGATTACCGTCTCCGTGCCCTTTGCCTTAGCCTTTTTCTTGGACCAACTCTTCTTGAACTTAGCCGATTTCTCCACAATCAACACTTGATGCGTGCCTTTCTTAATATCCTGCTCTGCCACTTTGAGCATCCCATGCAATTCAGTGAGCTTCTTATCCATGCCATGCATATGATAGTTCGAGATGAACGTCCCATAGCTGGGCGGAAGAGAACCCAGAACAGCATCAGTAGCCAGCTCATCCAAGAGCGGGAAGCCCAAACGATCCAAAGCTTGCACATATCCGATCATCTTGATCACATGTGGGCTCAGTGGATCACCTTCCTTCAGCTTGCAATCCATCAAGGATCGCCAGACGTTGAACCTTTCGGTCCTAGCCTGTGTCTGAAACATGCTCTTGAGACTCTCGATCATATCGTAAGCCTCAACATTTTCGAAATGCTGTTGCAAATCGGGCTCCATACAAGCCAGCATCAGACAGCTGATCTCCGTTGATTCATCAACGAGTTTCTGGTAGGCATTCTTAGTTGTGGCATTAGCATTATCGGCAGGTTCCTCTGGAAGTGGATCCTCTAGAACATGTTCCTTTTTATCATGCTTGAGAACAATTCTCAGATTTCTATACCAGGTGGTAAAGTTTGTTCCATTCAGTTTATCCTTTTCCCGAATTGATTTCAATGCAAAGTTGGGTTGAGCAGGTGGTGCCATTGATCTACAACAGAAAATATGCAATCACTAAGCAATGTGTTTATGTAGAGTAATTCGCCTAAACAGAAATACTCCCACTGAAGTCAGCATCCCTCCGCAAACTCTCAGTGATTCAGGATCAGACTAGCGCATGCGACTAGTGAGCTTTAGCATCACTGCTAGCCAACATACCTATCCGGTAAGCAACTCCTTGCTAATCATATCTCTATACCACTCCTGTCGGTCGGGAAGGTATCTCATACCCCGACTCCCAACCTTCTTTGCCACAAGGCCCAAAACCATTTTGATAGCCTTGTCAAGTTAACCTGATGTAGTGCATGTCCATGTCCGACACGAACCCTTCAGTTCAAGGACACCTAGCAGCACCCCAATTTTATGAGCCCACCACTAGATTTACTTGACATGCGAAGGTGCATCATCGGGGATGGCAATTCGCTTGATATTCATGATGGATCTTTCTACCATTCTAACATGCATAGAAACAAAGAAGCATAACAATCACAAATAAACACATATTGTGAAATAGTATGGCTCCTTCATGGACGTTCTTCCAGGTCGGCTCCGACTTCGATGACCATCTAGGAACTCCATCTTGTTTGTCATGCCGGGACACCAAGCCACCAACCTGATCTCTATTATCCAACTACTACAACTAGTAATGAATTTTACATAGTCACAAGTCGACACGCATGTCGTTATACAATATAATGATAGCACTTTGGCTCCTGCCGTCTGACAAACATGACACACAGGCCACGTATAAATTACACACATGCATCACATACACATGAGCCATACTATTCACATCAAACCTGCAAAACAAGGTTATGCATAGAATCGCATTCTACCGGTTTGTGTGTCGGGTACGAAATACATGGCGCTACGCACACGGCGGTCCAGATTCAGATTTATGTTTCACTGTTAACCCCGATGGCGGATGACCGACCGGTAGGGGTAGATCGTGTCACGACCTCATCGACTCCGATCATCAGAAAACATAACCTCAACGATCCCCATGTGTAGTTGATCACATCAACCGTGCACATAGCCGATCTTATCAACGACAACAGATCTCATCTGCCGCCTCCACATATCTAATATGCATACGATCTGAATCCAAATCCTATAGCAGAGGCCTTGATAACACTGTTGGGATCTATGGTAGGGTGCGTCGACTGCAAATTAAAATTTCCTACGCGCAGAACAACCAAGAACATGCTACGGGAGATGGATCACAGATCGTTACCACTAGACACCTAAAAACATTAATATAGTAATTGTATTTATAATTTTCATAGCAATATCCAAGTATAGCTAAATTTTTAGGTCTACAAATTGAATCATCAAAGTCATCAAAAGCATTAAACATAGATTCAATCTCATAAGCACCCATAAAAGCAACAAATTCTTCTATTTGTTCCACATCATAGTAATCATATCTACCATTAGCATAAGAAGCTAAGGTTTCATTATCATTGAATTTGCATGAAAAGGGAAGGTGTGGATCCTTCTGTTGGGATCTACGGTAGGGTGCGTTGACTGCAAATTAAAATTTCCTACGCGCAGAACAACCAAGACACTACAAAAAAAGACACATCCATGACATTTTGGGCCGAACGAATTTTTTTTCTGTCATACATATGACACTTCTATGACGATAATTGTGACAAAACCCAGTATCATCATAGATGTGGTGGGATCCTACTTATATGACAAAAAATCATGACAGAAAATGGGCTTTTCATCCTGGGCGGGCCGGAGACGCAGCTGCATGACATTCTTTGGGCCGTCCATGACGGAAAAAACCGTGGTAGAAGCGAGGGGGAGAAAAATTTCGGGGAGTTGCCAGTTACGGTGGAAGGTCGGGGGTCAAGCGATGCGCGTTTCTCTCGTACACGTACGCACGTGTGTGCGAGGCGTTGGCTCTAAATGAACCCGAGCGAGGCGTTGGGCTCTAACTGAACCCGAACGATTGCACTGCAGGCTACGCGTTACTGAACCCGAGCGGTCGATCGATGGCTGTTAACTGAACCCGATGGAGCGATTCCTTCGCTACTGCTGCTAACTGAAGCTGATCGATTGCATGAACAGTGAGCGTTACTGGGGGGGGGGGGGTTGGATGAACAGTGAGCGGTGGCGTTGCCTCTGGATGAACAGGAACCCGTGGTGTGGAGGGCTGGATGAACAGTAGACGGTTGAGGGGTGGCCGTGGAGGGGTGGTTGAACAGGACCCAGTGGTGTGGAGGGCTGGATGAACAGTAGACGGTGGAGGGGTGGTTGAACAGTAGCCGGTGGAGTAGCGCGCGATGGAGGCTGGATGAACAGGAGCCCGTAGAGGCTGGAGGAGGTCGACGGTAGCCCGTGGAGGCTGGAGGAGGTCGACGGTGGAGATGAACAGTATCCCGTGGAGTCCCGTTTTGCGGTACGCCACACCTCTCCCCCCCCGTTTCGACCGTAGCGCTCCAACACAAGTCCATTTCATCCGTTTTGCGGTACACCACACCCCTCGCGATGAACAGGACCCCCGTTTCGACCGTAGGAGGTCCGTTTCGTCCGTTTTGCGGTACGCCACACCCCTCCCGATCAACAGGACCCCTGTTTTGTCTGTAGGAGGTCCGTTTCCTCCGTTTTGCGGTACGCCACACCCCTCCCGATCAACAGGACCCCGTTCGGAACGTAGGAGGTACATTTCCTCCATTGTGTGGTACGCGAGGCCTCGTTTCCATCGCCTGTTCTGTCCAAGCCCTCCCAATGAACACGACCACACATTTCATTCTGACCCAGCCGGTTGGCTCCCACGCGTTCCGTTGCCTCCCGATGAACACGACGCATTCCGTTGCCTCCCCATGAACATGACGCATTCTGTTGCCTCCCCATGAACACAACACATTCCGTTGCCTCCCCATGAACACAAGCCCTCGCCGTACGTATGCGCGACTAGGCGTTCGAGAGACCCCGCCCGTATGTACACATACATGACCGTATTTTCTTTCTTGCACCCTGGCCGCTGTACGTACGTGTACATGCTACGTGCGCGCCTCTACTATGACACGTGCGCGCCTCTACATCGACCAGTATGTATGTACACGTTCGCGACCAGGATGACAACGCTATGTACGCTTCGACCAGGTGGGTCCCGACTGTCAGGCACTTCCTTGCCTGCGAAGATGTAGCTGGTGGGTCCCAGCAGTCAGGGGGCGAATCATTTTTTTTTCGGACGCACTTCCTTGCGTGCGAAGGTGTAGCTGCTGGGTCCCACCAGTCAGGGGGGCGAATTGTTTTTTTGCCCGGATGCACTTCCTTGTGTGCGAAGGTGTAGCTGCTGGGTCCCAGCAGTCAGGGGGGCGAATCGTTTTTTTGCCCGGACGCACTTCCTTGCGTGCGAAGGTGTAGCTGGTGGGTCCCAGCAGTCGGGGGGCAAATCATTTTTTTTCTGTACGCACTTCCTTGCGTGCGAAGATGTAGCTGGTGGGTCCCAACAGTCAGGGGGGCGAATCGTTTTTTTCCCCGGACGCACTTCCTTGCGTGCGAAGATGTAGCTCGTGGGTCCCAGCAGTCAGGGGGCGAATCATTTTTTTCATGAAATACGATGGCCCATCCAGTGGGTCCCTGCTATCAGGTGGAGGAGTAACTATTTTGCGCGTAATAAGGAGGCACTTCCTTGCGGCTGCCGTGGACCCAGCTGTCAGCCTCTCCACGTATAGTCCACGTCCGATGGAAGTCGTTCCTTGACCACGTTGACCACGCTGCGCCGAGAGCACCACGACGGTGGACGATGGCGAGGCCTAGGAAGGGGACGACACGGAGCCGAGGAAGACGCGGCAGTGGATGCACACACGGAGAGGAGTACGAGGGTTCACTGGTTCGGCTGCGCTGCCGTCGCCGCAGAATAACAGGGGGTGTGGGTGAGTGGAGGGATGGCCTGGCCAGCGGTGGGAGTAGTAGGGGGCAGTGAGGCCTCCGCGGAAGCACAGCCTCCCACGGGAGGCAGGAGCAGGCAACACGACCGGCGCTGCTTTGGGCGACTGGAGCAAGAAGACCAGAGGTTGAAGAAGCATGACGGCCGTTGGATGGACATCGTACGGTCACTGCAGCTAGAATCGTTTATATTGACTAAGTTGACAAAGCCCCTGGTACATCAACTTAGTAGGCCCACAGGTCAGCTTCCGAAACAGTGCGCCCTAGATGTCAGGGGTATGAATCATTTTTTGGGCGGGTGAAGCTAGAATATCCGAGATCGAAGAAGAAGCACGACATCCGTTGGATGGACATCCAACGGCCACTGCTGTTAGAACCGTGTGTTGACTATAAGTTGACAAAGCCTTGCATACCCGTCAACTCTGTTTTTTAGGGGACGCGTCAACTTAGTAAGGCCAGAAGTGTGTGGCAGAGAACTTATAGCCCATTTGAGATTTGTAAGAATGTGTAGCCCATTTTTGAATTCTAATGGAATTTACTACAGTCCATTTACAGTTTGTTAAAAGTACAACCCATTTCAACCAACCGTTCAAAACAGAATTCAATAAAATTTCCCACATTTTGATGGCATCCGAATATTTTTATCCTGAAATTTTAGTCAGCTTAAATACAATTTCAATATGATTTTATATTGCGTAAAAATCCAATGAAACATTCTGCTCGCAACAATTAATGAAATTAAAATTTTCAATATTCCAAAAATAATATTTTATAAAGTAATCATTGTCTGGTGCATTTTTTTAATAGTTACTACCTAGTTTTTATAATTGCATCCCAGTTATTATTTCTTAAAGCCCATTTTCTTGTTAAGCCTAATGCATCCCTCCTAGGAAAGATTTGCAGCCCAACGGGGCGGAGAATAACAACTTGACCTTGCCTTGGTATTCCTAAAAAAAGTATAGCTGGGCTAGCCATTTTCAGCTTGAAAAAAATTAATATCTGGGCTGGATATCAGGCCTGGGCTAGACGGGCCACAACCCGCCCAGTTAATACCTGCAGCAATGTTTTCGTTGTTGTTCAGAGGAGAAAAATTAATATCTGGGGTAAACATCGAAAAACTCTGCAGTGCTCACACCTCAAAAACAGAAATACTGCTCGAGCTGCTTGGTCCATGCGATCCTCTCCGGTGCATTGCACCATGACCATCGGCGAGGCCCGTGCCCAATATATGGACAGGGTGAGGCAGATGCGTGAGGAGGAGTTCCGGGGGGCGCAGGCCGACGTCGCCTACAACCACCATCTCCTGTAGGAGCACCTGCAGGCGGAGGAGCAGATCACCGCGGAGCGGGCGAAGCAGGAGGCGCTGCTCGACTCGTACCGCTCCACCCGCAAGGGCCGCCTCGAGCACTGGCGGTAACGCATGCGGGTGGCAGAGGCTGCGGCCGCCGACAAAGAGGCTAGCAAAGAGGGCGATGAAGCGTGCGAGGCGCTGTTTGGCGAGACCGAGGACGAGGCAGAGGACAATGCGGGCTCCGACGAGTCCCCGCTCCACTGGCATCGATGACGCCCTGCTCTGCCGATGCCCTGCGGCGCCAACAATGAGGCAGAGGACACCGCCGGCTCCGCCGAGGCCCCGCGGCGCCAACAACGAGGCAGAAGACACCGCGGGCTCTGCCGAGGCCCCGCCCTTCCAACAACGAGGCAGCGGACATCATCGGCTCAGCCGAGGCCCCACCGTGCCAGCAACGTGGGGGAGGATTTCCACCGCTCCGCTAAGGCGCCGCCTGCCAGCAACGAGACAGAGGCATCGCCGGCTCCGCCGAGGCCCCGCCCCGTTGCCAACAAGGCCACACCACATAGAAAACGAGGAAGAGTAGAACGGTAGGTCGCCGCCGCTCGGGTCCAAGTAAGGCCACCGCTGCTACCCTCCGGTTGAAGCCAAGCTAGGCGGGTTGACCATTGACGGCCGGTTAGCTTCTTGGCGGCGACGTGGAGTCGGAGAGCTGCGTGGAGAAGAACGCTGCTTCTGCTTAACTGCTGGTGCAGTTGGCTGACTAACACGTGGGCCCAACAGGCCACATGTCAGTTACGCAACTGCACCTGCAGTTAAGTACTGAAGCTTCTGTTCGGCTCAGCGGGACACAGGTCAGTAGCTTCGGTTAATTAATTATACCTCAAGCGCACCCCTTTTTAGTTTTTTTTCGAAAAGGAGGATGACCCCCGGCCTCTGCATCTGGGAGATGCATGCAGCCACAAACACCCCTTTTTAGTTGAAGAATGTATGAAATGTAATGAAATCCGGCATGTTTATATGAAATCCGACCGTGTATGAATAAATTTATTTCGATTAGTTTGAATTCCTGCATCACTGGCATTAGATGAACATGCAAAACAATACGTACTAGCATTATTCCCAGGGTGATCAACACGTTTGCAGCAGTTTCACATGTACTCCCTCCGGTCCTTTCTAGTCTGCATACAAGTTTTGTCTGCAGTCAAAGTATCTCTACTTTGACCAATCTTATACAAAAAAGTATGCACTTTCTCAATGTGCGAAGTAAAAAGGAACAGAAGGAGTACAAAGAGTTTGAGCAGCTTTTTAGCGTTTCTGTACATTGCAATCAAACACACATGCTTGGCAATTCATAGAGAACATTCAAAACAATCGAAGATTGTGCATCTCAGCGACTCACATGTCAGAGGCAATATTTACTTCACAACTAAAGAATAAAGAAAAATTGATCGCCGCTGCTGACAGCAAAGGGCGTCCCATTCGAAAATATCAAACGCATATCTTGCTAAAATAAATGAGCAAAATTTGACAAAGTTGTCCCATTCCAAAATATCAAATGCCTACGATTGTGGAATGGGCAGGGTTTGCAATCAGTTCGGACATTGACATGGCACCTCGTGCTAAATAAACCAGCTGTTCTTTTTGTGCAGTTCCACCAAAATCAACCAAATTCACGCGTAGCTTGTATGATTTTGCCCTGATATGTTGCAACGCCTTGAACTTATGGGCACCTCCTTTCTTGTGGTGGAAATGAATGATTCGATGTATTCATGAACATTTTGTGTAGTTCCCATTGAAATCAAGCTGGGCACCCCTGTTTGCACAAATACAAAAAAGTGATTAGTATAAAGCAAACTATACTATGAATTGATAGTTTCAACAGGCACATACATGGTCCATGTAGAGCACACTTTTAGAAAAATGGAACTCACCAGAAAGAATCCTAGAACAACATTGTACTTGCGCATCACAGCAAAAAATGGAGATTTGTCAGTCCTTCTGAGCTGAAGTTAGTTTGGTCTTGTGGGGAGTAATGTAACCATCCTTCAACTGCTCCTTCTGATGAGAAGATAGACAGTGGTTCTTCATCCTGGCATAATCGGAACTAGTCACTTCACGTACTCCATATTCTTCTTCAGAGGAAGATGATCCTGTTGTGCAAAGACAAGAGGACTACTAAATGCTAGCATCCATGTTTGCTCAAAAAAAGGAAAGGAAATATTTAAAACAACACAGATGAAGCACTTCCCAAGGACAATACCACTTTTTCATGACAGTATCTAAACGGTAGCACAACACCAATAGAGATGACAAAGCTCAATCATATGGATGAAATCAGTGGGCGAGTACCAACCTTTGTCAGGAGGCTGATTGTGTAGAGCATACAGAGGAAGCACTTCTCGGGAACCATCTGTTGCTATCTACGGGGGTGGCCATGCTTACTATATACTCCTCGATTAGTTTAATGTTTCCAACATCTTCTTGTGCAGTTCCACTAAAATATATGGTATCTTCAAAGAAGATCCCTGTTTGCACAAGTAGAGATAATTACGTATGGCATCAAATCAGTGGCAAAACAATTGCTCATTCCAGCCATAACAATAAATTAAGATGCAAAACTATATCATTACTTGTGTCATCACAGTTCCAGTGCTTCATTACAGCACCGGGAGTTGATTTTTGTTTTTCTTCCGCTTGTTCTTCCCCGTCATCACTTGGTTCAATAACAGACAAGCTTCGCCTTCAATGTAAGATTTGGCATGTTAATTAGGGAGCACAAGTATAGTACTAAACTTAATTTTCTGATGAAAGTGGCAAAATACAGGCCAGTAGTTGTGAAATATCATTATCTTACCTCAATGGGATATTACGGTGCACATACAGATTGGAAGTCTTGTCTCCATTTGTGCAGTTCAATAAAATCAAGCAACATTATTGTACAAGTAGCACAACATATGAAAGAACAATGCAGAATCATGTGAAAGAAGGCTAGTACTGACTTCTCATGATGTGGAATTCAAACAACACACAAGAAGAAGATCTGAATCAAATTCGCCTTAACGGATAGGAAGTAAGATCTCCTCTTGTGCAGTTCCACTAAGATCAAGAAATCAAGCAACGTTGTCGGTGTGACATTTTGGTTGAGCTGCACAAAAAACTCTTAAAACAAAAGTGTTTTGTGCAGTGCAACAAAAGGTCACAATGGCAACGAGGTGAAGTAGATAACCCTGTTTACACAGAGGTGCAAAGGAAACAATTAGTGGTTAATAACGGTGGATGACACAGAAGCCAACAAAAAGAACCATCTACCTTATCTAAATGGGAAAGAAAGCAATACAGTAGCATTTCTGAAACAGTGGCATTGATTAATATTAACATAGAGATTATATTAACAATAAAATTTGTTAAACATGTAATTTGCTTTTAACTGTGGCATTGCATCAATTTTCCAGCGGCATTACTAGAGGGTGTTTGTTTACAGGGACATTTTGGTGTAGGGACTAAAAACACTCCGTGTCAGTCACATCTAAACCAAACAGGAGGGACTTTTCGGGACTAAAAGTGGGCATTTGGGACTAAAGAAAGAAGACCCCGAGGGAGTCTTTTTGGGACTTTTTCCAACAGTTGCCCCTGCCATGCATCGCACCTTGTTTCTATTAGTTCATTACTAGGGGTAACATGGTCTATTATCATGTCATTTAATAACCTATAGTCCATGTTTAGTCCGTGGAACCAAGCAGGTAGGGACTAGGGAGTTTTTAACCAAACAGGGCCATAGATTAACAATAGCTAATGAGTTGCACGGGACAGTGGACGCACCAGCACCATGTGCATGTACCGATGTACTGTGGTCATGCACAGTCTGCTGCAACAAAGAACAAACAACCAAGGAGCATATTTGTGTTGGTCCCAGTTTTGTTATCTTTAGACACCTTTCCCTATGTGAGCGCAGCAAATCTAGTCCTGCTCAAACTCTACAGCCTTGTCCCTTCCTTTCCTTTTTGAACTAGTACTTTTGCCCCTTCCTTTCCTCTTTGAACCAAGTCCTAGATTTATGCGATACAACATTCCCGACTACTTTCCCCCATTCCTTTCCTCTTTGAACCACGTCCTAGATTCATGCTATACAACTTTCCCCCTTCATTTCCTCTTTGAACCACGTCCTAGATTCATGCTATATACAACTTTTCCCACTACTTTCCCCCACTCCTTTCCTCTTTGAACCACGTCCTAGATTCATGGTATACATGCAGCTAGAGCAATGCATGTGGAGTAAGTAAAATATACCTTAAGGTTCTTGGGGCGTGGTTTGGTGGGCGACAGGACAGCGGCGAAGAAGAAGGGGTCAGAGGCCCTCCCGCACCACCGCTGGGTGGAAAGTGAACAGCAGCGCCGGTAGTGGATTCCCTCCCTCGCCGACGGCGACAGTGTTAAGCCTCCTTTCCTTCCCGGCGATCCTGCCGGCTCTTTGAGCAGCAGTGAGGGGAGAGAGAGGCGAACGAAGTCTTGTTTAGATCTAGAGAGGGCGAGAGAGTGTGAAGAGAGCAACTACAAGCGCTGAGGATCCAGCGGGAGAGGGCGAGAGAGTGTGAAGAGAGCAACTACAAGCGCTGAGGCACCAGCGTGTATATATATACTAGAGAGAGTTGTCACATCCCTAGTTCTGGTATGACCTAGACTAGCTAGTCATTTGTGCGTCATGTTAAATTCCATTTAAATTTTAAAATGAGGATTTGTGAAACCCTCAAAATCATCTCTGGAAATGACCCAAATAAAAATTGCTCCAAAAGGTCCAAGAAAATGCTCATGTTGCCCTCTGAAAATATTGGACAGAGATAAAAATCAAACCAATATTTTTAGGATCTCATAAGTATTTATTTTGGGCATTTGGAATTAATGCAGTAATTATTTGCTTTGGATATATATTATTATATATATCTGTGAGGACCCCGACTCAATGCCACATCGATCTAGCATGTAACACCTCATATCACTTTGCGGCCTCACGCACGGTATCCCCACGGGTGTCGCCTTACCTTTGCCCGGGACCGTTTGTGCCTTTTGGCACACGTATATGATAGTGTCGCTAGCATCCATATGATAAGGAGCCCGGGCTGACATGGCTAGTCATAAACCCAAAGTGGCACAAACTTACAGGGACAGGCATCCATGACCCAGCATCGAACGTGTCGGTCATCAGCGAGTGAATCCAGGCTGTAGCACTGGGCTAGCAGGACTCCGGTGAACCGGGTTGTAGCGGGCTAACAGGACTCCAGAGTTCATCGCGTGACATTTCCCCGAGGGGACAGACACAAGAACGAAGAAGGACACATGCCGGCCAGCCTAAGTGTTCCGGAGCAGTAGCAAGCTACCATGGCTCAGTGGAAACACTAGGAGACATTTCCCGGTAAGAGGGGCTACTAAGGATAAACAACTAGATAGTCAGATCCCACACATACCAAGCATTTCAATAACATACACACAATATGCTCGATATGTGCAAATACAACATGGCATCACAACATGACTCTACAACTCAAGTATTTATTCAATAGGCTCCGAGGAGCGAGATATTACAAACATGGGTCTCATGACCCAACAATCAGAGCATACAAGTCAAGCACATGCGGAAGCTTAACATGTCTGAGTACAGACATCTACAAATGAAAAAGGTTGAGAAGCCTGACTATCTACCACATCCTGCCGAGGGCACAAGATCGTAGCTGAGGTAACAAGCTAAACGTCGAAGTCCACGTGGAACTACTAGCAAGACGGAAGTCTCTCTACAAAAACATAAATTAAGCAACGTGAGTACAAATGTACCCAGCAAGACTTACGTCAGAACTAACTACATATGCATCATTATCAACAAGTGTATGGTGGGGTTTAACTGCAGCAAGCCAGCTTTGACTCGGTGGCTAACCTGAACTACGACTGCAAGTAACTCTTTTGAGGTGGCGCACATGAGTCCACATATTCACCATATCAATACACCACTATGGATCCGCTCCCGTCTCCCGACGAGAACGCCATCCATAGCACTCACGCTTATCTTGCGTATTTTAGAGTATCCACTTTCACTTGTCTATGAACTGTACAGGCAACCCAGAAGTCCTTTTCCGCGGACACGGCTATTCGAATAGATCATATTAACCCTGCAGCGGTGTACTTCTTCACACACGCTCTCAGCACTTACTGCCGTTTACACGACATGTACTCGGCAACCTTCAAGCGGAAGCCCAGCGAGGGTGTCGGCCACGACCTTACTAATCACACAAGTCTCTCGTCCAGGTTTATCGCCTATTCGGGTTCCATCCGCAAGGAGATCCGGCCGGGGTGTCGCTCACGGCCCCAAACGATGTGTGCAGGGTTCCCAAACCCACCTCGACGGGTGGATCTACGCTTGGTACACCGTGCCACGGTGCCTAGTCTGTCCCAAGCCCACCTGTATCGGGTGCCACTTGGTAGACTACTAACACTACCTACAAACACCAGAAACTAGTTGCAACTCCTGGACAGGGATCAAGTTGATTAATAAGCCGAGAGGGGCCGAGTTACCGGAACCCAATGTGTGGTAGTAACTGTTCATGGATCACAAACACAGAACTCAGTTTCTGAGGACGACTGCAATGAGACAACCCACCATGTACTCCTACATGGCCTCTCACCACTACCTTTACCAAATCGTGTTCACACACTTAGCTCTCAATAGTAGGACATGTTCACACACCTCTGATTCATCCCCGATGAATCAGACTTGACTCAACTCTAAGCAGTAGCAGGCATGACAAACAAGCATGAATGAGTAGGCACAACAGGGCTCAAACAACTCCTACTCATGCTAGTCGGTTTCATCTATTTACTGTGGCAATGACAGGTCATGCAGAGGATATGGGGTTCAGCTACCGCAGCAAGTAACAAATATGTCGTTGTTATCCTAATGCAGTAAAAGAGAGCAGGAGCGAGAGAGTGTGATTTTATCGGAATGAACAAGGGGGTTTTGCTTGCCTGGCACTTCTGAAGATAATATAGTTCTTCATCGGTGTCATCGAACTCATCGTCGGAACCACGTCTATCGAGAGGGGACAAACACTGGCAACAGAGAAAGAACACAATCAATGCAATGCAACAATATGATGCATGAGTGTGACATGGCAATATGCTGTGGTTTGAGCTAATGCAACTAGCAATTAGATTAAATGAAGTTGGTTTGAATCAAAGATTCAAATTCAAACTCCATATGTGATTATTTAAATGCCATTCATTTGTTTTGTCCCAAACAGAGGACAAACATTGTTTAAACATGCATGAAAATGGTACAGATGGATTCCTTGAATTTTTCTGATCATTTTTCATATATAAATTATTTGATTTGGAGCTACGGTTGAATTTCTATGAATTTTAGAAGTTTATACAATTTTCTGGAATTTCCTGAATTTATTTTAAATCCAGAAAATTGTTAATTGCGTCAGCATGACGTCGGGGTGACGTCAGCAGAGTCAACATGCGCTACGGCAGGTCAAACCTGACCAGTGGGGTCCACTGGTCAGTGACACAACTAACTAACCGAGTTAGTTAGTGTTAGGTTAAGTACTAATCTAGGTTAATTAGCACTAACTAAACCTAACTAATAACTAACAGGGGCGGGTCCACACGCAGTGACTTAGTGGTTTAACTAAAAGTTAATTAGCACTAAGCTAAAATTAGTAGGGCTCTGGTCCCACCTATCATTGACCCAGGGGAGGTCAAACCCCTGGTCAAACGAGTCAATCCCGCCGGTGTTGAGCCGCCGGCGAGGCCGAGGCGGCGGAGGCCTTCGGATTTCTTGCTCCGGCGACCAAACGGACGGAGGAGGGGCTCTACGGATAGCTGGAAGAGCGCCGCGTCTTCCTGTGTGAGCGGAAGGGGCTGAGACGGCCCGAGCTCACCGGAACGGAGCTCGCGGCGGTGGCCGGAGTTTGGGTGTGGACGGGGTCGACGCTACGGGGCACTAGGGATTATGCTGGCAGGTGCTATGTGCTCCTGGGGGTTCACCAAGCACGGTGACGCGCTCAGACGCGGCGGAGGTGGGCTCTAGCCACGGCGGCGACGAAGCGCAACGGCGGCGAGCTTCGGTTGGGGTGGCCAAAGGGGCTAGAGGAGGAAATCGACAGAGGGGACAGAGGGGTTGGGAGCAGGGGCTCACGGCGAGTCAGACGAGCGGGTCGGAGGAGTCGGGGACGAGCCGAAGCAAGCGGAGCGGCGTGAGGGATCTCCGGTGGCCGATGACGGAGATGAAGACGACGGCGCTGCCTTAGGTGTCCCGCGGGCGCGTGCTTCGTCCTGGTGCTCCATGGCGTCGAGGCGGAGCGCCTGGACACGGCTGGGAGAAGTGGGGTGGCCGGTGAGCGCGGCGGCAGTGCGCGGCGGCGACGGAGGCGCTAGGGTAGGATGGGGAACGGCGAGGGAGAGAGCAGGGGGGGGGGGAGAATGAGGTGTCCACGGGGTCGGAGCGGCGATGTGGAGATCACCCAGGCGTCCAGGGGCGCGGGCGGCAAGCAGGTGGCGCCGTGGCGAGCTCGCGCTCGTCGGCGTCACCTCTGTGCCTGCCTGGCGAGGACGAAGCAGCTGGCTGGCATGGGACAACACAGTGCTGGGCCTGCCAGGTGGGCTGCGAGGTGAGCGTCAGGTAAGTGCTCTATTTTATATTTTCTGTTTGTTTTATTTTTAAATTTATTTTGCCACTGTTTTGAATTTAAAAATAATTCAAACAATGAAAAAAACTCCTCTGAATATTTTTATTTTGCTAGATGGACTTTTCCAAAAGCTCATAAAATATTTCAGGGGCATTTGAAATTATATTCTCATTATATGAATATAATTCAAATTCAAATAGCTAATGATTTATATTCAAAGTCCCAAGATTAAGTCCTTAAATATGTTCAATATTTTGGTTGGGACCAGAACCCTTTGCCAAAATTATCAAACATTTAAGAAGAGCATTTTGGAACAATGAATGAGATTTTAGGGTTTTTGCCCTTCTTTTATTTAAGTTTTTGAGGCTTCCAAATTTCCTCAGTTCAAGTTTCAAAAATTTAAACATGATGCAAACACTAGGCAGCACCAGAAGCTAGGGATGTGACAACTCGCCCCCACTAAACAAGAATCTCGTCCCGAGATTCAAGCTTATGGTAAGATGATGGGGAACACAACTAACGCAATCTTCACGGTCCAGGTTGTACTTCAATGAACGTTGATTTGATCCTCATCTATGTCTCGACGTCTTGCTCTGAGAACTCTATCCAACATGACAACGAGGAGAAAGGAAAAATTCTAGAAGAATCGATCTTCTCGAAGATTGAGCAACTCACGGAATGAGACATAGAACCATCTCTCGGGTTGAGACACAAAATACATATCAAGAGGGGTGGAAAGAAACGGATGACGAAGGGCTCGCTAGGTAGACAACAATTGCACACTTAAGAGGGTGGTGAACGGTTGTCAACGTAGTGAGGAGTTAAGTTGACATGACACCATAACGAGACATCTTGGAGGAGGGTGACTCGTAGATATATCCCCTTAGGTGGCAAAAAGAATTACCTTTGATTCAGAGATCATTGAAACTCTTTATACCAGCCTAAGGAAAATCTCGAGCGATCGTTTGGAGGGGTTCGGTAGAATGGCATACTCGGACCAGAATGGATGATGTGGATTACCTTGTTGAAGACAATGTCATAGATGATTTTGGTAACTGGGGAGACGCTCAATAGAAGAGAGTGAGTCCACTGTTTGAAAAGTTATAGCATAACCGAGGAAATTGAGAGCAAACCCAGTTAGTGCCGATGATAACACCTAGCGCTTGCGCGTGCTCTCAAGAACTTGAGCATATCCACATTCATCAAGGTTTTACCAACATCCGTGACAAGTATCCTGGCAACACAACATACTACCCTGATGGATAGTGATGGACGATGCAGATGCATAGGAAGATAACAGCTTCTCAGATTTCACCCTAGCGAGGCCAAGGAAACAAAATCTGGATGATCGACCAAGAGACATTTAGCACTCCGCATTCTAATGTTCTCCTTGATGTGCTAGCGTAACCCATTCTTAGATATGGTTTGATATCTAGAACATCAAGTAAAAGGTCGGACTTCGGGAGCATAAGAATCCATAAGGGACAACTAGGGAGTAAATCCTACGAAGTCCTTATGGGGAGGTGGCCAACTTCTTCAGTCAAGATACTACAATAATAGGTCTTCCGGCTGGGTGTGTTGGCCACGACATCCACTTTACCGGGTTATAGAGAGACCATTATTATAGTTCTTGGGAAACGTTCCAACCATCATATCTGCCTGAGATTCGGATCTGGTTGGTGTCAGAACATTCCAGACTCATCGAGTCTAGAAAGAAAAATGAAAGTTTGCAACACAAATTGACGAGATGACCTTGCGAGATTCTCGGGAAATGAACTACGATAGCAAGCTCCAAAACATGAGTTGGTTCGGCTACAAACCTGTGAACATGCCATCCAAGACAAGCATAACCACATAGTAGTCTTATAGTAAAACACTACCGAGTTCAGGTGGGGAACCATCATTGAAATAACGAAGTCTTGTGCATTACCATGGATTAGCACTTAACTCCTTTTCCTTGAACAAGTCAATTAGTGGCTTAGTGTGCTACGGAGTTCATATGGAATGAAGATGATCAGTCTAACAGACCACAGAATACTTTGCACGTGCATGACTGACTTGGGATGATTCCAAAGGAGGTAAAACAAGCCTTCTCAAATCCATGGCGGCAACTTGCATCAAGTGCACATGAATTAGAGGGACTCACTTCTTTCGTTCAAACATAAGCTTCACGAACAAGTCATGAAGATAATGATTATAAAAGTTTCCAATACTAGCTGGATGTTTAACAAGAATCATGGGGAAGGAAAAAATGTTGTCGATGGGCTCAACAACATGTCATCCAGATTCCCATGGAGATGGAATTCCATAACTATGTGAACAAGGTGATAGTATTGGTCAGACCAAAGGATGTAATGGTGTATGCTCGAGGGATCAACCAAGAGTAAAACAACATTATGAACATCATTGGTTCTGATTTGATTTGACGATAGCCCATATTCAAATCAAAGATTGGGTAAGATGATAGGTCCATAAACTGATCACAGGGTCAATAGATGAAAATACCATCTTTCTTCAACACACACACAAAAGATATCCCTTAAAATGAACTAAGTTGGGCAAGCTTTTATCTTCCAACCCTCCAAGTTGTTGTTTAGCTTAACCAACTACCTCGAGGTATTTAACACAGATTCTTGGAGAAAGGGTGGTTTACAGGAATAAACCAACTTGATCACGAACTCAACATAGCAGTCAGGTGACAACCTGGTGATACTTCCGAGAAGATAATCGAAAAATCACGAACCACTGATATGCTATTTAAGCTTGAGAACAATCTTGCTTTTTAGGGCAAGACGAGATGATCAAATGAGCGAGGATTTGACAAAATCCTAACTCATCAATCGAGGAGTGCACCAGGAATATGGACTAGGTAGCACGATCAACCTTAGGATGGTGATTCAATAACCAACATGATAAGGATGTAACTATTGCCCTTTAACTATGAAGCAGCAGAGTTGCTAGGAGTATAGATTTCACACATCACGATTCACTTGTCGACATTCCGGTTGCAACAACACGAGAACCGAGAAATGAATAATGATGGTGAGAAGTATCACTACGTCAAGAATTCATAAGAGATGGTGCAATTCCCATGATAATCTTGATATAAAGATGGTAATACTCCAAGGTGGAGTAGAGCAAAAGCTGGATTAGTATTTGATCTGCGGAACACAACTGCTTTGACCCAATCCTAGAAATGGATGAGGTACTGGAGTTTGTTTCTCCTGGTAAACATGGTGGGTGATACTTCTCGCCCTCATTATTCATTTCTCGGTTTCCATGTTGTTGCAACCGGAATGCCGACAAGTGAACCGTGATGTGTGATATCAATACTTTTAGCAACCCCGTTGCTTGGTAGTTAAAGGACAATAATTTTATTCTTAGTGTGTTGGTTCTTGAATCATCATTCTAAGATAGATTGTGCTACCTAGTCCATCTTCCAAGGTGCACTCTTCGATCGGTGATTTAGGATTGTGCCAATCCCTCGCTTATTTGATCATATCATCTTGCCCTGAAAAGCAAGATTGTTCTTGAGCTTAATAACATATCGGTGTTTCGTGATTTTCCGGATATCTTCTCGGAAGTGTCACCGGGTCGTCACCTGACCGCTATGTTGAGTTTGAGATCATGTTGGTTTCCTTGTAAACCACCCTTTCTCCAAGAATCCATGTTGGATACCCCTGAGCTAGTTGGTTAAGCTAAACGACAACTTGGAGAGTTGGAAGATAAAAGCTTACCTAACTTAGTTCGTTTCAAAGGGATATCCTGGTGTTGGTGTGTTAGTTGAAGAAAGATGATATCTTCATCGATTGGTCCCTGTGATCAGTTATTGGACCTATTGTCTTATAAAAACTTTGACTTGAGTATGGGCTATTGTCAAATCAAATCAGAGCCAACGTTGTTCGTAATGTTGTCTTACTCGTGGTTTTTCCTTGAGCATACTCCATTATATATTTTGGTCTGACCAATGCTATCACCTTGTTCACCTAGTCGTGGAATTCCATTTTATGGAAATTTTCGATAAATTGTTGTTGAGCCCATCGACAACATCCTTATCCTCTCCATGATTTTGTCGGACATCAAGCTAGTGTTGGAAACTTTTTATAAGCATTATCTTCATGACTCGTTCGTGAAGCATATGTTTGGATGAAAAGAAGTGACTTCCTCTAATTCATGTGCATTTGATGCAAGTTGCCGCCGTGAATTCGAGAAAGCATGTTTTTACCTCCTCTGGAATCATCCCAAGTCACTTATGCACGTGCGAAGTATTCCGTGGTTTGTTAGACTGATCATCTTCATTCCATATGAATTCCCTAGCACACCAAGCCACTAACTGATTTGTTCCAGGAAAAGGAATTCCTTCATAAGAGCTAACCCGGGCTTATACAAGGACTTCGATATCCTCAATGATGGTTCCCCACCTGAACTCGGTAGTGTTTTATTATAAGACTACTATGTGGTCATGCTTGTCTGGGACAACGTGCTCACATGTTTGTAGCAGAACCAGCTCAAGTTTTGGAGCTTGCTATCATAGTTCATTTCCCGAGAATCTCGCAACGTCATCTCGTCGATTTGTGTTGCAAACTTTCATTTTTCTTCCTAGACTCGATGAGTCTGGAATATCCTGACACCAACCAGATCTCAATCTCAGGCAGATATGATGGTTGGAACATTTCCCAAGAACTATAATATTGGTCCCTCGATAACCGGTAAAGTGGATGTCGTGGCCAACACACCCAGCCGGAAGACCCACTATCGTAGCTTCTTGATTGAGAAAGTTGGCCACCTCCCCATAAGGATTTCATAGGATCTGCTCCCTAATTGTACCTTATGGATTTTTTTGTTCCCGAAGTCCGACCCTTACTTGATGTTCTAGATACCAGACCATTTCAAGGGATGGGATACGCTAGTACATCAAGGAGAACATTAGAAGCGGAGTGCTAAATGTCTCTCGGTCGATCATCCAGATTTTATTCCCTTGGCCCACTAAGGTGAAATCTGAGAAGCTGTTATCTTCCTATGCATCTGCATCGTCCATCGTTGTTCATCATGGTAGTATGTTGTGTTGCCAAGATCCTTGACACGGATATTGGTAAAACCTTGATGAATATGGAAATGCTCAAGTTCTTGATCCTTCTAGAGTCTCCTTCTCCTCTTGTTGTCATGTTGGCGGGAGTTCTCAGAGCAAGACATCGAGACAAAGATGATGATCAAACCAACACCTCTATGAAGTGCAACCTGGATCGTGAAGATTATGTTAGTTTGTGTTCCCCCTTTCATCTTACCCTACGCTTGAATCTCGGGACGAGATTCTTGTTTAGTGGGGGTGAGTTGTCACATCCCTAGTTCTGGTATGCACTAGGCTAGCCTTCATGTGTGCATCATGTTTAAATTTCTTAGAAACTTGAAATGGGGATTGTTCAAACCCTAGCACCAGATAAAATCAACTAGGTTCAACCTAAAAATATTTTCAATGAACCCAGAATGCCCTTTAGAAAAGTTCATCATTTTTGATAAAGGTGAAAACCTCTACCAAAAATGATGAATATATTTCTAGGACCTTTTTGGATTTTTGAATTAACTCATATGGTATTTGAGTTGGGGTTATAAATTCCTATAAATACCTATATAACTCCAATCATTCTGAAAAATATTGTGGGGCTTTGGGCTAGTCCATATTGCATCCACAAATAATTTCAGGAGCAACAAAAATGGTTTAGTATTGTTACTAAATCAAAACAGAGCAAAATAAATAGAAAACAGAAAGAAAAATAGGGAGGGAGAGAAGGACTACCTAGCGCCTACCCGTGCGGCCTGCTGCTGAAGTCGGCCCAGCCCATCTCCACCTCCCCTGTCGTCTTCCTCCTTTTGCCAGGAGGACGAAGGGCGTGTGCCCGGCGCGCCCGACCACACGCCGGCCACCTCCTGCTTACCTGCTCGCTGCTGGAAGCACCCGAGGACGCCACGCACCCCCCCGGGTCCTCCCACTTCTTCCCCCGTGCTCATCCCCTCCCCTGTTCTCTCTCGCACGCAGCCACCGAACGCCATTGCCGCCGCGCTTGCTGCCACCGCGGCCATCGGCCACCCCACGCCTCGCCTACGCGCCAAGAAGCTCTGCCTCGTCCCCCTCTTCCTCCTCGACGAGCCACGCATCGCCGGAAGAAGTGGAGCCTCGCCATCGAGCTCGACCCCGCCGCCTCTGCACCGAGATCGCCGGCGACCGTACGCCGTCCTCGACGCCTCCCTGAGCTCGCTAAGACCGTCTTCGACCCCGCTGTGAGCTCACGGACTGATTCCCCCTCCTCCCGTGCTCGATTACGCCGCGTAGCCACCGCCCCCTTCGATCCCGAGCACTCCTCGCCGCCGGCCATGTCGCCGTCGTGGCTACGGGCGTGCAAGCACGCGTCCGAGCGCACCACCACATTCAGTGCATCCTCAGGAGCCTAACACACGCACTCCGTCGCCCTGCCATGCACCGTAGCCCTCTTTTCCTCTCCACCCGAACTCCGGCCACCGTCGTCGTCATGATTGCCGTCGCCTCCGGCCACCCTAGCTCCTCCCGTTTGCCCTGTTAGATGCGCACGAGCCTGGGCATCTCGTAGAGCCCCTCCGCCGCTCTTTTGGTCATCGGAGGGCGAATCCCGACGCTCTCCGCCGTCCCTGGCCTTGCCGGCGACGAGCCTCGGGTGAACTCCGGCGAGTTTGACCCGGGTTTGACCCTAGTTTGACTTCGCCTGACTCAATGATAGGTGGGGCCCAACCCTGCTAGTTAATTAGGATTAGTGCTAATGGAATTTAGTTAAACTAATTACACTGACACGCGGGACCCACTGTCAGGTTTGACCCGGACCGCACCCCGTTGACTTTCTTACGTCATGCTGGCGTAGTGCTGACGCAATAATCCTTTTCTGGAATTTGGTTTATTTTATAAATAATCAGGAAATTCCACAAAATAGCTAAAACTTCAATAAATCATAGAAATTCAACCGTAACTCCAAATGAAATAATTTATATATGAAAAATGATCAGAAAAATCCAATCTATCCATCTGTACCATTTTCACGCATGTTAGAACAACTTATCACTACTATTTAGGACAAATGAAATGAATTGTCAGGACCCCGATCCTAAGTCACACCGATCTAGCATGTAACACATCATATCACTTTGCGGCCTCACGCACGGTATTCCCACGGGTGCCACCTTACCTGGCCCGAGACCGTTTGCGCCTTTTGGCTCACGTATATGATTGTGCCGCTAGCATCCATATGACCAAGAACCCGGGCTGACATGGCTAGTTGTGAACCCAAAGTGGCACTAACTTACAGGAACATGCATACATGACCCAACAACGAATGTGTCGATCATCAGCGAGTGAATACAGGCTGTAGCACTGGGCTAGCAGGACTCCAGTGAACCGGGCTGTAGCGGGCTAACAGGACTCCGGAATTCATCGCATGACATTTCCCCGAGGGGACAGACACAGGAACGAAGAAGGACACATGCCGGCCAGCCTAAGTGTTCCGGAGCAGTAGCAAGCTACCATGGCTCAGTGGAAACACTAGGAGACATTTCCCGGAAAGAGAGACTACTAAGGATAAACAACTAGATAGTCAGATCCCACACATACCAAGCATTTCAATAACATACACACAATATGCTCGATATGTGCAAATACAACATGACATCACAACAGGACTCTACAACTCAAGTATTTTATTCAATAGGCTCCGAGGAGCGAGATATTACAAACATGGGTCTCATGACCCAACAATCAGAGCATACAAGTCAAAGCACATGCGGAAGCTTAACATGTCTGGGTACAGACATCTACAAATGAAAAAGGCTGAGAAGCCTGACTGTCTATCAGATCCTGCCAAGGGCACAAGATCGTAGCTGAGGTAACAAGCTAAACGTCGAAGTCCACGGGGAACTACTAGGGAGACTGAAGTCTCTCTGCAAAAACATAAATTAAGCAACGTGAGTACAAATGTACCCAGCAAGACTTACATCAGATCTAACTACATATGCATCATTATCAACAAAGGGGGTGGTGGGGTTTAACTGCGGCAAGCCAGCTTTGACTCGGTGGCTAACCTGAGCTACGACTGCAAGTAACTCTTTTGAGGTGGCGCACACGAGTCCACATATTCACCATATCAATACACCACTATGGATCCGCTCCCATCTCCCTACGAGAACGCCATCCATAGCACTCACGCTTATCTTGCGTATTTTAGAGTATCCACTTTCACTTGTCTATGAACTGTACAGGCAACCCAGAAGTCCTTTACCGCGGACACGGCTATTCGAATAGATAATGTTAACCCTGCAGGGGTGTACTTCTTCACACACGCTCTCACCACTTCCCGCCGTTTACATGACATGTACTCGGCAACCTTCAAGCGGAAGCCCAGCGAGGGTGTCGGCCACGACCTGACTAATCACACAAGTCTCTCGTCCAGGTTTATCGCCTATTCGGGTTCCATCCGCAAGGTGATCCGGTCGGGGTGTCGCTCACGGCCCCAAACGATGTGTGCAGGGTTCCCAAGCCCACCTCGACAGGTGGATCTACGCTTGGTACACCGTGCCATGGTGCCTAGTCTGTCCCAAGCCCACCTGTACCGGGTACCACTTGGTAGACTACTAACACAACCTACAAACACCATAAACTAGTTGCAACTCCTGGACAGAGATCAAGTTGATTAATAAGCCGAGAGGGGTCGAGTTACCGGAACCCAACGTGTGGTAGTAACTGATCATGGATCACAAACACAGAACTCAGTTCCTGAGGACGGCTGCAATGAGACAACCCACCATGTACTCCTACATGGCCTCTCACCGCTACCTTTACCAAATCGTGTTCACACACTTAGCTCTCAACAGTAGGACATGTTCACACACCTCTAATTCATCCCCGATGAATCAGACCTGACTCAACTCTAAGCAGTAGCAGGCATGACAAACAAGCATGAATGAGTAGGCACATCAGGGCTCAAACAACTCCTACTCATGCTAGTGGGTTTCATCTATTTATTGTGGCAATGACAGGTCATGCAAAGGATAGAGGGGTTCAGCTACCGCAGCAAGTAATAGATGAATCGGTGTGGTCCTAATGCAGTAAAAGAGAGCAGGAGTGAGAGAGTGGGATTGTATCGGAATGAACAAGGGGGTTTTGCTTGCCTGACACTTCTGAAGATGATATAGCTCTTCATCGGTGTCGTCGATCTCATCGTCGAAACATCGTCTACTGAGAGGGGACAAATACCGACAAACAAGGAAGAAACGCAATCAATGCAATGCACAATATGATGCATGATCATGATATGGCAATATGCTGTTGAATGGGCTAATGCAACTAGCAGCAAGTTAAATGGAGTTGGTTTGAATCCAGGATTCAAATTCAAACTCCAAATGTGTCATTCATTGTTCCAAAATGCTCTTCTTAAATGTTTGATAATTTTGGCAAAGGGTTCTGGTCCCAACCAAAATATTGAACATTTTTAAGGACTTAATCTTGGGACTTTGAATTTAAATCATTAGCTATTTGAATTTGAATTATATTCATATAATGAGAATATAATTTCAAATACCCCTGAAATATTTTATGAGCTTTTGGAAAAGTCCATCTAGCAAAATAAAAATATTCAGAGGAGTTTTTGGCATTGTTTGAATTATTTTTAAATTCAAAACAGTGGCAAAATAAATTTAAAAATGAAACAAACAGAAAATATAAAACAGAGCACTTACCTGGCGCTCACCTCGTAGCCCACCTGGCAGGCCCAGCACTGTGCTGGCCCATGCCAGCCAGCTGCTTCGTCCTCGCCAGGCAGGCACAGAGGTGACGCCGACGAGCGTGAGCTCGCCACGGCGCCACCTGCTTGCCGCCCGCGCCCCTGGACGCCTGGGTGATCTCCACATTGCCGCTCCGACCCCGTGGACACCTCATTCTCCCCCCTGCTCTCTCCCTTGCCGTTCCCCATCCTACCCGAGCGCCTCCGTCGCCGCCGCACACTGCCGCCGCGCTCATCGGCCACCCCACTTCTCCCAGCCGTGTCCAGGCGCTCCGCCTCGACGCCATGGAGCACCAGGACGAAGCACGCACCCGCGGCAAACCTGAGGCAGCGCCGTCGTCTTCATATCCGTCGTCGGCCGCCGGAGATCCCTCACGCGCCCCGCTTGCTCCGGCTCGTCCCCGACTCCTCCGACCCGCTCGTCTGACTCACCGTGAGCCCCTGCTCCCAACCCCTCTCTCCCCTCTGTCGATTTCCTCCTCTAGCCCCTTTAGCCACCCCGACCGAAGCTCGCCGTCGTTGCGCTTCGTCGCCCCCGTGGCTAGAGCCCACCTCCGCCGCGTCAGAGCGCGTCACCGTGCTCGGTGAACCCCCAGGAGCACGTAGCACCTGCCAGCTTAATCCCTAGTGCCCCATAGCGTCGACCCTGTCCACACCCGAACTCCGGCCACCGCCGCGAGCTCCGTTCCGGCGAGCTCGGGCCGTCTCAGCCCCTTCCGCTCACACAGGAAGACGCGGCGCTCTTCCAGCTATCCGTAGAGCCCCTCCTCCGTCTGTTTGGTCGCCGGAGCAAGAAATCCGAAGGCCTCCGCCGCCTCGGCCTCGCCGGCGGCTCAACACCGGCGGGATTGACTCGTTTGACCAGGGGTTTGACCTCCCCTGGGTCAATGATAGGTGGGACCAGAGCCCTACTAATTTTAGCTTAGTGCTAATTAACTTTTAGTTAAACCACTAAGTCACTGCGTGTGGACCCGCCCCTGTTAGTTATTAGTTAGGTTTAGTTAGTGCTAATTAACCTAGATTAGTACTTAACCTAACACTAACTAACTCGGTTAGTTAGTTGTGTCACTGACCAGTGGACCCCACTGGTCAGGTTTGACCTGCCGTAGCGCCTGTTGACTCTGCTGACGTCACCCCGACGTCATGCTGACGCAATTAACAATTTTCTGGATTTAAAATAAATTCAGGAAATTCTAGAAAATTGTATAAACTTCTAAAATTCATAGAAATTCAACCGTAGCTCCAAATCAAATAATTTATAAATGAAAAATGATCAGAAAAATTCAAGGAATCCATCTGTACCATTTTCATGCATGTTTAAACAATGTTTGTCCTCTATTTGGGACAAAACAAATGAATGGCATTTAAATAATCACATATGGAGTTTGAATTTGAATCTTTGATTCAAACCAACTTCATTTAATCTGGTTGCTAGTTGCATTAGCTCAAACCACAGCATATTGCCATGTCACACTCATGCATCATATTGTTGCATTGCATTGATTGTGTTCTTTCTCTGTTGCCGGTGTTTGTCCCCTCTCGATAGACGTGGTTCCAACGATGAGTTCGATGACACCGATGAAGAACTATATTATCTTCAGAAGTGCCAGGCAAGCAAAACCCCCTTGTACATTCCGATAAAATCACACTCTCTCGCTCCTGCTCTCTTTTACTGCATTAGGACAACAACGACATATTTGTTACTTGCTGCGGTAGCTGAACCCCATATCCTCTGCATGACATGTCATTGCCACAGTAAATAGATGAAACCCACTAGCATGAGTAGGAGTTGTTTGAGCCCTGTTGTGCCTACTCATTCATGCTTGTTTGTCATGCCTGCTACTGCTTAGAGTTGAGTCAAGTCTGATTCATCGGGGATGAATCATAGGTGTGTGAACATGTCCTACTGTTGAGAGTTAAGTGTGTGAACACGATTTGGTAAAGGTAGCGGTGAGAGGCCATGTAGGAGTACATGGTGGGTTGTCTCATTGCAGCCGTCCTCAGGAACTGAGTTCCGTCTTTGTGATCCATGAATAGTTACTACCACACATTGGGTTCCGGTAACTCAGCCCCTCTCAGCTTATTAATCAACTTGATCTCTATCCAGGAGTTGCAACTAGTTTCTAGTGTTTGTAGGTAGTGTTAGTAGTCTACCAAGTGGCACCCGGTACAGGTGGGCTTGGGACAGACTAGGCACCGTGGCACGGTGTACCAAGCGTAGATCCACACATCGTTTGGGGCCGTGAGCGACACCCCGGCCGGATCTCCTTGAGGATGGAACCCGAATAGGCGATAAACCTGGACGAGAGACTTGTGTGATTAGTCAGGTCGTGGCCGACACCCTCGCTGGGCTTCCGCTTGAAGGTTGCCGAGTACATGTCGTGTAAACGGCGGTAAGTGGTGAGAGCATGTGTCAAGAAGTACACCCCTGTAGGGTTAATATGATCTATTCGAATAGCCATGTCCGCGGAAAAGGACTACTGGGTTGCCTGTACAGTTCATAGACAAGTGAAAGTGGATACTCGAAAATACGCAAGATAAGCGTGAGTGCTATGGATGGCGTTCTCGTAGGGAGACGGGAGCGGATCCATAGTGGTGTATTGATATGGTGAATATGCGGACTCGTGTGCGCCACCTCAAAAGAGTTACTTGCAGTCGTAGTTCAGGTTAGCCATCGAGTCAAAGCTGGCTTGCTGCAGTTAAACCCCACCATCCCCTTGTTGATAATGATGCATATGTAGTTAGTTCTGATGTAAGTCTTGCTGGGTACATTTGTACTCATGTTGCTTAACTTATGTTTTTGCAGAGAGACTTCCGTCTCGCTAGTAGTTCCACGTGGACTTCGACGTTTAGCTTGTTACCTCAGCTACGATCTTGTGCCCTCGGCAGGATTTGGTAGATAGTCAGGCTTCTCAGCCTTTTTCATTTGTAGATGTCTGTACTCAGACATGTTAAGCTTCCGCATGTGCTTGACTTGTATGCTCTGATTGTTGGGTCATGAGACCCATGTTTGTAATATCTCGCTCCTCGGAGCCTATTGAATAAATACTTGAGTTGTAGAGTCATGTTGTGATGCCATGTTGTATTCGCACATATCGAGCATATTGTGTGTATGTTATTGAAATTCTTGGTATGTGTGGGATCTGACTATCTAGTTGTTTATCCTTAGTAGCCCCTCTTACCGGGAAATGTCTCCTAGTGTTTCCACTGAGCCATGGTAGCTTGCTACTGCTCCGGAACACTTAGGCTGGCCGGCATGTGTCCTTCTTCGTTCCTGTGTCTGTCCCCTCGGGGAAATGTCACGCGATGAACTCCGGAGTCCTGTTAGCCCGCTACAGCCCGGTTCATCGGAGTCCTGCTAGCCTAGTGCTACAGCCTGGATTCACTCGCTGATGACCGACACGTTCGATGCTGGGTCATGGATGCCTGTCCCTGTAAGTTTGTGCCACTTTGGGTTTACGACTAGCCATGTCAGCCCGGGCTCCTTATCATATGGATGCTAGCGACACTATCATATATGTGTGCCAAAAGGCGCAAACGGTCCCGGGCAAAGGTAAGGCAACACCCGTGGGGATACCGTGCGTGAGGCCGCAAAGTGATATGAGGTGTTACATGCTAGATCGATGTGGCATTGAGTCGGGGTCCTGACAGTTTTGGTATCAGAGCTTGACTGCCTGTAGGATTACCAAGCCAAACTGGTCGAAGTTGAGTCTAGAAATTCTTTAGTTATATAAGGGAATTGATTGTGGGATGGAACGTAAGGCTCTTTTACTACTTATACCTTATGCCTCTGATCTGAGTCATCTTACCCTTCCTACGGGGTTAAGAAACTAGGCTTTCTCTTCTCTCTATCAGGATCACGTGTTACTAATCCATAGTCCTATAGGATTGATGGTTCTAAGCTTGAGTTAAGTTCCTACTATCTTTTGTATGTTCATAGTTGATCTCAGAACCTTGATATTATGATGATCGAGTGGTTATGCCACCATTTTGTAGCATGTCTTTAATCTTTTGAGCATTTACATCCGTTATGCTGTCCGAGTCATCCCAGGTTTCTAAATAATCTGATGCATTTGCAAAATCCTTTCCCTCTAGTTTCGATGTTCCTCTAGTCCAGGTTAATCACACCAATTGTGAGTTGAGGTATTCTATTACCTCGACATATATGTTGGAGTTATTATTACGACCCTAGGTGTCTTAGGGGATCATCTAGTAAGCTAGCCATGATTTGTGTTCCCAGTGTGGTGATTCTGGCCATCTTCGTCGAAAGCATCCCGTGATGTTATTAGTTAGTAGGCATTCTATTTCTGGGTTCCTGAACCTGAGAATTACCCTACTTACCTCATGTTGATAGTGATTGCTAGTTCCTTTGGGATACTAGTAACCTTTGCGTTAGTCCTCGAGGTCCGTGGTATTTCTTTCTTCCAAATACTATGAACCACTTATGGCAGAAGTTCCTTGAACCAAAAGATCACAACCAGAGTGCTCTTGATGAGTCCTCCATTCATAGTTGTGAATCTGCCAGTCTTCCTGTTCAGCATGGGTTATCCGGAAGAAATATGCTGAATTTGTTTGGCATACTAACCTATGCATCCACTACTCAGAAACCGTATGTTCCTTTGAGTTGTCCCGCTTTAGTTGCCTTCCGACCCTCGTCTACCAATTGATAGTCAAGAGTATGCGTGCAATAGTTCGTCGATGCTTATTATTCTTGTGTTCCGTCAAGCCATTCTAGATCAGAATGACCAGGAGAAACAAACTCCAGTACCTCATCCATTTCTAGGATTGGGTCAAAGCAGTTGTGTTCCGTAGATCAAATACTAATCCAGCTTTTGCTCTGCTCCACCTTGGAGTATTACCATCTTTATATCAAGATTATCATGGGAATTGCACCATCTCTTATGAATTCTTGACGTAGTGATACTTCTCACCATCATTATTCATTTCTCAGTTCCCGTGTTGTTGCAACCGGAATGTCGACAAGTGAATCGTGATGTGTGAAATCTATACTCCTAGCAACTCTGCTGCTTCATAGTTAAAGGGCAATAGTTACATCCTTATCATGTTGGTTATTGAATCACTATCCTAAGGTTGATCGTGCTACCTAGTCCATATTCCTGGTGCACTCCTCGATTGATGAGTTAGGATTTTGTCAAATCCTCGCTCATTTGATCATCTCGTCTTGCCCTGAAAAGCAAGATTGTTCTCGAGCTTAAATAGCATATCAGTGGTTCGTGATTTTTTGATTATCTTCTCAGAAGTATCACCAGGTTGTCACCTGACTGCTATGTTGAGTTCGGGATCAAGTTGGTTTATTCCTGTAAACCACCCTTTCTCCCAGAATCTGAGTTAGATACCCCGAGGTAGTTGGTTAAGCTAAACAACAACTTGGAGGGTTGGAAGATAAAATCTTGCCCAACTTAGTTCATTTTAAGGGATATCTTTTGTGTGTGTGTTGAAGAAAGATGGTATTTTCATCATTTGACCCCGTGATCAGTTTATGGACCTATCATCTTACCCAATCTTTGATTTGAGTATGGGCTATCATCAAATCAAATCAGAACCAACGATGTTCGTAATGTTGTTTTACTCTTGGTTGATCCCTCGAGCATACACCATTACATCCTTTGGTCTGACCAATACTATCACCTTGTTCACATAGTTATGGAATTCCATCTCCATGGGAATCTGGATGACATGTTGTTGAGCCCATCGACAACATTTTTTCCTTCCCCATGATTCTTGTTAAACATCCAGCTAGTATTGGAAACTTTTATAATCATTATCTTCATGACTCGTTCGTGAAGCTTATGTTTGAACGAAAGAAGTGAGTCCCTCTAATTCATGTGCACTTGATGCAAGTTGCTGCCATGGATTTGAGAAGGCTTGTTTTACCTCCTTTGGAATCATCCCAAGTCAGTCGTGAACGTGCAAAGTATTCTGTGGTCTGTTAGACTGATCATCTTCATTCCATATGAACTCCGTAGCACGCTAAGCCACTAATTGACTTGTTCAAGGAAAAGGAGTTAAGTGCTAATCCATGGTAATGCACAAGACTTCGTTATTTCAATGATGGTTCCCCACCTGAACTCGGTAGTGTTTTACTATAAGACTACTACGTGGTTATGCTTGTATTGGATGGCATGTTCACAGGTTTGTAGCCGAACCAGCTCATGTTTTGGAGCTTGCTATCGTAGTTCATTTCCCGAGAAACTCGCAACGTCATCTCGTCGATTTGTGTTGCAAACTTTCATTTTTCTTTCTAGACTCGATGAGTCTGGAATGTTCTGACACCAACCAGATCCGAATCTCAGGCAGATATGATGGTTGGAACGTTTCCCAAGAACTATAATAATGGTCTCTCTATAACCCGGTAAAGTGGATGTCGTGGCCAACACACCCAGCCGGAAGACCTATTATTGTAGTATCTTGATTGAAGAAGTTGGCCACCTCCCCATAAGGACTTTGTAGGATTTACTCCCTAGTTGTCCCTTATGGATTCTTATGCTCCCGAAGTCCGACCTTTTACTTGATGTTCTAGATATCAAACCATATCTAAGAATGGGTTATGCTAGCACATCAAGGAGAACATTAGAATGCGGAGTGCTAAATGTCTCTCGGTCGATCATCCAGATTTTGTTTCCTTGGCCTCGCTAGGGTGAAATCTGAGAAGCTGTTATCTTCCTATGCATCTGCATCGTCCACACTATCCATCAGGGTAGTATGTTGTGTTGCCAGGATCCTTGTCACGGATGTTGGTAAAACCTTGATCAATGTGGATATGCTCAAGTTCTTGAGAGCACGCGCAAGCGCTAGGTGTTATCATCGGCACTAACTGGGTTTGCTCTCAGTTTCCTCGGTTATGCTATAACTTTTCAAACAGTGGACTCACTCTCTTCTATTGAGCGTCTCCCCAGTTACCAAAATCATCTATGACATTGTCTTCAACAAGGTAATCCACATCATCCATTCTGGTCCGAGTATGCCATTCTACCGAACCCCTCCAAACGATCGCTCGAGATTTTCCTTAGGCTGGTATAAAGAGTTTCAATGATCTCTGAATCAAAGGTAATTCTTTTTGCCACCTAAGGGGATATATCTACGAGTCACCCTCCTCCAAGATGTCTCGTTATGGTGTCTTGTCAACTTAACTCCTCGCTACGTTGACAACCGTTCACCACCCTCTTAAGTGTGGAATTGTTGTCTACCTAGCGAGCCCTTCGTCATCCGTTTCTTTCCACCCCTCTTGATATGTATTTTGTGTCTCAACCCGAGAGATGGTTCTATGTCTCATTCCGTGAGTTGCTCAATCTTCGATAAGATCGATTCTTCTAGAATTTTTCCTTTCTCCTCGTTGTCATGTTGGATAGAGTTCTCAGAGCAAGACGTCGAGACATAGATGAGGATCAAATCAACATTCATTGAAGTACAACCTGGACCATGAAGATTGCGTTAGTTGTGTTCCCCATCATCTTACCCTACGCTTGAATCTCGGGACGAGATTCTTGTTTAGTGAGGGCGAGTTGTCACATCCCTAGCTTCTGGTGCTGCCTAGTGTTTGCATCATGTTTAAATTTTTGAAACTTGAACTGAGGAAATTTGGAAGCCTCAAAAACTGAAATAAAAGAAGGGCAAAAACCCTAAAGTCTCATTCATTGTTCCAAAATGCTCTTCTTAAATGTTTGATAATTTTGGCAAAGGGTTCTGGTCCCAACCAAAATATTGAACATTTTTAAGGACTTAATCTTGGGACTTTGAATTTAAATCATTAGCTATTTGAATTTGAATTATATTCATATAATGAGAATATAATTTCAAATACCCCTGAAATATTTTATGAGCTTTTGGAAAAGTCCATCTAGCAAAATAAAAATATTCAGAGTAGTTTTTGGCATTGTTTGAATTATTTTTAAATTCAAAACAGTGGCAAAATAAATTTAAAAGTAAAACAAACAAAAAATATAAAACAGAGCACTTACCTGGCGCTCACCTCGCAGCCCACCTGGCAGGCCCAGCACTGTGCTGGCCCATGCCTGCCAGCTGCTTCGTCCTCGCCAGGCAGGCACAGAGGTGACGCCGACGAGCGCGAGCTCGCCACGGCGCCACCTGCTTGCCGCCCGCGCCGCTGGACGCCTGGGTGATCTCCACATCGCCGCTCCGACCCCGTGGACACGTCATTCTCCCCCCCCTGCTCTCTCCCTCGCCGTTCCCCATCCTACCCGAGCGCCTCCGTCGCCGCCGCACACTGCCGCCGCGCTCACCGGCCACCCCACTTCTCCCAGCCGTGTCCAGGCGCTCCGCCTCGACGCCATGGAGCACCAGGACGAAGCACGCGCCCGCGGGACACCTGAGGCAGCACTGTCGTCTTCATCTCCGTCATCGGCCGCCGGAGATCCCTCACGCCGCCCCGCTTGCTCCGGCTCGTCCCCGACTCCTCCGACCCGCTCGTCTGACTCGCCGTGAGCCCCTGCTCCCAACCCCTCTCTCCCCTCTGTCGATTTCCTCCTCTAGCCCCTTTAGCCACCCCGACCGAAGCTCGCCGCCGTTGCGCTTCGTCGCCGCCGTGGCTAGAGCCCACCTCCGTCGCGTCTGAGCGCGTCACCGTGCTCGGTGAACCCCCAGGAGCACATAGCACCTGCCAGCTTAATCCCTAGTGCCCCGTAGCGTCGACCCCATCCACACCCAAACTCCGGCCACCGCCGCGAGCTCCGTTCCGGTGAGCTCGGGCCGTCTCAGCCCCTTCCGCTCACACAGGAAGATGCGGCGCTCTTCCAGCTATCTGTAGAGCCCCTCCTCCGTCCGTTTGGTCGCCGGAGCAAGAAACCCGAAGGCCTCCGCCGCCTCGGCCTCGCCGGCGGCTCAACATCGGCGGGATTGACTCGTTTGACCAGGGGTTTGACCTCCCCTGGGTCAATGACAGGTGGGACCAGAGCCCTGCTAATTTTAGCTTAGTGCTAATTAACTTTTAGTTAAACCACTAAGTCACTGACGTGTGGACCCGCCCCTATTAGTTATTAGTTAGGTTTAGTTAGTGCTAATTAACCTAGATTAGTACTTAACCTAACACTAACTAACTCGGTTAGTTAGTTGTGTCACTGACCAGTGGACCCCACTGGTCAGGTTTGACCTGCCGTAGCGCCTGTTGACTCTGCTGACGTCACCCCGACGTCATGCTGACACAATTAACAATTTTCTGGATTTAAAATAAATTCAGGAAATTCCAGAAAATTGTATAAACTTCTAAAATTCATAGAAATTCAACCGTAGCTCCAAATCAAATAATTTATATATGAAAAATGATCAGAAAAATTCAAGGAATCCATCTGTACCATTTTCATGCATGTTTAAACAATGTTTGTCCTCTGTTTGGGACAAAACAAATGAATGGCATTTAAATAATCACATATGGAGTTTGAATTTGAATCTTTGATTCAAACCAACTTCATTTAATCTGGTTGCTAGTTGCATTAGCTCAAACCACAGCATATTGCCATGTCACACTCATGCATCATATTGTTGCATTGCATTGATTTTGTTCTTTCTCTATTGCGGGTGTTTGTCCCCTCTCGATAGACGTGGTTCCGACGATGAGTTCGATGACACCGACGAAGAACTATATTATCTTCAGAAGTGCCAGGCAAGCAAAACCTCCTTGTTCATTCCGATAAAATCACACTCTCTCGCTCCAGTTCTCTTTTACTGCATTAGGACAACAACGACATATTTGTTACTTGATGCGGTAGCTGAACCCCATATCCTCTGCATGACCTGTCATTGCCACAGTAAATAGATGAAACCCACTAGCATGAGTAGGAGTTGTTTGAGCCCTGTTGTGCCTACTCATTCATGCTTGTTTGTCATGCCTACTACTGCTTAGAGTTGAGTCAAGTCTGATTCATCGGGGATGAATCAGAGGTGTGTGAACATGTCCTACTGTTGAGAGCTAAGTGTGTGAACACAATTTGGTAAAGGTAGCGGTGAGAGGCCATGTAGGAGTACATGGTGGGTTGTCTCATTGCAGCCGCCTCAGGAACTGAGTTCTGTGTTTGTGATCCATGAACAGTTACTACCACACATTGGGTTCCGGTAACTCGGCCCCTCTCGGCTTATTAATCAACTTGATCTCTGTCCAGGAGTTGCAACTAGTTTCTGGTGTTTGTAGGTAGTGTTAGTAGTCTACCAAGTGGCACCGGGTACAGGTGGGCTTGGGACAGACTAGGCACCGTGGCACGGTGTACCAAGCGTAGATCCACCCGTCGAGGTGGCCTTGGGAACCCTGCACACATCGTTTGGGGCCGTGAGCGACACCCCGGCCGGATCTCCTTGCGGATGGAACCTGAATAGGCGATAAACCTGGATGAGAGACTTGTGTGATTAGTCAGGTCGTGGCCGACACCCTCGCTGGGCTTCCGCTTGAAGGTTGCCGAGTACATGTCGTGTAAACGGCGGTAAGTGGTGAGAGCGTGTGTGAAGAAGTACACCCCTGCAGGGTTAATATGATCAATTCGAATAGCCGTGTCCGCGGAAAAGGACTTCTGGGTTGCCTGTACAGTTCATAGACAAGTGAAAGTGGATACTCTAAAATACGCAAGATAAGCGTGAGTGCTATGGATGGCGTTCTCGTAGGGAGACGGGAGCGGATCCATAGTGGTGTATTGATATGGTGAATATGTGGACTCGTGTGCGCCACCTCAAAAGAGTTACTTGCAGTCGTAGTTCAGGTTAGCCACCGAGTCAAAGCTGGCTTGCTGCAGTTAAACCCCACCATCCCCTTGTTGATAATGATGCATATGTAGTTAGTTCTGATGTAAGTCTTGCTGGGTACATTTGTACTCACGTTGCTTAATTTATGTTTTTGCAGAGAGATTTCCGTCTCGCTAGTAGTTCCACGTGGACTTCGACGTTTAGCTTGTTACCTCAGCTACGATCTTGTGCCCTCGGCAGGATCTGGTAGATAGTCAGGCTTCTCAGCTTTTTTCATTTGTAGATGTCTGTACTCAGACATGTTAAGCTTCCGCATGTGCTTGACTTGTATGCTCTGATTTTTGGGTCATGAGACCCATGTTTGTAATATCTCGCTCCTCGGAGCCTATTGAATAAACACTTGAGTTGTAGAGTCATGTTGTGATGCCATGTTGTATTTGCACATATCGAGCATATTGTGTGTATGTTATTGAAATGCTTGGTATGTGTGGGATCTGACTATCTAGTTGTTTATCCTTAGTAGCCCCTCTTACCGGGAAATGTCTCCTAGTGTTTCCACTGAGCCATAGTAGCTTGCTACTGCTCCGGAACACTTAGGCTGGCCGGCATGTGTCCTTCTTCGTTCCTGTGTCTGTCCCCTCGGGGAAATGTCACGCGATGAACTCCGGAGTCCTATTAGCCCGCTACAGCCCGGTTCACCGTAGTCCTGCTAGCCCAGTGCTATAGCCTGGATTCACTCGCTGATGACCGACACGTTCGATGCTGGGTCATGGATGCCTGTCCCTGTAAGTTTGTGCCACTTTGGGTTTACGACTAGCTATGTCAGCCCGGGCTCCTTATCATATGGATGCTAGCGACACTATCATATACGTGTGCCAAAAGGCGCAAGCGGTCCCGGGCAAAGGGAAGGCGACACCCGTGGGGATACCGTGCGTGAGGCCGCAAAGTGACATGAGGTGTTACATGCTAGATCGATGTGGCATTGAGTCGAGGTCCTGACAGCTTTGGCAGTTGTCACATCCCTAGTTCTGGTATGCACTAGGCTAGCCTTCATGTGTGCATCATGTTTAAATTTCTTAGAAACTTGAAATGGGGATTGTTCAAACCCTAGCACCAGATCAAATCAAGTAGGTTCAACCTAAAAATATTTTCAATGAACCCAGAATGCCCTTTAGAAAAGTTCATTATTTTTGATAACGGTGAAAACCTCTACCAAAAATGATGAATATATTTCTAGGACCTTTTTGGATTTTTGAATTAACTCATATGGTATTTGAGTTGGGGTTATAAATTCCTATAAATACCTTTATAACTCCAATCATTCTGAAAAATATTGTGGGGCTTTGGGCTAGTCCATATTGCATCCACAAATAATTTCAGGAGCAACAAAAATGGTTTAGTATTGTTACTAAATCAAAACAGAGCAAAATAAATAGAAAACAGAAAGAAAAATAGGGAGGGAGAGAAGGACTACCTGGCGCCTACCCATGCGGCCTGCTGCTGAAGCCGGCCCAGCCCATCTCCACCTCCCCTGTCGTCTTCCTCCTTTTGCCAGGAGGACGAAGGGCGCGTGCCCGGCGCGCGCAACCACACGCCGGCTACCTCCTGCTTACCTGCTCGCTGCTGGAAGCACCCGAGGACGCCACGCACCCCCCCGGGTCCTCCCACTTCTTCCCCCGTGCTCATCCCCTCCCCTGTTCTCTCTCGCACGCAGCCACCGAACGCCATCGCCGCCGCGCTCGCTGCCACCGCGGCCACCGGCCACCCCACGCCTCGCCTACGCGCCAAGAAGCTCTGCCTCGTCCCCCTCTTCCTCCTCGACGAGCCACGCATCGCCGGAAGAAGTGGAGCCTCACCATCGAGCTCGACCCCGCCGCCTCTGCACCGAGATCGCCGGCGACCGTACGCCGTCCTCGACGCCTCCCCGAGCTCGCTAAGACCGTCTTCGACCCTTCTGTGAGCTCACGGACTGATTCCCCCTCCTCCCGTGCTCGATTACGCCGCGTAGCCACCGCCTCCTTCGATCCCGAGTGCTCCTCGCCGCCGGCCATGTCGCCTTCGTGGCTACGGCCGTGCAAGCACGCGTCCGAGCGCACCACTGCATTAAATGCGTCCTCAGGAGCCTAAAGCACGACTCCGTCGCCCTGCCGTGCACCGTAGCCCTCTTTTCCTCTCCACCCGAACTCCGGACGCTGCCGTCGTCATGATTGCCATCTCCTCCGGCCACCCTAGCTCCTCCCGTTTGCCCTGTTAGATGCGCGCGAGCCTGGGCATCTCGTAGAGCCCCTCCGCCGCTCTTTTGGTCATCGGAGGGCAAATCCCGACGCTCTCCGCCGTCCCTGGCCTTGCCGGCGACGAGCCTCGGGTCAACTCCGGCGAGTTTGACCCGGGTTTGACCCCAGTTTGACTTCCCCTGACTCAATGATAGGTGGGGCCCAGCCCTGCTAGTTAATTAGGATTAGTGCTAATTGAATTTAGTTAAACTAATTACACTGACACGCGGGACCCACTGTCAGGTTTGACCCGGACCGCACCCCGTTGACTTTCTTACGTCATGCTGGCGTAGTGCTGACGCAATATTCCTTTTCTGGAATTTAGTTTATTTTATAAATAATCAGGAAATTCCAGAAAATAGCTAAAACTTCAATAAATCATAGAAATTCAACCGTAACTCCAAATGAAATAATTTATATATGAAAAATGATCAGAAAAATCCAATCTATCCATCTGTACCATTTTCATGCATGTTAGAACAACTTAATACTACTGTTTAGGACAAATGAAATGAATGGCATTTGAATAATCACATTTGGAATTTGAATTTGAATCCTGGATTCAAACCAACTCCATTTAACTTGCTGCTAGTTGCATTAGCCCATTCAACAGCATATTGCCATGTCATGATCATGCATCATATTGTGCATTGCATTGATTGTGTTTCTTCCTTGTTTGTCGGTATTTGTCCCCTCTCAGTAGACGATGTTCCGACGATGAGATCGATGACACCGATGAAGAGCTATATCATCTTCAGAAGTGCCAGGCAAGCAAAACCCCCTTGTTCATTCCGATACAATCCCACTCTCTCGCTCCTGCTCTCTTTTACTGCATTAGGACAACACCGATTCATATGTTACTTGCTGCGGTAGCTGAACCCCTCTATCCTTTGCATGACCTGTCATTGCCATAGTAAATAGATGAATCCCACTAGCATGAGTAGGAGTTGTTTGAGCCCTGATGTGCCTACTCATTCATGCTTGTTTGCCATGCCTACTACTGCTTAGAGTTGAGTCAGGTCTGATTCATCGGGGATGAATTAGAGGTGTGTGAACATGTCCTACTATTGAGAGCTAAGTGTGTGAACATGATTTGGTAAAGGTAGCGGTGAGAGGCCATGTAGGAGTACATGGTGGGTTGTCTCATTGCAGCCGTCCTCAGGAACTGAGTTCTGTGTTTGTGATCCATGATCAGTTACTACCACACATTGGGTTCCGGTAACTTGACCCCTCTCGGCTTATTAATCAACTTGATCTCTGTCCAGGAGTTGCAACTAGTTTCTGGTGTTTGTAGGTTGTGTTAGTAGTCTACCAAGTGGTACCCGGTACAGGTGGGCTTGGGACAGACTAGGCACCATGGCAGGGTGTACCAAGCGTAGATCCACCCGTCGAGGTGGGCTTGGGAACCCTGCACACATCGTTTGGGGCCGTGAGTGACACCCCGGCCGGATCTCCTTGCGGATGGAACCCGCATAGGCAATAAACCTGGACGAGAGACTTGTGTGATTAGTCAGGTCGTGGCCGACACCCTCGCTGGGCTTCCGCTTGAAGGTTGCCGAGTACATGTCGTGTAAACGGCGGTAAGTGGTGAGAGCGTGTGTGAAGAAGTACACCCCTGCAGGGTTAACATTATCTATTCGAATAGCCGTGTCCGCGGTAAAGGACTTCTGGGTTGCCTGTACAGTTCATAGACAAGTGAAAGTGGATACTCTAAAATACGCAAGATAAGCGTGAGTGCTATGGATGGCGTTCTCATAGGGAGACGGGAGCAGATCCATAGTGGTGTATTGATATGGTGAATATGTGGACTCGTGTGTGCCACCTCAAAAGAGTTACTTGCAGTCGTAGCTCAGGTTAGCCACCGAGTCAAAGCTGGCTTGCTGCAGTTAAACCCCACCACCCCCTTTGTTGATAATGATGCATATGTAGTTAGATCTGATGTAAGTCTTGCTGGGTACATTTGTACTCACGTTGCTTAATTTATGTTTTTGCAGAGAGACTTCAGTCTCGCTAGTAGTTCCGCGTGGACTTCGACGTTTATCTTGTTACCTCAGCTACGATCTTGTGCCCTCGGCAGGATCTGATAGACAGTCAGGCTTCTCAGCCTTTTTCATTTGTAGATGTCTGTACCCAGACATGTTAAGCTTCCGCATGTGCTTTGACTTGTATGCTCTGATTGTTGGGCCATGAGACCCATGTTTGTAATATCTCGCTCCTCGGAGCCTATTGAATAAAATACTTGAGTTGTAGAGTCCTGTTGTGATGGCATGTTGTATTTGCACATATCGAGCATATTGTGTGTATGTTATTGAAATGCTTGGTATGTGTGGGATCTGACTATCTAGTTGTTTATCCTTAGTAGTCTCTCTTTCCGGGAAATGTCTCCTAGTGTTTCCACTGATCCATGGTAGCTTGCTACTGCTCCGGAACACTTAGGCTGGCCGGCATGTGTCCTTCTTCGTTCCTGTGTCTGTCCCCTCGGGGAAATGTCACGCGATGAATTTCGGAGTCCTGTTAGCCCGCTATAGCCCGGTTCACCGGAGTCCTGCTAGCCCAGTGCTACAGCCTGGATTCACTCGCTGATGATCGACACGTTCGTTGTTGGGTCATGTATGCCTGTTCCTGTAAGTTAGTGCCACTTTGGTTTCACGACTAGCCATGTCAGCCCGGGTTCTTGGTCATATGGATGCTAGCGGCACAATCATATACGTGAGCCAAAAGGCGCAAACGGTCCTGGGCCAGGTAAGGTGGCACCCGTGGGAATACCGTGCGTGAGGCCGCAAAGTGATATGATGTGTTACATGCTAGATCGTTGTGACTTAGGATGAGGGTGAGAGGCCATGTAGGAGTACATGGTGGGTTGTCTCACTGGAACCGTCCTTAAGCACTGAGTTCTATGTTTGTTGTCCAATGACTCGATACTACCACACATTGGGATCCTTAATTGACTCGCTCGACTTATTAACCAACTTGGTCTCTGTCCAGGAGTCGCAACTAGTTTCTGGTGTTTGTAGGTAGTGCTATTTTTCTACCGAGTGGCACCCGGCAGGGTGGGCTTGGGACAGACTAGGCACAGGTGGCACGGTGTACCAAGTGGCACCCGGATGGTGGGCTTGGGAACCCTGCTCACATCGTTTGGGGCCGTGAGCGACACCCCGGCCGGATCTCCTTGCGGATGGAACCCGAATAGGCGATAAACCTGGACTAGAGTCTTGTGTGGTTAGTCAGGTCGTGGCCGACACCCTCGCCAGGCTTCCGCTTGAAGGTTGCCGAGATACATGACGTGTACATGGCGGTAAGTGGCGAGAGCGTGTGTGAAGAAGTACACCCCTGCAGGGTTAACATGATCTATTCGAATAGCCGGGTCCGCGGTTATGGACTTCTTGGATGCTTACATGGTACATAGACAACTTGAAGTGGATACTCTAAAATGCTCAAGACAAGTGTGAGTGCTATGGATGGCCTTCTCGTAGGAAGACGGGGATGAATCCATAGTAGTGTATTGCATGGTGATTAGTGGACTCGTGTGCGACATATCACCTCAAGAGTTTCTGGTAGTCGTAGAACAGGATAGCCACAGAGTCAAAGCTGGCTTGCTGCAACTAAACCCCACATTACCCTCTTGATACAAATGCATGTATGATAGGATCTGATGTAAGTCTTGCTGAGTACCTTTGTACTCATGTTGCTTTATTTATGTTTTTGCAGCAAAGACTTCGGTCTTACTAGTGTTCTCGTGGACTTTGACGAGCAACTTGTACCTCAGCTACGATCTTGATCGAATGTTGTAGATAGTCAGGCTCTTCAGCCTTTTTCATTTGTAGATGTCTGTACCCAGACATGTAATGCTTCCACTTGTTGCTTGTATGCTCTGTATGATGGGTCTTGTGACCCCTGTTTGCAATAAATTCTATGTTGGCTCTTCCGAGCCTTTATCTATATAAGTTGTTGAGTTATGCTGTGATGCCATGTTGTACAACACATACTTGCATGTTATGCGTACATGTAATGTGTATTGCTATGTGTGGGATCTGACTATCTAGTTGTTTATCCTTAGTAGCCTCTCTTACCGGGAAATGTCTCAACTGAGCCCTGGTAGCGAGCTACTGCTCCGGAACACTTAGGCTGGCCAGCATGTGTCCTTCTTCGTTCCTGTGTCTGTCCCTTTGGGGAAATGTCACGCGATGAATACCGGAGTCCTATTAGCCCGCTACAGCCCGGTTTACCGGAGTCCTGCTAGCCCAGTTGCTACAGCCTGGGTTCACTCGCTGATGACCGACACGTTCGATGCTGGGTCATGGATGACTGTCCCTGTAGGTTAGTGCCACTTTGGGTTCAAGACTAGCCATGTCAGCCCGGGTTCTCTGTCATATGGATGCTAGCGACACTATCATATACGTGTGCCAAAAGGCACAAACGGTCCCGGGCATGGTAAGGCGACACCCGTGGGAATACCGTGCGTGAGACCGCAAAGTGATATGAGGTGTTACATGCTAGATCGATGTGACTTAGGATCGGGGTCCTGACAGTCTTGGTATCAGAGCCTGACTGCCTGTAGGATTACCAAGCCAAACCGGTCGAAGTTGAGTCTAGAAATTCTTTAGTTATATAAGGGAATTGATTGTGGGAAGGAACGTAAGGCTCTTTTTACTCCTTTACCTCATGGCTTTCTGACGACCTCTCCGCGCTGAGCTCCGACGAGGAGGAGAGTAAGTTTCTTCATTGTACTTGTAATTCTTCAATTTTTGCTGTTCTTGTCTTGAGTTTGACTTGCTTCAATCTGAACCCTTCCCTTTTCAGGACGCTGGCCCAGAGAGCGGCGAAGAGAGCCAAGGCCCCGGTGATCGTCATCGAGGATGATATCACCGTGTCGGCGGGGGGTGGATCTGAGACCACCTTGACGGACCCAGCAACTACTCCGCAAAGAAGCCCCCAGCGCAGCCCCCAGCGTAAGTTTGTAGTTTGCTTCTTGCTGACAGGCGCTCATGGGTGCTTTCTCTTTTGCTGATATCTTGACTATTGAGTTTGTGTAGGAGCAGAGCAGCCTCACCCAGAGGGCCCGGAGGCCGCTCCAGAAGCGCCATCTGCTTCAACTACGCCGCCAAGGGAGGGCTCCCCGGCAAGGGAGCGCTCCCCGGCAAGGGGCAGTTCTCCGGCAAGGGGCAGTTCTCCTTCTTGGCGGCCTCTGCAGTGGCGGCAGCATCCCTTGCTTCTTTGAGAGCCCCGCCAAGCTTTTCCTCGCGCGCGCCAAGCTCCTCCTTGTAGCCGTCGAGGTAGGCTTTCCGCTGCACCAGCTCACCTTCCCGCGCGGATTGCTTCTCGGCGGCCAGCCTTTGTTGCTCTTCAGCTTCGGCCTTCTTGAGGAGGAAGGCCGTACGCTCCTCGTCGACCCGCTCCCGCTCCTGTGCCAGAGACCGGAGAGCTTCCTGGTTGGCGCTTCGGAGCTCCTCCGCGCGCTTCTCCATGTTAACACCCGCCTTTGTGACAAGTGCTTCCCGGGAAGCCAGTTTAGCTTGTCGGGCGCGGTAGAGCAGCATCAGCTTCCGCAACAGCCGCTCCTCTTCAGGCTCGTCGCTGCCGCCTGGCGTGTCGACCAATGACAGCCCGGCGTGCAAACCCTAGAAAACATTTTGACCAGTCAAAGAATCCTCCTGGCAAAAATTATGCTCAAGTGTAGTTATCGAACCCGAGACCTCAAGTTTGATGAGCTAATGGGCTAACCAGCTACACAACCCTCCCGTTATGTTCAACAAGAGGAAAATAACCTTTTATACATTCTTGCATTCGTGTGACAGGCATGTCGTGTTTTTTTGTGTGTGTGTGTGTGGGAGTCATTAGTATTTCAATCATAATCGTGTCATGTGGCTTTGGTGGTAAGACTATCCACAGTGGTGCAGAAATAATGCAGCCTTAGTCACCTTACCTCTCTCCACGTAGTACGTTGGGTCCCACCAGTCAGAGGATGAAAAAAACAAATTAATGAGAAAAATTAAAAGCGCCAGCGGTGTATCTTACTAGCTCACACATCTCGCTACTGCTCGAGAACACTGTCCAATTGATCCCTCTTTTCGCTCACGTACTATTTTAAGTGAATCCTTATTATAACATGCACACAAATTTTGGGCACTTGTATTCGACTTAAGTCAGTGTGCCACCATATCTCGTATACTTACTACTCCCTCCGTCTAGGTGTAATAAGTCACGTTAGAAGGTGCAACAGGACCAAGGTGCGAGCGTGTGCGTGTGTGTGTTTAACAACATGTGTGTGTTAGAGAGTGCGACAGATCGACCTACTCCTACAGACATATGGTGTGTAGTGTACGATTTTAGCCGCGAGAGTTGGTGCATCCTCTCGTTTCCGGGCGTGTCCGGTAGGGACATGCGGACAGCTGCCATGCCCGCTCCTGACCAGCCTGGCCCACCCAAAGCCCCTCCACCACCCGCACGTGCTTCCTGCCCGAAACGGTCAGCGCCGCTCCAAAGAATCGGTGCCACATTCATGCCAGGGAAGAGCGGACGCGACCTCTCACTTGCGTAAGAGTGATGGTTGCTTCGTCCGTCCAACTTACTGCTGGGTCTATGTGATTTGACGGCTCATTGGTCTTCATTACTAAGGTGGTAGGACTGCTGGATGTCCCACGCTTTCGGCGAAAGGAGGTAGTAGATTACAATTTTCTCCATTCTTACAGCGGAGGAGTGCAAGAGCAGTGAAAACACGCAGGCTCAGTGATTACATGGCCCACCTCACACTATCACCGTGTGACACCTAACTCTTTACATAGTATTCCCTCCATTCCTAAATATTACTAGATGAGTCCCCGCTCATTGCCGCGGAACATCGGTATATCTCTCTACGCAAAATTATCGATTTCATAGAACTAAAAAAATATCTATAATCGCATGACAAATGTGGTAGCCAAACTAAATAAACTCACATCATCATTTAGATCATCCCACATAAGGAAAAAAGATCAGCAACCTCCTACTGCATAATGGGATTATATTTTTCTTTTTGACATGTTAATGGGACTTAAAAGCTCACTTACATGCATGCTACCGGTGCATGCTTGCATGCAGACATGTTGATGTGATTTAAAACCCACTCACATGCATGTGCCACGGTATTTCTGCATGCTTGCATGTGGCTTAGTGCTGAGCCTCTCAACGTCTAGATCAGACGGCTATTATGACTAATTTACTTCATCTAACAGCTACGTCAATTTTGATGATGTGGCTCAAGGAGAGGATAGAGAATTCCTAGAAGTGGGGGCTAGCTATTACTAGTAGATAGGTCTTTGTAGAGATTCCACTCAGTGAACTACATACGGAACAAAATGAATGAATCTTGCGTCCAAGGTTGCCCGTTGCAACATTTCATGTGGTTAATGGTGAAATCTCTACAAAGACTTATATTTAGGAACGGAGAAAGTACTAGTATAGTACTAGTACGTACTGTAATTTATCAGCGAGATAAATTTGTACAATGCTATGAAGCTTCCAGCTCCTGTTACATGTATCTTGCGTCCAAGGTTGCCCGTTGCAACATTTCATCAAATACAAAGGAGACTAACATGCATGCTATTGCATCTCAATGATTGACAGATCATAGCAAATATGTACTCCCTCCGTTCCAAAATAAGTGTCTCAACTTTGTGCAAACTTTAGTACTCCCTCCGTCTAGGTGTGTAAGTCATCTTACGGAAACCAAATAATCCCAAAACACTTAGGAGCGGTGCATTAAATTCTACCTCGTTTCTTGTTTCTTGACATATCAACCAATAAGAGATGTGGGATGTGCATGCTTTTGATGACTTGAGACTACCAAACATGACATGCAGTGGTTAGTTCATTGCATGAAGTGCTATTAATTACCAAATGAACATTAAGTTCTCTTATTTTCCCCTCCTCCTTGGTCACGGTGCACAACCTAAGATGACTTACTCACCTAAGTTGTACTACTACTAAAGTTGACACTTATTTTGGAACAGAGGCAGCTAAAGAAAAAAAGGATCCATGCAGTCCCTAGCCCTTGAACTGTGAACCCTGACCAGGCTTCAATTTGCTGGCAACGTTCGAGCTTCCTAATAAATGAAGTTTGCAACCTTTTGACCATCGGATCATTTTGTGCAGTTTCACCAAAATCGAGATGAGCATCCCTGCGGCAAAGAAATTGAAGAAGCGTGATTAGAATAAGATTACCAGGACTTGTTGATGAGACATAAACTCATCACAAATACAGTACGTAGAAGCCAGTAGAGGTATCAGGTATGTGCGGGCAAAGAAGTAGAGAAATATCCACAGGGAGTGATGTGGGAAACTGGAGCAGTGGTGCAAGCCGGCTGTAAAGGGAGTTGTACCTCAGGGACGTAGCTCGACCTTGAGGAGGGCGGCGGGAGGCGGCAACTGTCCACGTCGCGGCAGTGAGTAAGGGACGAAGGCAACCTCACCGGCTTTGTGAGAGAGAACGGAAGGGACCCCTGATCGGGACGTGACGACCGTGGGTTTTCGCCGTCGGTGACATCCACCACATCTACACTAAGCATTCACCCCTTCCCCAAGAGGACGTGATCTGCCGGTATGTTAGAGATGTGGCCACAGTCGTTTTGTGCGAGAGAGTGTGAAGAGAGCAACCCCAGCAAGCAACCGTGTAGGCTGGCCCGTCCTGACTATGTATATAGTGGAGCGGTTTCCTTTTCTCTCCATATGAACCTATCATATTGCGTACGTGCCACTGAAGAAAAAAATATATTTATAAATGACACAACACCTACTACTCGTTCTCCTATAACCTTGCGCTTGGCATCTCCAAAATATTAACCTTGCGCTTGGCATCTCCAAAATATTAACCTTGCGATTGGCTCTTCGCCTCTCCAGGAAGTCGAGCAATAATGGTAGTGCAATATATATCGTTCTAGCTATATGAGACCGAATGAATTGCTGCACGTCCACCACGTGGGCGAGGGTCGAGGGGCAAGGGAGAGTGCTACTACATACGGAGCAAAATGAGTGAATGTACACTCTAAAATACGTCTATATACATCAGTGTTTGGAGTATGTACTAGTAGTTCATATTGAAATCTACTAAGGACATATGTATTCCAAACAATATGATATAATCTCTATAACCAATGTAGTAGGGACGAGGAGTAAACGGAGGGAGTAGTAAATTTTTCTCCTCGTCATGCGAGCCACCATGCGCATGGGCGAGGGAGGAGCAAGCTTCACCTCATCGTGCGAGCCACTGCGCCCGTGGGCGGGGGAGACGGTGTACTAAGCAAGTTTCTCCTCGTTCTGCGAGTTGACAGGACACATCAAAAGTACTCCAGTATATAGAGCCTTGCCTCTAAGGTAGGCCCCACATGGTTTGCCTCTTTTTTTAATTTAACATAACGTGTCAAGTCGCAATTTGTTTTTTCACCTGTGGTAGACGATCCTCCCTCAACCAAGTGGACAACCAGTACATGTGCCAAATTACCACGTGGGCTGCCTTTTTCGTACAGAAATGAGCTCCACCGTGTACTCGTGCGGGTGTGGTTGGGAAAGAGACGGGAGTACGTGCGCCGTGCATGCACCTCTTCTCTTCGTGCATGTCCCCCACCTACGTGGGTGTGTGTGAGAGATACAAACCGCGTTTGTGAGTGTTTTCTGTTTTGTGGTGGGGGGTGGGGGTGGAGTGGGGGGTTGATTTCGTGAATTATTTGTGGGAATATGTGTTGATGACATCTCAAACAAAATTTTGCATGCAATGTGTGTGAAATGGAGGCCTATCCATATCATACATAGAGGGTCAGGCAATCCACGAGAAGAGAGGGAGGGGTCATAGCTATCGATAGAGTCGAAGAGAGGATCAAGTACGGGTGGGTGCGAGATCAATGAAGAGAGCCATTGAAATTGCGTGTGTGTGTGTGTGTGCAAGTCAAAGATATAGGGAGACTGGCTTACCGGAACGTTAGAGGGCACATGTCAAGTTTGTGTGTGGCAGGGAGAGATGACTAGAGCGCTTGATGTATCGGTGTGTGTGGGGGGGGAGGGGGTGGGGGGAGGGGTAGGCAGAGGCCTAACTATAGAGGTAGAATGACTCGTATATGTGTTGAGAAGGAGAGACCCGGCTATGTCATGAGGGAGATCGGTCGACATCCATACATAACTGAAGGACGGGAAATATGATGGGACAGAGAGAGAGGAGAGAGAGGGAGAGAGGGAGGGAGAGGGAGGGAGAGGGGTAGAGTGCTGGATGGGTGATGGAGTTGCTTCTCGGAGATGTTGGGAGAGGCCTACTAGACAAACTGATGGTGGAACTGCAATGTTATCAATAAGAGTGGGGATGTGTTTCTGTGTGTGCCTGTGCATGATAGATCTGTTGGGACGCATCCATGGATGATGAAGGGGAACAATGTGTTTGGTAAGGAAACCTAACTAGATCCATAGATCAATTGTTGTTTGTCGGAGGAAGGGAGAGACACAACTAATGAGGTAGATCGATCGATGTGTGGGTAAAAACGAGTATAAGGACCTAGCTGGCTATATGTATAGTGAGAGATCGGTCGGTGTACGTCCATTTGTTAGAGGAAAATAAGGCCCAGCGAGACGGATAGATAGAGAGAATGGAGCTAGGAGGTGGTGCGAGAGGCCCAACTTCTAGCTAGATAGGGGGAGGAGTGTGCGGTTGTGAGATCGATTAAAAGAGGGGTGAGAGTTTACACGTGTGTATGACCATATGAGAGACACGAGGCAAGGACACATAAAGGAGGAGATTGAAGCTGTGTGTGTATGCTGTAGGCAGGCATCGCTGGAGAGGTTTATGGATCGGTGTGTGTTGTGGAGACTCTGGGAGAATGACCTAAAGGAAAAAATGAATGTGCCCGGTGGATAGAATGCCGAGGGAGGGGGAGGGCGAGGAGGGCGTGCGCATGCACGAGAGAAAGTTAGTGGTAGCTACAAAGGTTAGAGGATTGTGTGGGTGTAAGAGACTAACAAAGATCATAATTTGATATGAAAGCGGATTCATATATTTGAATAGGAGATCATAGTGTTTTAAACATTGCATGCATGAATATAGCGGTGATACACGTGCTGTGCACATGTTATACCATAATGTGATAATGCATGGCGTTTGCAACTCACAGCTAAATGCCGAACAATCTAAACCATACTATACATCAAACAATCTCACATTTTATTTGAATTTGTGATAATGTGCGGCGTTTGCAGCTTACAACTAAATATCGAGCAATCTAAACAATACTATATATCGAACATTCTCACATTTTATTTGAATTTGTGGTAATGTGTGGTGTTTGCAACTCACATCTAAATACTTGTAGGCGTAGGGGGCGGGGCACCATACATAATGTGATAAACACATTATACATATGAGACATGGTTTAGATTATGAAGATCTAGCTAGAGCTAGAAATGTAATGTGATTTGAAATCAAAATAAAGTGGATTCAAAAAATCTAGTTCGAGTTCATATAGTACACATAGTTCATATGTAACTCGATACTGATCATGTGGTGTGCTGTGAAGATAATACACAAATGATGGTTTAACTTGACAATAATGATGATTGTAGATCTTATTAAAACAGAGAAACGAATTCAAATGCTTTGACTTCACAACAATCATTACTGTAGATCTTATTCAAATTTAGTTCATATTGAAGCGGTAGTATATACGTTTGGAATGCACTAAAACATTCATTTGAGTAGTAGGTTGCATGCACTATACACGTAGCGAAATATTTTAATTGAACATAACATGAATTCAAAGTTTTGAATGACATTTTTAGTGCGCATTGATTTGGTACAGTACACGTTAGGCTTGTCCGGAAATTTCAACCCGCGCCTTGTTAGCCCGAAATATTTAAGATATATCTTTGTCTCGTTGTTCTCCGACAACTCCCTCCATCTCAACCCGCGCCTTGCTATTCCAAAATCACAACGCGCGTGAAAAATCCCACCTCCTGTGAAATCCCGACACGCGAAATGCTCGTGGTACCCCTGAACCGAAAGAATCGCCTCAAATCGGTGGGGGGTACTTTCGTAACTTCCCCCATATTTCGAACAAGCGCGTTTCTAAGCCATGGTTTCCCACTGCCATCCCATCCGCCCACCCATTCGTACACCGAGGCCGCGAAAACCAGCGACGAAACCCCACACCCTGCTCCGTCCGCCACCCAGTCGGAGCTTCTTCCTAGACGACGTCGTCCACAGCAACACCTCGACGTCCCTCATCCACCGTACCGGATGAGGATCCGTCGTCGATCTCATCGTCCCGCCGGTTCAGCCACCCCGTCCTCCACCTCCAAGGAGCTGTCCCGACGTTCCCCTTGTCTTTCACGCCACCTCCATTCCCACACCGCCGTCTTCACCTGCACCACCGGAAGAGCATCATTATCACCATTTCCTCGGATGAAGATGCGGCCTAATCGGCGCCACCAAAGAGGCTGTACACTAATCGCCACATTTTCTTCTTGATTCGATCTCACGGTGTTGCCGGCGCTTGGTCCCGAGCCGACACGGCGCGGCTCCATCCACGGAGGCGTCACCGGCCACTTCCTCCACGGCGTCGCTCCCACGGCGGCGATGTCCACATTAGTAGGAGCTGCTGCTGCTTTAGCTCTCGCTTGCGCTGCTGCTCTGCTCTTGCTCTCAGTCCCCTGCCTGGTCTGCTCTTGCTATTGCTCTTGCTCGCGCTGCTGCTCTCGCTCTTGCTCTTGCTTGCGATGCTGCTCCGATTTGGCTACACTTCAGTCGACTAAATCGACTTTTGGGTCAGTCGATTTCCAAGGGGTGGGCTCGCCGGGGTGAAGGAAGAACCAGCCGCAACGGGGAGGGTGGCTCGCCGGAGAGGTACCCCACTATCTATCTTAGGGTTCAGGATGGAGGCGGTGGTCGCCGGCGGAGGCGGGGCGTTGGCGGGGCGGTTGCGTTGGGATCGCCGGAGAAAAAGATCGGCATGGGGGGCCTAGAGGGATGGCTGGGGCAGCGGCGGACCGGCGGTGGGGAGTGTTTTCGGGGCGGGCGGGGCGGCGCACCGCCGGCCGCGGGCGGCGGGGGGCTGCTGTTTTGGCCGGTGGTGGCTGGCGGCTCAGGGGGGTGGAGGTTGAAGATGAACCGTAGGCCCTTGATTTCGTATCCAACGGCTGCAAAATCGACTGACCAGAGATGAAAAAGTCAGTCGACCGATGTGTAGCCTCACCTTGCTAGTGCGTTCAGTTTCGACAACAAAATTCAATTTCGACAGCAAAATTCAGTTTGGACAGTTAGGTTCAGTTTCGACAGTTAAGTTCAGTTTCTATAGTTAAGTTTAGAGATGAGCGGCTGATGTATTTTACGTCTAGCACTTTGTGGTTATGTATTTTACGTCATGTATTGGAGATGCTATTAGAATTCCACTCAGGTTAACATTGTTCGTTGTCTCTCTTGTCTTGCTTCATCCTCGGCGTCGTACAACTCACCAGAGCTGCTCCAACGACGAAACCCTCCAACACAGCGGGGCAGTACCTCCGGCTCCATCTCCAGACGCCTAAGATCTTCTTCCCCTCCTCCGACAGCAAAGTCAGCCGGAGCATCCTCACCGGCCAACCCAATCACGCTGAGATCGACATGGCTTCGCCAAAGAGGTTGTACACTTGTTGCATCTCTTTTTTACACTACATGTTATATATATTGTCCACTGAGCACACAGATTTGTTCCTTTAGTGTCTCCTTGAAAGAAAAAACGTAGGAATTTTAATTTTCACTTGTCCTCCTTTTCAAATTCCTATTCATGAAGCACAAGACTAAGAGATAGTAGCATAATAGCATTATAACCGTACATTTTCTTGTGGTTTGACTTAATCTCACCATGCTTCTTTGCATCCTGTGATCTTCCAATTGTTGTGAATCAAACACCCAGATTGGCAGAAATCCTGTGTTTTTAAATTCTCTGTTTTGCACGTGCATTCCTATCCTATTCCTGTCTATTTCCTATCCCTGCATTGTTGGAATCCTCCAATTCAAACGAGCCCTTACAGAATTACTTCTCTTACAGATAGTTGTCAAAGAAAACCTTGCGTGGTTTGTCCCGGTCCTGCTGCGCCGTCGTCCACCCCAGCTCAGCTGCTCCAACGACAGAAGGGTCCAGCACAGCAGGGATCCGGCCTCCAGACTGTCTTTCGCCGCCTCAGATCTTCTTCCCCGCCGCTGGCAGCCATGAAAACTACATTACCATCATCAACCGAGCAGATGACCTCGAGGACTACACGGGTCCGCAAGAGAGGTCACACTCTTTCGTGTCTGCTTACGTTATGCATCGCTTAATATTACATGCTACTTTATCGTCCTGTTCACCGATTAGACTCTGAGTCAGCTCCAAACTAATGGTCAAACTTGAGTTTTTAAATGGTTGTGGGGTACATATCGGGGCCGCTATCAATAGTATCTATCTACTATCTGGTTAATCTCCGGTGTCTACTATGAGTTTCATGTTGGGTGGGAAACAAACAGTAAAGAAACCATTATCTGTATTTATTAACTGAAGCCATTATATCCCTGCTATTATTGGTTTTGGGTCTATCCACAGGTTGCTACCACAATTCTGGATTTCTAAATGAACTCCTTACATAATCTCACTATGTTTTATTCCTATGCATGACAGTTATTGTAAACAATGGAACTGAACATGTAGAGCAAAAGAGACGAGCCTTGCGTGGCAATATAATTTCATGCAGACGTCGCTCCATGGTAGGCGCAAAGGCAGCCCCCCCTCCACGCATTTCGGATTGTAATCGAGAGGAAGATATCTGTTCTGAGGGGGATTCAGAAGGAGAAGATAACTCCTATTTACCCCCTGAGGTCTTCGCTCTAACTTGGCATGCTGATGTTGGTTATATCATGCATATGGTGTCTTGCATTGCTTACTTTATACATCAAATATGTCATCTGCTTAGTTTAGACATCCTTTGTGCGAATGCCATCTGTTTAGTTTATTCATCGTTTATGTGAATTATGCAACGCCACCTTGTTTAGCCAGGCATCATATATGTGAATTTTGCAATGCCATCCTGCTTAGCCAGTCATCTTATATGTAAATTATATCAGGCCATCCTTTTTTTCGTTACATATTACATTCGTCAACAATGTTAGTACATTCAACTGCTCTTCGTGTGCATCAGCCATTTGACACGGTGATGGCAAATTCTGGAGTGAAAACAAGGTCTTCTGAGCAGACTATGCTATCTGACGAAGCGCATATCTCGCTGGTTACGGATAGCTCCTCAGAGGAGGATTCAGAGACAGATGACCAGTCCTATTCCCCCCCCCGAGGTGTATGCTCTAACTTGGCAGGGTTATGTTGCTCATATCGTGCGTATGGTGTCTCGCATTGCTATGCCATTTGATTAGTTTAGACATGCTTTGTGTGAATGCCACCTGTTCAGTGTCTAATTACCATATATGTGAATTATGCATTGCCATCTTGTTGCAAGACATTATATATGTGAATTATACAATGCTATCTTGTTGCAAAGGCATTATATATGTGAATTATGCAATGCCATGCTGTTTAGCCAATCATCATGTATGTGAATTATATCATGCTATCATTTTTTGTATTACGTGTTCCATTTGTCGACAACGTTTGTATATTCAACTACTCTTCCTGTGCATCAGCCATTTGAAGCGGTGATGGAAGTATCTGGAGTGAAAACAAGGTATTCAGAGCAGACAATGCTACCTGCTGAAGCAGACATCTTGCTGGCTACAGAGAGCTCCTCAGAGGAGGATTCAGAGACTGATGACCAGTCCTATTTCCCCCCTGAGGTCTATGCTCAAACTTGGCAGGGTTATATTACCCATGTCATGCATGTTGTCTTGCATTGCTTAGTTTTTACATCATATATAGATTGCCATCTGCTTACTTGCTTACTATATAAATCATATATTTGAATTATATCATGCCATCATGTTTACATAGTACATACACATCATCTATCTGAATTATGGCATGGCAACCCATTTAATAAAGACATCATATAGTTATATCATCTCATCCTGTTTAGTGTTTACAGTCATCATATTTAGAATTATGGCATTCTATCCATGAATGTATGTGAATTATGGCATGCCAACCTATTTAATAAACACATTATATAGTTATGTCATGTCATCCTGTTTACATAGTCTCATATTTTGAACTATGTCTTTCCATCTTTTTTAGTTAGCCATCATAATGTGAAATTGTGTCATGCTATCCTGTTTAGTTAGCCATCATATATGTGAAATTGTGTCATGCTATCCTGTTTGGTTAGACAACATAAATATGAATTATTTCATGTCCTCTTTTATTCCCCACTATCCATTGCACCTGTCTATCATACAATGTCTATACTTTCAATTACTTTTCTTGTTTATCAGCCATTTGAATTGGAGAGCGTGATGGCAGTATCTAAGGGAGTAACAACACGGTCTTCAGAAAAGATAGTGCTACCAGTTGATGCAGATAGAACCACGGTTGTACTTGCCCAAGGACCAGATCCACCACACATAACCCAGACTCTCGCAGATTGTACCCCTACCCAGTTGGACAGAGAACCAGCTACACCCCTTCTAACCCCAACCCCGGCAGATAGTAACCCAGTTCCAGTTGACACAACACCGTCTCCACCACAGAGCACCCAAACACGAGCGGTTAGTAAGGGAACTGCAGTGCCCAAAGCACGAGGACCACCACTCCGAATCCCAACTCAACGCTTAAAGGAGAAGAAGATTTGTTCTCAGGTCAGGTTCTGTAGCTATGGTTCATACTCCTTTGCTCTTGCATTACTGTATTTACTCATACCAACTATTTTCAAATTTGAAGGATGGAATTGAAACTCCAATGGCGCAACAGGTATGTTTTAAACCTGTTTCTTTAACTGGTTTGCTGTTGTAACCTGCTCTATGTTGATTTCAGTTTCAATTGAATAAACAGTTATGTTCTCATGTCATGCACATTACAAGTGTTGTTATTGCTCTATAGTTACCCACACTTATATTCTGTCTATTCTGCTTTGTCTTGAACAAATATTATTTGAACTGTGTCTCTATCTTGATTTGGCAACAAAAACTAGAATGATATAGACCATAAAGTGACCATGGCACATAGATATATGTTTGTTTCATGCTGTTATCCTGTCCACTTTACTACTGAACTCATTTACCAAAATGAGTTTCATATACAACATGGTAAACATGTGATGTGTCTGCTTGTTTCTCTTTTAGAATGCGGACAAAATATTGGAGAACAGTACCGCGTTATCCAATGGTAAAGGAAGTAATGCAGATAAGGTTCAAGATAGTGAGACATCCCTGTTGGTCTCCAAGAAAGCTGATAAAAACTATCTTGACGACAGTGAGGGAACCCAAAAGTCCTGTCTTGATGTAGTGTTCGAGTTACTGGCCACTACTGCTGGCACAAGCTCTTCGAACTCGCTGCCTGAATCAGTTCGTCTTCTTGAGTCTCAACTTCAAGTTGAAAGACATCGATCAGATGTGCTGCGACAGGAAGCTGAAGGACTGAGGAAGTCCCTGCAGAATTCAGATGCATATTTTCTGGTGCAACAGCAAGCGCTGGAGGATTTAAGCGCCAAACAAGAGAAAGTTAATAAGCTTGCTAAGCATCTTGCCAGCATTATGGGTACCCAGGATATTGTTTCTTGAGATCTTCTGAAGTGGTTTCAGTTCTGGATTTGTTTTGCTGCGGCGTTTATTTGCGCTGGTCGCCAACTTTGACAACCAGTGTATATGATATGCTGCTTTGTTCCCTATATTTGCACTGGTGGCAAACTTTGATGCCCAGTGGATGTAATATGTGTAACTGCCGTGATAGCCTAGCATAAGTTGCTTGCTTATTTATTTCCTTGTTGTCTTGTTTATTTGTTTGCTTGTAGTCAGTGCAGTTCTTTTTAAAACTAGGCCACAATAACCATGGGCTAAATTTACTGTAGTCACACTGGGCCTCCTACGGGCCGTAGAAACAGTGGGCCTTCTACCGGCCGTAGAAACAGTAGGCCTTCTACGGGCTGTAGAAATAATGGGCCTTCTAAGGGCCATAGAAAGAATGGGCCTTCTACGGGCCGTAGAAACAATGGGCCTTCTATGGGCCATAGAAACAATGGGCCTTCTATGGGCCGTATCAACAATGGGCCTTATACGGGCCGTATGACCTTAACGGGCCATCGTTAATAGGTCGTATTTGATGACGCTATGAAAATGGCCCAACATATTAACGAACCACAAATGGGCCGATGTAACCACGGGCTGAATTTGGTCCACAAGTAGAATATGACAGTAACGGGCCGTAAGTAAACGAATGCTAGAAATGAGCCCAAGAATAAATGGGCTCTGAGAAGGCCGAAAGATAACATTTGCTGGAAACGGCCAAACTGAATAACGGGCCCTTGATGGGTATAAAGTGATATACTGTTCATTACGAGCCAGTTTCACCATGGGCCGTTACTGGGTGTAAAGTGATACACTGTTCATTGCGGGCCAGTTTCACCACGGGCCGTTAATAGGCCAAGAGTTACATAGGGCCTCATATGGGTCGAAAGACATCATGGGCCATACAAGGGCCAGAAGTGAAAACGGGCTGGAATCATATTGGATGGCCCAGATGACGCTACTGGGCCTAATTCAGATAGGGCGTAACGGTCCTTGGGTTAGTGTGCTGTAAATGGGCTATGTGCGAACATGCCGTTAACAGGCTTTCCATGGGCCGGGCCGCCACCTTTTGACCAAGTCAAACGGGCCGGCCTTTTCACAGGAATGGGCCTCTGTTGGGCCGTGCCATGTGTCGACGTATCATAGGTGCCTTCTGCCCAATGAGTGGATGACATCTGTGCCAACGGTGAGCCGACACGTGTTTCCTCCAGCCAATGATGATTTTACACGTGGAAAATTCCAATTGGTCGGGGCTGTTAACGGGTTATCGGATCCAAAACCCGACCCGATAGCTTAACGGCGTTCCTTTACGGTGGATGCCACGTGTCGGTCACCCTTGACGAAAGCAGTTCTGTGACGCGCGATTTATCGTCATGGAAGTGGACACTTCCGTGATGATAATTTTGGTAATGTCATTGAACACTTATAAGACAACACAAGTATGACTATCTTGATTCTGTCATAAATTTGTCATGGATGTACATGCATGATAAAAAATGCGACTTATTGTGACAAACACGTATCATCACGGAAGTGTATTTTTTTTGTAGTGAGAACATGCTACGGGAGATGGATCACAGATCGTTACCACTAGACATATAGTGCCGTGCAGCGGAAGAAGAGTTGGGGCAGTGCGTCCGCGTGGATCGTCCCCTCCTCGTCCGATCTCCCTCGAATAGCCCATCGTACGTCCCACGTACAAGTTCGCCAGTGCGGCGCAAATGCACCGCCTCTAACGGTATCCGCGCGTGTAGGAGGAACACCGTGCGGCGGACTGCTAGGTCCGATCACACAGTCGGCGGCGAGGGGAGGTGGCTATTCGCAACACATGCAAACCCTAGGTGATCAATCGCATGAGTGTGCCATATGAGTGTGCCAAAGCGATCAATCACATGAGTGTGCCGCACCCCCACTTTATATAGGCGTCCGTCGTAGGCTCAACACTTGGGCCTTGCACGGACCCTAAAGCCCAAAGTCTACTCGGTCACGTTCCTAGTACAGTACGGATCACATCCGACCAGTGTCCTACGAACCGACCTCGTAGGTTCCTTCCCTTAAGTGCGTGACCCCTTAGGTTCAAGTCGGCTTGGTCACAGTTTGGATCACCTCCGACCTGCACGGTTGGTAGCGGCCTCTAACAAGGCGTGCCGACCACCAAGGAGACTACGAAGCTAGTTAGGCGAACCTGTACAACGTGTCACACTTCTGTTCCCTTTACCACACGATATACGTTGTCGGGCTCAAGGCGAGATTCTCATGCTTGTTCTAGCCCGACCTCTTTCTCGTTCCAGTGATTCCGACCACAAACCAGATTATCTCATAATCCCTGTTGCATGGCCATGCTTATCCTGGTTCGATCACACGAGGGGCCCAGAGTATATCTCTCCTGATCGGAGGGGCAAATCCCATCTTGCTCGACCATGTCTCGCATCATGGGACTGGACAAACCCGAAACCTACCTTTGTAACTACCCAGTCACAGAGTAGTGTTTGGTCGGCCCAAAGCAAGTCTGTCACCATCCCGAGTACATGCGTCAGCTCAGGTCTTAGGACATAGAACGTATGTTGTACTAGAGACTCACAAATGACATATCGCTACGTCTCATAGTTGGGTCTGTCTGACTCGGACCTTATCTCGACTCGGATCTGACTACGTCGAATCCGACCAGATCTTTCCAAGTCCCTATTATCTGGTTAGCATCCAATGCTCCATGGCTAGTGAGACCGAGCCATCGACCGTGTCAAATGCTAGTCTAGTCGGTTGCGCGTCCACACAGCCCTTTCGACTAGGGACCTTTTAGGACAGTCATCATACAATGTATAGTCCCACAAACAAGTCACGTACTTGCTGATACACATCATTGATAATGTCCAAGGACTATCTTTATTCATAAACACATAGGAAATATCATCATACATGATTGCCTCTAGGGCATATCTCCAACACCTTCATCCTAGAGTAACAAGTATAATCATGCATCACGCATAATTGACGAGCATACCAACACAAAATAATAAATTGATCCCATAATAGTTTCCCTTTTTGTGTCGAGCGCTAATCCCTAAAGTATTCACGTTGATCCAACATGTCTCCCATCATAAAGTTGAATGGGGTTTTCTCAGGATTATCAAAGTAGTACATAATATCTTTCACATAATGAGAATCGGGGGTTTTAGGAGTTATCCATCTACATGAGTAGCAAGTACATCTAATTTTTTTGGTATTTTGTGTTCCATATCCATAACTAAAGATAGAGAACAACTAAGAACAACAAATAAAAATTACTTAGTGATAAAGCAAACAAGGATACACGAGAATATTCACCCCACACTATGACTCCCCGGCAACGGTGCTAGAAAAAGGTCTTGATAACCCGCAAGTATACGGGATCGCAACAGTTTTTGATAAGTAAGAGTGTCGAACCCAACGAGGAGCTAAAAGTAGAATAAATATTACCTCAAGTTCTATCGACCACCGACACAACTCTACGCATGCTTGGCGTTCGCTTTACCTAGAACAAGTATGAAACTTGAAGTACTTTGTAGGCGTGATAGGATAGGTTTGCAAGATAATAAAGAGCATGTAAATAAAAGCTAGGGATTTTTAAATAAAGAAACAATAAAGTAATAATAGCGAGTGTGGAAAAGTGGTGATAGGAGTTGTGGAATTGTCCCTAAGCAATTGACTATGTTACTAGACCAGTAATCACTATTGCAATTCTATTTGAGGGAGAGGCATAAGCTAACATACTTTCTCTTCTTGGATCATATGCACTTACGATTGGAACTCTAGCAAGCATCCGTAACTACTAAAGATTCATTAAGGTAAAACCCAACCATAGCATTAAAGCATCAAGTCCCCTTTATCCCATACGGAACAATCTACTTACTCGGGTTTGTGTTTCAGTCACTCACGCGACCCATTATAAGTGAATCATGAACGCATTGCAACACCCTACAGCGGGAATCACTCACGCTTGCACGACACGAAGGACACCATAGGACAGAACCAATAATAAAATATGCAACTCAAACCAATCATAGCAATTCATCAATCACCGATGGGACAACGAAAATATTCTCAAACATCATAGGATGGCAACACATCATTGGAAAATAATATGAAGCATAAAGCACCACGTTCAAGTAGAGGGTACAGCGGGTTGCGGGAGAGTGAACCGCTGGATATAGAAAGGGGGAAGGTGATGGAGATGTTGGTGAAGATGACGACGGTGTTGGTGAAGATCGCGGTGATGATGATGGCCCCCAATAGTGCTTCGGCGCCACCGGAAGCAAGGGGGAGAGAGGGCCCCTTCTTCTTCTTCTTCTTCCGTGACCTCCTCCCTAGATGGGAGAAGGGTTTCCCCTCTGGTCCTTGGCTCCCATGGCTTGGGAGGAGCGAGAGCCCCTCCGAGATTGGATCTATCTCTCTGTTTCTGCGTTCCCTATTTCTGCCCCTTCACCGTTTCCGTTACATATGGAGATCCGTAACTCCGATTGGGGTGAATCTTTCGCCCAGATTTTTCTTGTAAAATTAGCTTTCTTGCGGCAAAAGAAGAGTGTCAACCGCTTTACGGGTGGACCACGAGAGTCCAGGGTGCGCCTGCCCCCCTACCCCGGACACCGTTTCGCGTTGATTCTTCCTCCGGAAAATCCCAAATATTCCAAAATAATTGTCCGTCCGTTTTTATCCCATTTGGATTCCGTTTGATATTGGTTTTCTGCGAAACATAAAGCATGCAAAAAACAGGAACTGGCACTGGGCACTGCATCAATATGTTAGTCCCAAAAATAGTATAAAAAGTTGCCAAAAGTATATGAAAGTTGAAGAACATTGGCATGGAACAATCAAAAATTATAGATACAACGGAGAGGTATCAGGGTGCAGGTTGGTGTTCGGCTTGATATGCCATTTTATCTCATCCATATGGTGGTCGGTTTGGTTGGTCTGCCTGATTATACTTCGACGGTATTGGCTCAAGGGCTTCATCGCGAATTGTGGTAGCAACTTGCGCCTAGGGTAAATTTTAACAGGTCACCCGTGGCCGTATTCCTCGACGGCCAGGACCTTAGTCCACCTTTCATTCAGCGTGTCTTCTTGACTTTGAGCTGCTGCTGCTTCTTCTTCAGGCTTCGAGCTGTAGCAATGAGCTGTCGCTTGAAGCATTCTTGGTCGAGGGGTTCCTCTAGGACGATGAAGTCTTCGTCACCAAGGCTGACCTCCTCTTCCGATTCTGGCATATAGTTGTTGTCCTCCGCATCTACGTTGTCAGCATGTCCGGGACTATACTCAACCTCTTCCCTCTCGTCCTGTTTGGATGTGGGCTCGACGGGGTATTCTGGATCTTTGGGATCGTCTGGAGTCTAATTATCTCCGGTGTCGGTATTGCTGTCCCTCGCCCGACGCGATCATGATCGGCGTTTTGGTGGTTTATCGACGGGTTTGTCCTCATCTGGGCTTGGGTTATCCGCATCGTTCTTCGGAGTGTCCACCATGTACACATCGGAGGTTGAGGTGGTCATCCAACGCCCCATGACGGGTGGGACTTGGCCTAGTTCGGCGTCGGCATCATCGTCAATGTCGTCAACATCTTCAGACGCATAGTCCAACATGTCGGTTAATTCCTCGACAGTGGCTGTTGAGTGGGTGGTGGGTAGGGCGTAAAATTCCTCTCTCTCTGAGCCCCCAGTCCGAGCTGGGTACAGTTCGGAGGTAAAGCCTCTGTGATGGCAAGAGACTGCATCAAACCCACTTCTTCATCTAAGAGCGGAAGTGGGACCGGAAACTGCAGATCTGACGCACTGAATTCGGCATGGGGCGCCTGATCGGCCCATCTAAGTGCAGACCTCGGTAGTTCGGGATGGTTGCCCAGAGCAAAGTCTAAGATTGCATCCAGGTCTTCGGTCGAGAGTTCCGTACACTACTAGGAAAAGACCTACTAATGGCACACCGGTTTTGCCTACTAATGGCGCACTACCGGTGCGCCATTACTATCACGCCACTAGTATTTTTTACTAATGGCGCACCATGCAGTGCGCCATTAGTATAGCCCACGGTGCGCCATTAGTATCTGGTATACTAATGGCGCACCACATAGAAGTGCGCCATTAGTAACATTTTTTTTTCAATTTTTTTCAATTTTATTTTTCAGAATTGTTTTTCATTTTTTTTTCAATTTTTTTTTTAAATTCCAATTTTTTTCGTTTTTTTCTTAATCTCAGGTCACTATGGCTTAATCTTGGGTCAATATGCTTAAACTCAGGTCAAATCGCACTCCGTGGTCAAACTTCCCGAAAGGTCACCCATCCTCACACTACTCCAACCCAAGCACGCTTAACTTCAGAGTTCTATCCAACCCCAGCAACAGCACACTTCACAGGCACTTGTTGATATATCTAGCATATCAATCCTATTATACCTTGTTTATGTCTAGGACTTTGTTCATGTTCATGACTATGATGAAATTTTGAAAAATATTTCAAACTTCCCGGTCATATTACGTATCATTTTTTGAAAAACAATTCAAACAAAAAATTCAAAACCAATTTTTTTTCTATTACTAGTGGCGCACCACATCCATGGTGCGCCACTAGTAAGTTTGAAATTTTTTGAATTTTTTTGCCTCTAGATCTTGAAAGCCCCGTAACTTTTTTTCTGTTAGGTTTTTGGGGATTTTGAAAATGTTTAACGGGGCTTTCAACATTACGGGAACTTTTCGAGTAATGGCACACCATGGTGCACCATTAGTATTTAGTAATGGCGCACCACATGTACAGTGCGCCATTAGTGTCCATCCCATCTATAGCCCTTTTCCTAGTAGTGGTAGGGGGAAGAAGTCCGGCGGGGTTAAAGCTCCCGTCCTCGGACGATGAAATCTGCCTCGGATCTAAGGCCGAGGTGGGTATGGGAGTTGAACCCTGGATGGGATCTAACAGGGGATCCGAAGAGTGTTCTTGGCGGGGACATGGAGTGGCGATAGTGGCCGTGAAGCTGTCAAAGACCAGGTTTCCTCGGATGTCGGCATGGAGTTCAGGTTTACAAACCTGATCTGGTGTCCAGGGCCATAACTATCGACCTGCTTGAGGCGACTGATCGAGTTGGCACGAAGCACAAAGCCACCAAACACAAAAACCTGTCCAGGAAGAAAGGTCTCCCTGGGTGCAGCACCATTGTTGACGAAGACATGAGCCATCGACCCTTCTGTCGACGATACATTGGAGCTCTCAATGAAAGCACCAATAATTGCCATCACGTTGAGAGCTTCGCAGCCGCCTGTAAAGACAACGTCGGTGTCAAAACCGGCAGATCTCGGCTAGGGGGCCCAAGCTGTGCGTCTGAGGATCAATGGTAGGTATGGAGAAGGGACACAATGTTTACCCAGGTTCAGGCCCTCTTAATTGTGGCACCCCGGCTCAGAGCGACCGGTTTACCCTGCATTGCCAGCACAGAGACCTTGTCTTCTGGCAACACACAACAACTTGGTACAGAAAACAACCGCTTTATTCATGCTAGCGGAGCATAGTTCATATTACCACAGTTAGCGAGGCCAAGCGGCACACACTGTGTGGCTGAACAATGTGTACATTATTTAGTGAACATAATGGGGCCTCGATCATGACAACTACGTGGCAGCAGAACAACATCGTAGCGGAACTCCATAGCACAGGGACACCGATGTGGACACGATCTAGACTCGGACAACTCTACTTTCCAACGAGACATTCCTGAAATCTGGCATGACATGCCAGGTCAGTACATTGAATGTACTTGCAAGCTCACAACAAGCATAAACATAATGACAAACAATATCATGATATTTAACCAATTAATGACAATGCAACAATATGTATATCCATCATGTTGTGATTATACTCAAGTGATACTCGTCCCTTGGACTGGCTTACCGAACGTGATCATTTCGAGACCACAAACATGAAGAACTCCACAACAATCTCGTGATCCTTAAGGCCATCACAACCCTGACCAACACTTGGTCTCAAACAGTGATCCTTATTGCGATCACAACCAGACCACACCTGGTCCAACTCAACACGATGGCCTCACTGCCATTACCTCAATGCAAATCTTAGTGTGCAAATTTATTAAGTGTTGACCCATGGTGTATCCTACTTTCGAGCGTGTCCGTAACCGTGGTCTTGGCTATTGATAGATTAATACACCGTGCAGAGGTAGTGCATTGGACCCACACTATGGAACCCATGGCCTCGCACTGCCATTCGGGTGGACCAACGACAATCCGACGAAACCACTTCACTGTCATTACACTCTCCCGGCCACTCCGACTAAATCCCCATTGGGCTAGTCCTGGGTGGCCCCGTGTCGACCTCAAGACACCTCAAACCACCGTCGTGGCAACGATCCACTCTGGGACCCAAACACTTAACTCATCATCGGGCACACAAGGTTATGCCTGCTTACCGGGCCAGGGTACAGCACGCCCATAACCTTTCCTAGATGGAGGCACCGACCAGAGGCACGACAATGAAATGCATTAAGGCTGTCGCATACTGGCAAATGTGGTTGCACTGGGAAAAACTCGTTTCAGCGGCACCACGACCCGGTCAACAATGTATTCAAGTTGAGTAATTTATCAGGTTCAACTTAAAGTGAAAGTAACCGGTGTCATAATGCCATGCTATGCATCACTAACATATGCATCACATAACCATGAAAATTTATTAAATCAACTATGCTCCCATGGAGCCATCATCAATTCTAGATACTTCTCTGGTTAAGATCAAACCTCACTTAAACCAGAATCATTTCGAGCAATCTCATCATTTTTCATCATGCAAGAATAATAATTAAACTAATTATTAACCTCCATGACCATATCATTTTATCATTACTCATATCTAAGTTCTTGTTAGATTATCAGCAAGTTTCATCTCAAACTTTCTGTAAATCAAGCATATTTTACATGACAAGCACTTATAGAATATAATTATCATAATAATTATTTAAATGCAGGAATAATCATAAGTTCAAGTAGGAAAATCACAAATACTGAAGTGGCACTATGAAAATGTTGCTTTGGCTTGCCTTAGTACTGATGAGGTTCACAACTCTCCTGGTGATCCTCAAGACAAGCTTGCTCTTCTGAAAAATAAATAAACCACAAAAATAAAACATCAAGAAACCTTCTGAAAATTACCATAAAATCTGGACAGCAAGGAAAAATCGTATCTTTTGGGTGCTGTTAGATTTTTGGACAAAGAACACAATGCAAAAAGAATCAATGCATTTGGACTTATAGATAAAAAGTTATGGATGTTTGACGTTTCCTGGATTTAAATGAATTTGAAATAAATATAAACAAACTGGGGGAAACGTCGAAGGCGTAAAAGCCCAGGGCACAACCACTCGTACCACTTCTGGCGCGTACTGAGTGTCTGAATAGCGGGCCCCACTAGTCAGGCCAGAAGGAGGGGGAGAAGGAAACAAAGGGAGGCGGAGCTTTGCCGGAGCACACGCCGACGACGAGGGTTCTTGGAGTCAAACGAGAGGGGGGATCAAAGGAGAAGAAACTGCGCACTTGACCGTACCCGTAGCGTGGCTAGAGATGACCGGACGGCGTCGGAAACGGCCTCTCCAGCGGAGGCACGGGGTAGGGGTCGCCGGAGACGAAGACGACGGCGGCTCGGGGCGGCTCCAGGGGCTCCAGCGGGGTGGAACGGCTTCACCGAAGAGTGGAAGAGGCCCTGGCAGGGTCGCCCTGGCCTTAGAGGGGTCGGAGCTGCGGGGATGATCCAGAGGGGATCACCGGCGAGCTCGGGCTTCGGGACGGCTGCCCGCGGCTTGCCCGGCCGGGCTGCAGCTTCGACTGGCTTGTGGAGGGTGTGGGAGCAGCTGTGGGTGCTCAAGGAGGGCTGGGGTGGCGGCATTTATAGGCGGGCGGCGAGAGGGGTTCGGGCTCCGTCGGAGGACACCTGTCCATGGCGCCCGGCGACGAACGGTGCCAGTGAAAGAGGGGATGACGACGGAGGTCACGCGGGAACTATTGGCGGGCGCGGACAAGCACAGGAGCGAGGAGGGAGACGACGAGCACGGTGCACCGTGCACTGTGTCATTGGCCGGTGTCGGCGTTCTGGGAACGGGGGTACCCAGACTTGCCTGCCTGCGGCCTGCGGCGTGGCTCAAGGAGTGGCCCAGTACGACCCATCTTCATCAGCACATGCTCAAGACCCTCGCGAGGGGCCGAGCCTCGCGGTGCGGATGACATGAAGCTTCCTGAGGCACAGCCTCGTCAGGTTGGCTCACGAGGAGGCGGAGAGATCAAGGCAGGGTACCTCACGAGGTGCCCGTGACGCAAGCCATGACGACCGAAGCCAGGCGGGCGCTAGGCGGGCGCCGGCCTGCGTAGAGTCCTTGTTTCCTCTTTGGTGCAAAGGGAGAAAGCGCAGGCGAGAGTATCAAGCAAAGGCAACCATTTCGGTGCAACAAGACCAAGACTAGCAGAACGGCAGGATGGAGGTCATCGTGGAGCCCAAGCCGGCGTCACCATCAGAGTCTTTGGCAGGCGAGGACCGACTTTAGCCAGGATAAGTGTACTAGATGTTTCCCTTCAAAATGGCCAATTGTTGGCGCCCTTCCCGCTCAATATTTGGGAAGAGGACCAAGGCCTCCCCCTATAAATAGAGATAGTCACCACAGTAGGCAAGGATCGGATCCTGGACAAGTAGAACTCCACACCAGCTCAAGAACACCCCTCGCAAGGTTGTTCTTCCTCTGTACTGTTCCTCATCAGCCCCTGAGGCAATCCACCCACCACAAACTAGAGTAGGGTATTACACCACAATGGTGGCCCGAACTAGTATAAACCTCGTGTCCCTCGTTTTGTTCTTCGTGTAGTTTAGATCCTTGCGAGGCGACGAGACATAGGTAGGTAGGAGGTGCGATATCCGTGCACACCCCAGAGTTCGAACCTTGATGGTTTGCCGGAACCCGAAATCCAACATTTGGCGCGCCAGGTAGGGGTGCACCAGAATCCTTCTCCCACCGCCTCGTGTACCGTCCCATTGTTGCCATCATGTCCGGCGACCCAACGGGCAATCCATATCCCTGGGCGGCTTGGCCCGCCCGCGCAGAGCCGCTTGCCCAGGGCGACCTCAACCCCGTGCCCCAAGCTGCCCGCGATCCGTAGGGCGCTGCGGGCCGCGGGCGACGCGGTCAGGCGGCACCAACTCTCACGCCGCGGCAGGTGCGGTCGGCAGCGAGGGCCTCAAGCCACACCACGGCCACGACACCGTACACCGAATGGGAGCAGGCGAACTCAAGGGCCGCACTCACGGTGGCCCGAGAGCTACTGCAATGCAGGCTGCTGGAGGGCGGCCACGACGTGCTACTGGAGCGGTTGGCAGAGCTCTTGGGCTCCGCCGCCTCGGGGGATCACCCCTTCTGCACTGGGCCACCGCCTTAGGTCCAAGGCGGACCGCACGGAGGCCCCACACGCGCCCGCACAACTCCGAGCGGATTCCAAGGCCGTCCTAACACCAACTTGGCCATCAGCGCAGGGCTGCCAACAGTGCCGCCTCCGCCTCCGACCAGCGAAGGGGGATTCACTACAGCCCACAGCCCCGGTGGGCCGCCGCGCTACCACCCCCAGGTGGGCACCTCAAGCAGGACTGCGTGGCACACGGGGCACTACAGCGAGGCATTCGGGGCGCCGGCTCCGGAAGCGTATGTGCCCCACATGGTGGATGAAGGGCATGCACAGGAGGAAGACCATGGCTTGTTCCTTGGCCCAGGCTGGGGGGAAGAGACGCTGGAAGCTGAGCTCTTTCAGGAGCCCTGGGAAAGCCTCGTCAACCGCGCTAGAGGCAGCGACTATCGGGTATCGCTAAATCCTCAGGAACAGGCATATGCTAACCATGGATCACTGGAGGTAGAGGTCGTCGTGGCGGAGGGCTGCCCCAATCCAGCAGCTTCCTACCCCTCAGGAGGAGGGCACCGGGGGCAGCAAGAAAGGAGCCGAGATCCGGCCTCACCCCCATGACGCTCGGAGCAAGGCGTCCTCAGGAGGTAGGCCCTCTGCCGGGGAGGTGCCTCAGGGCCTACCCCCGGTAGAGGACCCGTGGTCGTCGGGGGAACCGCTGGCGACCACTCTATCCCATCGGCGGCGTCCTCGGTCTCCTGCCATCATCGGTGGAAATAGAGTGTGGCACAAGGCGGGGCCCTCGTCTAGTGATATGAAGCAAGGCCAGTACCTGTGAAGAAGGCCCAGTGCCTGTGAAGCTCGCCGCCCTGTGACACTCTCACGTAATAATGAGTGGGGCTGTACACGCCCCGGAGTCTCCGGAGAGCCTCCCTTGGGCCTCAGGGGCTCCCACCCACGCCCAGTGGTAGCACTTAGCTCCGCGCTGGTGAGAAGACGTCAAAGACTAGACTAGGTGCCAGACGCGGCCTTTCTGCCTTTTTGCCTTTCCCCTGGTTGTCGTTTTCCCCCTGTTTGAATTTAAGTTGGATTTGAGCTTGAGACTTGCGTGTGTTCGGGGAAGGGGTGTTTAGTCTCATTCAGGCAATCTCTCGTGTTCTGGCTACCGCTTTGCGTCCCTCCAGCTTCAACTGCCTCCCCTCGTGAGCCCCTCGCGAGTCGGGCCAGGCCCAGCACGCGCGTAGCCCGAGCTGCCGTCACCGCGCCCTCTCAGGAGGTTCTCACTACAGGTTCAATGGGTTCATTCAGGAAGCACTCCGGACACCGCGGCCCCCCGTGGACTCGCTTAAGACCCACGCGGGTCAAAGGTAAACAAGACAATTGACTCATCACGAGACTAACCGCTCGGTATAGGCATGCAGGCGACATCGTGTCTACAAAAATGCTAACTGCAAGTTTTTACACGACATGCTCCCCCTCCCAAAATGCTCTTACAACCTTCAGGGCCAAGCCCGTACTCTCTCTGCGCAGGGTAAAAAGCAGGAATAACGTACGGTCAATCGGATAAATCCCCCAATGCATACTCAGGGGCACCTCCGGAGTCGTCACTGGCGTCGCTGGCCTCGCCATTGCCCCCTGCGTCGCCGTCATCAGCATCCGGCCCATTCACCACACCGCCCTCGTCAGCAACCACGACCATGCCGTCGTCATCAGCGGTGAAGGCCCTAACAAGGGCGTCCACATTGTCTTCCACCCAATGCGCCAGGTCACCCCGGATGGCCAGGGGTATCGGTGCGATGGCGGCATCGAAGTCAAAATGGGGGTCCCTGTCCTGAAGATGACTAAAGACGCGGGAAAAAGCACATCCAAGCAGGGCACGGCTCCTCTCCTCCACCAACATGTCGGCTCTGCCCGACCGAGTCTCTAGCTGCGTCACCACATCAGTGAAGTACTGAAGGTTACCAGCATAGTTAACCTCATGAGGCTCCCCAACGGCTGCCTCGCAGATGTTGCCCAAGGCCGCGTTAGCTCTCTCCAGGAGCGTGTAGAGCATGGGGCCTTGCATGTGCTCCAAGGTCTCTCGCTGGTGTATCTCATCCTTGTTCCGCTGCACGATGGCCTCAGCCGCGTCAACCCTTTGACGGACGAGGAGCACCTCGGCGCGGGAAGAAGCCAGCTCCACCTACACTGCGCCAAGGGCGGCCCCGACGGCATCCGCTCGCCGCGTCGCTTCATCCAGCCTGGCCTTAAGGGCGGCGTTCCTGCCCTCTGCTTTGACCCTGATCATCTCCAGCCTTTCCCCATACTCGCGCTCGAGGTTCAAGCGAGCCTCCACCACCCGTCGGTCAACCTCTTCCTGGGCCTAGGCTTCCCGCGCGGCGACATCGTCCTCCGCCTGCGCCACCAAGCGCTCCCTCGTCTCCAACCGCTCGAGGTCAAGAGTGCGCTCGGCGGCCTCCAGCGTGAGTGCCTCCTCACGTCTCTGGAGCTCCGCCTGGTCAACTGAACCCCCTTCATCGATGCAAGGGCCACCTCACACAGCTCCACCTGCTGCTCCAGGGATCTACTCCAGGCCTGGAGCTCCCACGCTCGCTCCTCTATAGCCTTGCGCCACTGGTCAGCCTCCCGGGCCTCCTCGACGGCCTGAGAGAAGGCCTCTCGAGAAGCCGCCAGCAGCTCCTCGGCCTTCGCATTGTCGAGGTCACGCTGGTGGCGCGCAAGGGCAATGGCCACCTTCAGCTTGCGCCTCTCCTCAGCCAGGCGCAGGCCCGCGGCCTTAAGGCATGCGGCCTCGACGGCAAGCTCTACACCGAGCTAGCTCACTACGTCAGCAGCCCTTTGGAGAAACCCTTGGCGAAGGGCGAGTCGCTCCCGAGCGTGCTCGAGCACGTATTCCGCGTCGTCGTCCGCCCCTGGTGCGCATGGAGGGCCGTGAACCGGCACGCCCCCTCTGGGCAGGGGGCTGGGGGCTGGCGCCCTCGTGATGGCCAGGCACGCCCCGCCAGAAGCCTGGCTCAGAGCCGGTTTGTCCTCCAAGGAAGAATGCAAGACCGACCTTAGCCAGTCGCCGCCCACGACCAAAGGAGGAGCTCGGGGCAGGCTGGCTGTGCCTCGGGAGAGCTCGTGAAGGAGGGTCACGAGGTGCACAGAATCAGGATGCTCCGCAGGATGGCTCACCTCACCAACCGACTTCACAACAAGGGCAGTGCTTGAACTCGGGACGCTTGGGGTCGGTGGAGAGGGCGAGGCCTGGGGAGATGGCCCCTCGGCCGTCTCCATGAACTCGGCAGGAAGGGCCCTGCAGGGCAATGGTCAGCTGAAGCAACGGGAAAGTAAGGGACTAGGAAAGGAGAAGGCTTACTCAACGACGGCGAAGTACTTCCTGCGGATCAATAGGCGGCAGGGGTAATCATCACAACCCAAGGCCTCCCTTCTCTTTCGGAGAGCCTCGAAGTCCATGCAGAAGCGGCCTAGGAGCTCGGCGCAAGGGTCAGTCTGCGGCGAGGAAGAAGCGCCAAGGTGACCGGCGTCAGGGGCATTGCCCTGGAGCACACCGCCGGGTGCCGCCCTATGGGGACTGGTCGGGGCCTCGGGAGCCTCTGCCACGGAAGCCACGGGCCGTGGCTCAATGCCTTTGGCCGCCGCCGGGCAGGCCTCAGAAGCTGCCACCTCAGGAGTTCCGCGCGGCATCGTTATCCCAACAGTAGCCCCCTCAGCCATCGATGACCCTTGCCTCCCTGCTCCACCACTCGAGGAAGGACCGCCGCGGGCAACCAGGAGGGCAACCACAGCATCTGGGTTCTCACGAGGTCCCATGAGGCCTGCTGGGCGCATCCCCCATTCATCGAAGCTGGACATCTGCTTCACGAAATCAGCCCTGCCTGAGCAAAGTTATGGGGATTGTTTGGAGAGCGGTAGGGGGCATATGAATCTGATTGGCGAAGAGCTGGCAACCGACGCAGTGTTGGACAAGGTCCTGTGCGTCTGCTCGGGCCATCGGCCAATAGAAACCTGTACGGAAGGCCTTGCTGACTAGTGCTCGAGCCACAGCGTGGTGCCCGCCCAGTCCGGCGTGGATTTCAGCCAAGAGCTGCCGCCCTTCCTCTTCGGAGATGCATCTTTGGAGCACTCCGGTAGCAATTTTCTTATAGAGTTCACCTTCATGGACTTTGTAAGCTTTAGAACACCGGACAATGCAGCGTGCTTCGTTTTGGTCTTTAGGGAGCTCCTGCCTATTTAGGTAGGCCAAGAAAGGCTCAGTCCATGAGGCGATGATAGCCATTATTTCGTGAGCTGACGATGTTATTTCGGTGGTAGAACCTCCGACTGTGTCTGATAGTTTGGAATCTGGGGATGTGTTCGGATTTGTGCTGGTATTGGTGGACTCCCCTTCCCATACCACGGATGGCTTGAACAGCCTTTCCAGGAATATGTTAGGTGGGACGGGGTCACGTTTAGTGCCGATGCGTGCAAGGACATCTGCCGCTTGATTGTTTTCTTGAGCCACATGGTGGAATTCGAGGCCCTCGAACCGAGCTGACATTTTAAGGATGACATTGCGATAGGCCGCCATTTTCAGATCCTTGGCATCAAAGTCTCCATTTATTTGTGATATTGCGAGGTTTGAATCCCCGAGCACTTCTAGGCGTTGAATGCCCATAGAGACTGCCATCCGGAGACCGTGCAACAGAGCCTCGTATTCTGCTACATTGTTGGAGTCTGTGTATAATATTTGGAGGATGTACTGGACCGTGTCCCCGGTGGGAGAAGTCAGGACTACACCTGCTCCCAATCCGGCCAGCATTTTAGAGCCGTCAAAGTGCATGATCCAGTTAGAGTACGCGCCGTACTCTTTAGGGAGTTCGGCTTCCGTCCATTCGGCGACGAAGTTGGCTAATACTTGCGACTTGATAGCCCACCGAGGCTTGTACGTTATGTCAAACGGAAGGAGTTCGATGGCCCATTTAGCAATGCGGCCTGTGGCATCGCGGTTATTTATTATGTCATTGAGTGGTACTTCGGAGGCCACCGTAATCGAACACTCTTGAAAGTAGTGTCATAGCTTCCGGGATGACATGAATACCACGTATGCTATTTTTTGATAATGTGGGTATCGGGATTTGCATGGGGTGAGGACCAGGGATACGTAATAAACCGTCTTCTATAGCGGGAATTTGTATACGTCAACCTCTCGTTTGACGACGAGTACTGCGCTTACAACTTGATGTGTTGCAGCTATGTACAGCAGCATAGGTTCGCCGATAGTTGGCACTGTCAGGACTGGATTACTGGCCAATAAGGTCTTTATTTTGTCTAGTCCGGCCGCGGCTGCATCCGTCCACACGAATTGTTCGGTGCGCCGAAGGAGGCGATAAAGAGGCAATGCCTTTTCTCCTAACCTGGAGATAAAGCGGCTCAAGGCAGCCACACATCCAGCTAGTTTCTGGATGTGTTTGAGGTCTGTTGGTATAGACAACTATGACAAAGCTCAAATTTTTGCCGGATTAGCTTCTATTCCTATATTGGAAATGATGAAGCCCAGCAGTTTTCCAGAGGGGACGCCGAAAACGCATTTCTCCGCATTCAACTTGATGTCGTATGTAAGTTGTTGAACGTAAGCCTCAAGCCATCAATTAGGGTTTCGACGTGTCTTGTTTTTACGACTACATCGTCCATGTATGCCTCCACTGTTTTGCCAATTTGCTTTTTCAGGCATGTTTGAATCATGCGTTGATAGGTTGCTCCGGCATTCTTAAGCCCGAAAGGCATAGTGTTGAAGCAGAAAGGGCCATATGGCGTTATGAAAGCTGTTGCAGCTTGGTCAGAGTCTGCCATCTTTATTTGATGGTATCCAGAGTATGCGTCGAGGAAACACAACGAGTCGTGTCCGGCTGTGGCATCGATGATTTGTTCGATGCGAGGGAGGGGAAAGGGATCCTTGGGGCAAGCCTTGTTATGGTCTTTGAAGTCGACGCACAGGCGCCAGGATTTGTCCTTCTTTGGTACCATTACCAGGTTCGCCAGCCAATCCGGATGTTTGATATCTCTGATGAATCCAGCCTCAAGCAGCTTGGCTAGATCCTCCCCCATGGACTGCCATTTGGGCTCCAAAAATCGCCTTAGGGTATGTTTAACCGGTTTGTATCCCTTCAGTATATAAGGCTATGCGTGGGATGCCCGGCATGGCCGATGGGTGCCAGGCGAAGATATCCCAATTCTCGCGTAAGAAGTCATGCAGTGCAGTGTCCATAGCGGGGTTCAACTGTGTCCCGATGGAGGCTGTCTTCATGGGGTCTGTTGGGTGGACTTGGAATTTGATTATCTCATCTACGGATTTGAATGAGGTGGACTTGGGTTGCTTGTCGAGTATCACGTCGTCCCTGTCCACGGTGGCACGCAGCATCGTTAATTCTTCTGCCGCTAGGGCTTCGGATAGTGCTTCCAAGGCTAGTGTTGCGGTTTTGTTTTCAGTGTGGAGTGCGACGTCCAGATCACTAGATAGAGTGATGATTCCATTGGGTTTGGGCATTTTAAGCTTCATATACCCGTAATGGGGTATGGCTTGAAACCTTGCAAACGCGTCCCACCCTAGAAGGGCGTGGTATCCGCTATTGAAGGGAGCCATTTGGAAGGTGATTTCTTCAGACCCGTAATTCTCTTGGGTACCGAATACCACATCGAGTGTGATTTTTCCCGCACACTGTGCCTCCCGACTAGGGATAATTCCCGTGAAGGTCGTGCCACTTTGTTCAATGCGGCTTTTGTCAATCTCCATCTTCTTGAATGTTTCTTCATAGATTAGGTTTAATCCGCTTCCGCCGTCCATGAGTACTTTAGTGAGCCGAAAGCCATCCAGTATTGGGCTGAGGACCAGAGCGGCCGGCACCTGGACGGACTGGAATTGGGGTTCGTCACTGGCATTGAAGTTTATTGCAGTGTCGTTCCACAGATTTACTTTTGCCACATGGCAAATTTCAGCGGAGCTTCGATGCGCTCGCTCGCGCCTATTGTTTGAGGCGAAGGTCTCGAAGACCGTCAGCACCGTATTGTGTTCCTTCGCGGGATGTGGTTCTGCTTTATGGCTCTCAAGGAGATCCTCGCCACTCTTAGCTACTTGTCGGAGTATCCAACATGCTCTAAGGCTATGGGTCGGCGTTGCATCTGGCATACTGTGAAGCTTACACGGCCCGTTGAGCCATTCTTCCAATACGGTTGCACGCCCTGGGGCGGGTTTTGGCTTCTTGGGAATTGAGTTGGTGGACTTACGAGAGTTCGGTCGTTTAGTTCGGATAAAGGTTCCGGTGAGGGTCGTACTATCCCAGAATTTTGTTTGTGTTTTCCAGGCACTTTCAATCGCACAGTACTTTTATACTATGGTAGCTAAGTCTGTAAAGTGCACTATGTCACGATGACTTATAGCATTAAGGAGTCCTTTGTTCATGCAGTTTCTGCAAAAAAGAGAGACTACGTCCAACTTGTGGCAGTCCTTGACCTTATTAAGAGCAAGGAGGAATCTTGCCCAGTAACGATGTACCGTCTCCTGGGGCTCCTGCCGGACACAAGAGAGACGGATTAAGTCCGAGCGAGCGACGTTGGCTGAATCCGGATTTTGATCCGATGTGACGCTCGGGAGCACGGGATGTGCCGAGCTTGAAAGTGCGGGATCTAGAGTATTACCTAATCCCTTTGGCCCAGTGCCCGATTCTAAGTCCGGGACCTGGGTCATGTATTCCTTTGGGTGGGTGTTTGGCTCACTGAATCCGGTGATCCGAACATAATTCGTCCTCAAAGTTGAGGGGCAACCTACATGTGGTTCCTCGACTACCGCTATCTCATGGGTGGCCGGCGGGGATCTAATGTCCATCTGTTCGGGTTTAAGCCCAATCCGGTCGTAGTCCGTAGCGACACCCAAAGCGTCGATGCGATCCAAGAGCTCGTTAAGAGAAGAGAGCTCAATCGGATCCATCTGTTCGGCAAGCTCCGAATCGATGCGAAGGTTATGCGTGATGACCCGAGAGGCCATCATCGGTGCGACAGCCGATGGGGCGGTCATAATGAAGCCGCCAAGCCGGAGAGTCTGGCCTACAGCCAGCACTCCTCCGGAAGCGATGTCGTCCTTGACAACGAGACGAGCCATTGAGCCTTTGTAGTGGCGACACAGAGGAACTCTCAATGAAATCACCAATGTCGGTGTCAAAACTGGCGGATCTCGGGTAGGGGGTCCCGATCTGTGCGTCTTAGGCTGATGGTTCAGGCCCTCTCGATGGAGGTAAACCCCTACTTCCTGCTTGATTAATATTTAAGGTATGTGGAATACAAGAGTAGATCTACCACGATATCGTAGAGGCTAAACCCTAAGAGCTAGCCTATGATGGTATGATTGTAATTGTGATCGGCCTTCTAAGGACCATGCTCTCCGGTTTATATAGACACCAGAGAGCTAGGGTTTACATGGAGTCGGTTACAAGGAAGGAAACATAATATCCGGATCGCCAAGCTTGTCTTCCACGCAAAGGAGAGTCCCATCCGGACATGAGCCGAAGTCTTGAGTCTTGTATCTTGACGCTTCTATAGTCCGAACAATGAATATAGTCCGGCTATCCGGATACCCCCTTATCCAGGACTCCCTCAGCGGCAGCACGACCCGGTCAACAACATATTCAAGTTGAGTTATTTATCAGGTTCAACTTAAAGTGAAAGTAACCGGTGTCATAATGCCATGCTATGCATCACTAACATATGCATCACATAACCATGAAAATTTACTAAATCAACTATGCTCCCACGTAGCCATCATCAACTCAAGATACTTCTCTGGTTAAGATCAAACCTCACTTAAACCAGAATCATTTCTAGCAATCTCATCATTTTTCATCATGCAAGAATAATAATTAAACTAATTATTAACCTCCATGACCATATCATTTTATCATTACTCATATCTAAGTTCTTGTCAGATTATCAGCAAGATTCAGGTCAAACTTTCTATAAATCAAGCATATTTAACATGACAAGCACTTACAGAATATAATTATCATAATAATTATTTAAATGTAGGAATAATCATAAGTTCAAGTAGGAAAATCACAAATATTGAAGTGGCACTATGAAAATGTTGTTGTGGCTTGCCTTAGTGCTGATGAGGTTCACAACTCTCCTCGTGATCCTCAAGACAAGCTTGCTCTTCTGAAAAATAAATAAAACCACAAAAAGAAAACATCAAGAAACATTCTAAAAATTACCAGGAAATCTAGACAGCAAGTAAAAATACCATCTTTTGGGTGTTATTAGATTTTTGGACAAAGAACACAATGCAAAAAGAATGAATGCATTTGGACTTATAGATAAAAAGTTATGGCTGTTTGAAGTTTCCTGGATTTAAATGAATTTGAAATAAAAATAAACAAACTGGAGGGGGTGACGTCGAAGGCGTAAAACCCCCGGGCGCCACCACTCGTACCGCTTCGCGCGCGTACTGAGTGGCTGACTAGCGGGCTCCGCTAGTCAGGCCAGAAGGAGGGGGAGAAGGAAACAGAGGGAGGCTGAGCTTCACCGGAGCACACGCCGGTGACGAGGGTTCTTGGGGTAAAACGAGAGGGGGGGATCGAAGGAGAAGAAGATTGCGCACCTGCCCGTACCCGTAGCATGGCTAGAGGTGACCGGACGGTGTCGGAAATGGCCTCTCAAGTGGAGGCAGAGGGCAGGGGTCACCGGAGATGAAGACAATGGCGGCTCGGGGCAGCTCCAGGGGCTCCAGCAGGGTGGAACGGCTTCACCGAAGAGTGGCGGAGGCCCTGGCAGGGTCGCCTTAGCCTGGGAGGGGTCGGAGCTACGGGGATGAACCAGAGGGGATCGCCGGCGAGCTCAGGCTTTGGGAGGGCAGCCCACGGCCTGCCCGGCCGGGCTGCGGCATCTACTGGCTTGTGGAGGGTGTGGGAGCAGCTGCGGGTGCTCAAGGAGGGCTGGGGTGGAGGCATTTATAGGCGGGCGGTGAGAGGGGTTCGGGCCCCGTTGGAGGACACCTGTCCACGGCGCCCGGCGACGAACGGCGCCAGTGAGAGAGGGGGATGACGATGGAGGTCTCGCGGGAACTATTGGTGGGCGCGGACGAGCACATGAGTGAGGGGGAAGATGACGAGCATAGTACGCCGTGCACTGTGTCATTGGCCGGACCATGCCAGTGCTCGCTGCGGCGAGCTTCGGCGTCAGCGAGTGCTAGGGGGGAGTTAAGGGGGTGGAGACGGGGCTGGTGGCGAGGCTTGGCATGCTCGGGCAGGCTGGCGGCGAGCACGCGCTCAACAGAGCGCTGGGCGGCATGTAGAGCGCGTGTTTTGCATGCCAGCATGCCCGGACGAACGCGGTCACCGCGTGAACCGTGACATCAGGCCACCCTAAGCGCTAACTTGATGTCTGGCGTGTAGTCATTGGTAGTTTGAAGTGTTACCACGGATGGGCTTGGATCCAGGTGTATTAGAAATGGATTTGTACTGCTAGCAAGTTTCTGGCAGTAACTTTGGAGATTTACTGTGGTCAAACCACTGGGAGTTAAGGGCTTTGCTTTGGAGGTTTGGTTACAATTACTAAGGAAATAGGCACATGAAAAACCAGCTACAATGGATCTAGTAAAATGGTAGTTGTTGTAGGAACTACCATTTCTGCCCAGAAATGAACTTATTTTCTGTAGCCAAAATATTCCAAAGGCTGATGAAATATTTTTCTCAGAAAGGTGCCCTAGGGTTCAAAGAATAATTGGGAATTTTCTCAGGATTTTTGGGGCAAGAAAAATTAGGGTAGCTTTGGAGCAGCAAGGGCTAGCTAGGGTTTTGGAGGGCAAAATGAATATTTTTCATTTTAGAAAAATATTCCAAGCAATATTTTGAGTTGATCCAGAGGTGAAATGATGGTTTTGAGGAGGAGAGGGAGCACTTGGGTGAAAATCAAGGGGTATCCAAGTGGTTAAGTCCAAATGAAGTGATTCAAAAACCATAAATTCAAAACCAACTCAACTGAAAACCAGGCAAAGAAAAGAGGGCAAAAACTAGGCTGTCACATTAATGGAGGTAAAATCCTACTCCTGCTTGATTATATTCGAGGGTATAGGGGTTACAAGAGTTGATCTACCTTGAGATTGCTTTGGCTATCCCTAGATAGCTAGCCTAGCAATGTTGTCATCCTGCCTCCGATCTAACCCTCCGGCTTATATATACACCGGAGGGGCTTAGGGTTGTACAAAGTCGGTTTTATAGAAAGGAATAATATATCCAGACACCTATACTTGCCATCCATGCATGTGTGGGTCCCCATGAGATATAATCTTCTGGCTTGTATCTTGACGGCCTATCAGTCCGGCCCACATCAATAGACTGGACGCCCGAGGACCCCCTACTCCAGGCCTCCCACAGTAATGTCAGTGTCAAAACCGGCAGATCTCTGGTAGGGGGACCAAGCTGTGCGTCTGAGGATCAATGGTAGCTATGGAGAAGGGACACAATGTTTACCCAGGTTCGGGTCCTCTTATATTCGAGGGTATAGGGGTTACAAGAGTTGATCTACCTCGAAATCCATTCAGCTAACCCTAGATATACACCGGAGGGGCTTAGGGTTGTACAAAGTCGGTTTTACAGAAAGGAATAATATATCCGGACACCTATACTTGCCATCCACGCATGTGGGAGTCCCCACGAGAGATAATATTCTATCTTGTATCTTGACAGCCCATCAGTCCGGCCAACATCAATAGATCGGACACCCGAGGACCCCCTAGTCCAGGACTCCCACAGTAGCCCTCGAATCAGTCTTCAATGATGATATATTTGGCGCTCAGATTGTCTTCGGCATTGCAAGGCGGGTTCCTCAAAGTATACACATCGGCTTTCCTTTGCAAAAGAGTTGTATCCGGCTTTTCACAGTAAATACAACCCTTAGCCGCGAAGGCAGGATATATAAAAAATGAGAACAGTGTCTTTTACTGACAACTTTATCCACAAAGCGTCAGACTTGACCTTTCGGCATTTCGAACTGTTTTCACACCCCGCATTCCGTGTTTCGAGGCCATGCCTCATTGGTATGTCCTGTCTAAATAAAGATAATGCCCACTTAATACAGGATTGCACATCAATGATACTTGGGTAATCCAACCGACTGCGATGCATACCCACATTGAGAATAGGCAAGGTTTTAAGGCTAGGGGAGAGGGCGCTCGGTATTCACAACCTATATAAGAGGATAAAGATCGATCTTTTCTATCCCACACCTTCTTGCTTCCTCAGCATTCCCATCTTCGAGCTCCAGCACCCAAGCTTCGATCCTCCCCACCTGCCACCAACCTCTCCAGTCATGTCCGGATCCGGCTCCCAAGGCAAGTGGGTGGCATCCTCCGTGAAGGAGAAGGACATCAAGGAGCTCTAGGAGGCGGGGTACCTGAGTACGGACATTGCATACACGATCCCTACCAAGAAGCAAGTCATCCCCACTTTGGAGCCTGGCGAAAGGGTGGTATTTATCCCCCACTTCCTCCGCGGACTAGGGTTTCCACTTCACCCTTTTGTCCGCAGCCTCATGTTCTATTACGGGCTAGATTTCCCTGATCTAGCCCCAAACACCTTCCTCCACATCTCGACGTTTATCATAGTGTGCGAGGCCGTCCTCGGCATCCCCGCCCCCACTTCGGCTTTTGGCTCAAAGTCTTCAATGTGAAGCCAAAGGTGGTGGACGGGCAGTATGCAGACTGCAGAGGTGCAATGGTGAGTAAACTCCCCAATGTCACCTAGCCCAAAGGGGTCTTCGTGGAAACTGTGAAGATATGGTAGCAGGAGTGGTTCTACATCACCGAACCTCATGGCGCCAACTGGGCGGCTGAGGGAGTCCTGGATTTAGGGGTCCTCGGACAGCCGGACTATATACTTTGGCCGGACTGTTGGACCATGAAGATACAAGATTGAAGACTTTGTCCCGTGTCCGGACGGGACTCTACTTTGCATGGAAGGCAAGCTTGGGTAATCGGATATGTAGATTTCCTTCTCTGTAACTGAGTCTGTGTAAACCTAGCCCCTCCGGTGTCTATATAAATCAGAGGGTTTAGTCCATAGGACAAGAAAAACAATCATAATCATAGGCTAGCTTCTAGGGTTTAGACTCTACGATCTCGTGGTAGATCAACTCTTGTAATACTCATATCATCAAGATCAATCAAGCAGGAAGTAGGATATTACCACCATCGAGAGGGACCGAACCTGGGTAAAACATCATGTCCCCTACCTCCTATTACCATTAGCCTTAGACGCACAGTTTGGGACCCCTACCCAAGATCCGCCGGTTTTGACACCGACATTGGTGCTTTCATTGAGAGTTCCACTGTGTCGTCGCGTTAAGGCTTGATGGCTCCTTCAATTATCTTCAATGACGCAGTCTAGGGGGAGGTTTTCCTTCCCGGACAGATCTTCATATTTGGCGGCTTCGTACTGCGGGCCAATTCGCTTGGCCATCTGGAGCAGATCGATAGCTACGCCCCTAGACATCAGGTCAGGTTTGGAAGCTTAAACTATACTACCGACATCCGCGGAAACTTGATCTTCGACGGATTTGAGCCCATGCCGGGCGCGCCAAACGGTCACGACGGGCATGACTTTGATCTGCCATCGGACAATATTTGGGAGACCGCGCCTGCGGTGGCGCCGGGAATCAATCCGGAGCAGATCGGGCCTTCCAAGGGCCAGTGGATGGACCCCGTCATGGAGGCCGCACACTCATCGGCCTCAGAGCCGAACACTGATCCCACCTCCTGTGAGGATGGTGTCATCGGACCCTTGGATCCATCTCCGGCTACAGGATCCGAACCGCGTGCGTCCGTGCCTATCGAATCGAATTGGGCACCCGTCATGGAGTTCACCACCGTGGATATTTTTCAGCACTCTCCCTTAGGAGATGTGCTAAACTCATTAAGGTCTCTTTCCTTGTCGAGAGATTCCTGGCAGAACTATGTCTGGCTCGAGTGGGAGGCGGCGACGAAGAAATTCGTTCCCCACCCACCACCCACTTAATAGCCACTGTCGATGACTTAACCGACGTGCTTGACTTCAACTCCGAAGACATCGACGGTATGGACGGCGATGTAGGAGAAGAACAGGAACCACCGCCTATAGGGCACTGGACAGCCACCTCATCATATGATATATATATGGTGGACATACCAAAAGAAGGCGATGGTGACGATACAATGAAGGATAATCCCCTCGATAAGCCACCAAAGCGGAACAGTAGACGCCGCTCTAAATCCCGCCACAGTAAAAACAGCGACAACGGTGCAAGAAATAATAATACCCCGGTTGACTCCAAAGGAAACAACGACCCCATGGACCCAGCGATGGAGCAGGATGAGCCAGGGGACGACAAGCATAGTCCGGAGCCGATGTCAGATGACGCCGATCCCGAGGGTAAAATTCAGCAACCTGTCTCCGGAGAAGAGAACAACCCGGACGATGATGCACTCATCATCCCAGAAAAACTCTTGAAACAAGAAAACCTCCACAGAAGGCTTATCGCCATCACGAGGAGCCTAAAGAAGCAGAAGCAAAGGCTTAAGGCTGCGCAGGATACACTCAACCGCAAGTGGAACAAAATGCTCGACACAAAAGAAAAATACAGCGACGATCGTCACACAAAGAGCTATCCAAAGCGCAAGCTGCTGCCCGAATTCGACGACGAGGCCATAGAGCCCATTCAGCTGGACTGACCGCCCCATAGCCGTGACAAGATGGCTAATGATGCCGCACACAATTCAGCACGCAATTTACGTGAGCTCCTGGACAAAAAGTCCGGTATGGCCAGATCCATCTACGGATCTAGGAAGCGTGCTCCGACATAGGATCAGAGCTACCGAAACAATCACATTGATCGAACATCAGCTAGGAATCAAAACTAAACACAACAACCATCGACAGCATGCCACGACACGACCAAATACAGGGGTGCCGCACACCCCCTGTGCTTCACCGATGAGGTGCTGGATCATGAATTTCCAGAAGGATTTAAACCCGTGAATATAGAGGCATACGACGGAACTACAGACCCTGGCGTCTGGATCGAGGAGTTTATCCTTCATATCCACATGGCTCGTGGAGATGATCTCCACGCCATTAAATACCTACCCCTCAAATTAAAGGGACCAGCTCGGCACTGGTTGAAAAGCCTTCCAGAAAACTCAATCGGAAGTTGGGAAGAACTTGAGGATGCCTTCAGGGCCAATTTTCAAGGACCTATGTCCGACCTCCGGACGCAGACGACCTAAGTCACATAATTCAACAGCCCGGAGAGTCAGCTCGAAAGCTCTAGAATGGATTTCTTACTAAGAAGAATCAAATAGTCAATTGCCCGGACACCGAAGCCCTAGCGGCCTTCAAACACAGTATCCAGGACGAATGGCTTGCCAGACACCTCGGCCAAGAAAAGCCGAGGACAATGGCAGCCTTAACAAGCCTTATGACCCGCTTTTGCGTGGGCGAGGACAGCTGGCTGGCCTGTAGCGGCACCAGCGACCCAAGCACATCCTAAGTCAGGGATGGCAACGGGAAGCCGCGACGCAACAAAAACAAGCGTCGAAACAATAATGACATCCCAGATAACACGATGGTCAATGCCGGATTCAGGGGCTCTTGACCCAGTCAATGGATGAAGCCATTTAAAGGCAGTAGAGATGGACCGCCCAGCCTAAACAAGATTCTAGACAAATTATGTCAGATTCACGGCACCCTCGAAAAACCTGCAAACCACACCCATAGAGAGTGTTGGGTTTTCAAACAGGCCGGCAAGCTGAATGCCAAACAAAAGGGGAGGGAGACGCCAAGTGAAGATGAGGATGAGCCTCGTCAGCCGAACACTGGAGGACGGAAAAAATTCCCACCAGAAGTCAAAACAGTGAATATGATTTATGTAACTCACATTCCAAAGAGAACGTGCAAGCGCGCACTCTGAGACATATATGCTGTTGAGCCCGTCGCCCCCAAATCTAATCCCTGGTCGGCCTGCCCGATCACCTTTGATCGCAGGGACCATCCGAGTAGTATCTGGCATGGAGGATCGGCTGCCTTGGTGCTCGACCCAATAATTGACGGATACCATCTCACATGAGTTCTTATGGCGGCGGCAGTAGTCTAAACCTGATATATCAGGACACTGTCTGCAAAATGGGGATAGATCCTTCAAGGATCAGCCTAAGTAACACTACCTTTAAAGGAGTGATACCAGACGTCGAGGCCCACTGTACGGGCTCTCTAGTACTAGAGGTTGTATTCAGTTCTCCCGAGAACTTTAGAAGCAAGGAATTAACCTTTGACATCGCTCCATTCTGAAGTGGCTATCACACACTACTCGGAAGAACGACCTTCGCTCGTTTTAATGCAGTACCGCATTATGCCTACCTCAAACTTAAGATGCCCTGTCCATGTGGCGTCATCACAGTTAGCGGAAATACAGAGCGTTCCTTATGCGCAGAGGAATACGTGGCGGCTCTAGCAGCCGAACACTGAGTGGTCCCTCCAATCAGGATAAATGTTCGGTCGTCAAGACCACGGACACGGTTAGACGAGTCTGACGCTCCACCAATGTAACATCCCAGCTGGCATTTCCCCATAAAAGATGCTAGGGGCTTCCCACAAAAAGAGCCCACAGTTTGGCTCGACCCTATCAATACAATAACATATTGCATTTTCAGGGTTCACTCAGATTAACGAACACCTTGCACGAAGTCTTTCACCTAGGTTTTTCCTTTTTTTTTACAGATGATCATCGTGCTACACCCTTCCAGGATACGGCACAACAGAGATACAGGCACATGCGTCCAGTAGGGCCCCGCTCAAAGGTTTCTTTTCAGATTAAGACCCCGAGTAAACCTTTTTAATGTCTCTTGTTGCTTCTTCCCCTCTAGAAACTTTATACAACCAGGAGGGATACTGGTGTTTTTGGCATTTTTGTCACACCAGAATATTGCTCATACCTGGAAACTCAAGGCTTATTGTCAAGGGCGTTGTTTAGCCCAGTGCACATTATAAAGTCCGAATACCTTAGGGAGTGTTCGGCATCATGAGTTTGGCCTTATATGCATCAGCTCCGAATCATGTCTTTGGTCAAATGTTGGGTTTGCCCGGCTCCTGTGTTTTGCTACCTTACGTTCCGCTCTATTGGCTAAGGCGGCACCGGGAGAACTACTGCGATTGTTCCCCGGTTCATCTGGATGAGCACCTCAGTAGAGAAACCCGAGAACTGACTGTCATGATACATTGCGAGACCGGTCAACCACTTGATGACCCAGCGAAATCTTTGCGATTCCTCCGCATTAATGAAGGACCGGTTTCCCTGTCACGTACATACGCACACCATATCCGGATGAACGCGAAAGTACCAGGGGCTATATAGTAGCCCCACCGTCAAACTCCTATGGCTAAGAGAAAGTGTTAAAGCTATATAGTCCGGTTGCCTGGTTTGCCGCGCTATCACCTCCTTAACGGACCAAGACGTTGGATCAAGTGTGACTACTTGTTTTCTCAAACACCCCCACATTATATGCGTGGGTGCTGAAGTCGACGACTGCAAACTTTCAGGTTATATACATACATAAACAGCCGCACAGGAGGCATTATAATACTTTCGGGCAAAAATATAAACACAACTTTATAATAAAAATAGCATTGTCTTTACAATCGCGATACATGTCATTCGAACATGGCACTCTTCGAGCACTGAGCCTCTATAAAATGGGTGCCTTCTAAGACTTCTTCGAAATAGTGCTCGGCCGGGTCCTGGCCTTCAGCCGCACTCCGGGTTGCAATAGCAATGGTTTCCATCCGAGCCCAGTATGTTTTAACATGGGCAAGAGCCATCCGCGCACCCTCTATGCATGCCGACCTCTTCACAGCATCGATATGCGACACAACACCAAGGAATTGTTGCACCAATCCAAAATAGTTGTCCGGCCTTGGTCCTTGGGGCCAAAGATGATCCATGACAGACCTCATAGCAAGCCCAGACAACTTGTGGAGTTCGGCCCATGCGACCATCTTTTCATTCAAGGGCAGCGGACGCGCCGGGGCACTGAACTGCGACCATAATAAACTCTCAGCCTTATGGTCTTTCCGATCTTTGAAAAACTTGGTCACATCAGCTGCACTCTTTGCCAGATCCGCATACGCGTCCGCCGCACTCCACAACTGATCTAGAGGGGCATACTTTGGATCTCCGAATTTCATCCGCAACAAATAGGGCTTCCCAGCCACGATATCTCCGGCTTCACAAAGCTCCTTCCTCATCCCTCTCATTTTAGAGCAGGTCTCCTTGGCTGCCTCCAGGGCCTTCTTCAGGTCAGCCGCTTTTTCTTGATTTTCCTTTTCAAGGAGCTCACGATGGTTGGCGGCATCTTCCAGCTCAGTAGCCATCTGGGCTATCTTTTCTTCGCTCCGGCGATGAGCAGCCTGTTCGGCTCTTAACTCTTTGACCTCCTTCAGAGCGGCCGGCAGTAGCTCCATCTGCAGTCACAGCATAATATAGATACTAGCATCATGCTCCTCTTAAACATTTGCTGACAAGCCGAATATACATACCCTGGGCCTTGTCAAGCCGCTTGTTAACCAGCACGATGTTGGCATCAGCCACGTCCAGCTGCAGCTTTAGTTTGGCAAAATTAGCGGATCGGTCAGCCGCGGGACCCTCAGCCACCTGCACATAAAGCAGCAAGCTTATTACAAGAGATTATGACCCTTTGTTCACCACGTTGATGGAAACCAAAGTCTCAGGGGCTACTATATATGCAAAGCACGCTTAGCATGTGCGATACCATCAAAAATACATTTTTTGCGTACCTCAAAGCCTCTCAGCAGACTCGTAAAAGCTTCATTCAAACCGCTTTTTGCGGATGAAATCCTCTCAACCACCGTACCCATTAAGGCACGATGTGTCTCTGAGATGGCCGCTCGATCCAGAAGGCCTAGTAGAGTGTCCGGCTATGTGCCAGACAATTCCTGACTCCTCCTGAAGCTCTCTTTGGGAGCCGGATATTCCAGACTCTGGGCAGCCGAAGTATCAACTTCTGGCCTTGGTGGATTAGGAGAAATCCTCCGTGAAGACACCTTAGGGTCGTTCGCCTTGTGCGACGGGGAGTCAGGGGGAGGCGTCTCACTCTCCATCATCTCCGGAGGAAGATCCCCTGAGGACGAACTCTGTGGAGAAGGGCTACGAGCCGGACTACAACAAATATGTTTTGATCATTATCCTCAAAGACAAACGGGGTATATTTACCGAAGTACTCTTTTACTTACGGCTCAGTGGAGTGCCGGCCCCCTTGTGAGGTTTTCTTCCCTCGTTTAGAAGCCTCTGTTTCCAAATCTTCGGAGGCGGCCCTTTTCTTACCTTGAGGAGAAGGGATATTAGATTCCCCTCCCTGATTATCCTCCTTCACGGAGGCACTTACTCCTCCAATTTGGATGTGTAAAAAAGGAGGCCCATCTGTGGTTTCTCTATTCCTCCCCTCGTCTTCTCCTAATGTCACCTGATATGGCGCGCGCTCAAGCATCCTGGTCAACAAAGGATTCGGCGAGCCTTTGCGAAGAGGGGCTGGACACCTAATCCTCTCCGCCTTCCTTAGCCAGTCCTGGCAGAGAGCAATTTTTTAGAATGATGTTATAATAAACATAAAGGATGGTGTGTTCAGTAACAGAAGTATTTACCTAGGTAGTCGGACGGTTGCAATTAAGACCCGCGTCCTCGGTGGTGTCCGGACACTTTATTCGTGATCCAAAGAATGACTCATACATCTCTTTGAGCGTCATGCCGAAGAATTGTCGAACGGTTCGCGGTCCTTCCGGGTTGAACTCCCACATATAGAAAGGACGACGTTGGCAGGGCAGGACTCGACAAACCAGCATCACTTGTATTATCTTGACAATACTGACATCCCTCTTGAGAAGGTCTCTGATGCGGCTTTGCAATGTCAGCACGTCGTTAACCGGCCCCCAGTCCAGCCCCTTGTTGACCCATGATGCCAGTTGTGGTGGAGGGCCCAGGCGGAACGCTGGAGCAGCCATCCCTTTGTACCTCGGGGAGCGGTGATGTAAAACCACTCCTGCTGCCATAAACCAGAAGTCTCCATGAACGAACCCTTTGGCCATGGGGCATCGGTGCATTTGCTTATTATAGCGCCTCCGCACTCCGCGTGATGCCCGTCGATCACCCTCGGCCTCACATTGAAGGTCTTGAGCCATAGGTTGAAGTGGGGGGTAATGCGGAGAAAGGCTTCACACACGACGATAAAGGACGAGATTTGAAGGATGGAATCCGGAGCTAGATCATGGAAATCTAGCCCGTAATAGAACATAAGCCCCCTCACGAAGGGATCGAGACTAAAACCTAACCCTCGGAGGAAGTGGGAAATAAATATGACACTCTTGTTGGGTTCGGGAGTGGGGATGACCTGCCCTTGAGCAGGCAGCCTGTGCGGGATTTCGGCGGTGAGATACTTGGCCTCCCTAAGCTTCCGAATGTCCTCCTCTGTGACGGAGGAAGCCATCCACCGGCCTTGATTGGATCCGGACATGGTCAAAGGACCAAAGTGCTTTAGCTTGAGCCTTGGGTGTTGGAACTCGAGGTGCGGGAGGGGAAGGATCAAGCGTGGGAAGAAAAGGACAGGCCTTGGCCCCTTTATAAAGAGCACGAATATCAAGTGTCCCTTGCGTGACCATTTGGGACTTGCCTGGAATAGAGGAGTCATACTAAACAAACACGGTTGGGTTACCCACACCCGTATTGGTGAGAATCCCGTGATAAGGGGGACACGATCTCTGCTTCGACAAGACGTGCCAATAAAACCGCCTCGCAACACGTGTAGTGGCCGGTTAGGAAAAACGGTTTGAATAAAGACTGGGCCGTGGTGGAAGTCATGCTATGAAAAGCTGTCAGCAGATTAGATTTGTGGAAAATTATACTCTCTACGGTGGTATGTGGAATTTGTTTTGCAGAGCCGGACAAAATTCTCGTGTTACAAATCTTCTATGGAGTATTCAGAGAAGAACCCGCCTTGCAATGCCGAAGACAATCTGCGCACCAGACTCATCGTCGTTGAAGCCTAGTTCAGGGGCTACTGAGGGAGTCCTGGATTTAGGGGTCCTCGGACAGCCGAACTATATACTTTGGCCGGACTGTTGGACCATGAAGATACAAGATTGAAGACTTCATCCCGTGTCTGGATGGGACTCTCCTTTGCGTGGAAGGCAAGCTTGGGTATTCAGATATGTAGATTTCCTTCTCTGTAACCGACTCTGTGTAACCCTAGCCGCCTTCGATGTCTATATAAACCGGAGGGTTTAGTCCGTAGGACAGGAACAACAATCATAATCATAGGCTAGCTTCTAGGGTTTAGCCTCTACGATCTCGTGGTAGATCAACTCTTATAATACTCATATCATCAAGATCAATCAAGTAGGAAGTAGGGTATTACCTCCATCGAGACGGCCCAAACCTGGGTAAAACATCGTGTCCCCTGCCTCCTGTTACCATTAGCATTAGACGCACAGTTCGGGGCCCCCTACCCGAGATCCACCGGTTTTGACACCGATAGCGGCCACTCCATAGTTTAGATCCGGACCCCTAATGCGGCTCGCGTCGTGGATCAATAGGGGTCTGGACTGGGGGTCAATCGACGAGGTGTTGATGCTGCAAAAGTGCATCAAAAATATGATAGAAAAGAACACCAGCCCCACTGATGTGGTTCAGGTGTTGCTATTCCGCCCGACCGTTCCTTACCAGCGCCGGCTCTCTATATGTGGGAGTTCAATCCGGAAGGGCCGCGGACCCTGCATCGATTCTTCGGCACGACGCAAGAAGATATCTGGAGGCTGCTTTTCAAGGCCCAGAAGTCATGGCCCGAGACGACCGACGACATCGGCCTCGACTGTGCTCACCCAGCCTCCCTTGTAAGTTTTTTAGTTTCCAAACATAACTTAGTTCAGAAATCACGTGGGTGTATTCAAGCTTTTAAATAGCGGATAGCGGACTGGTTGCGGATTAAGGTCCGTGTAGCGGAATGCGGATAGCGGACAATATTGTGGGCGCTATGTCCACATAGCCAATTTTTAAAAAACACTCATAAATTTGAGATTGTTGTGTATATTTCTAGGCCATTGACAAAAAATATGACACTTAATTTGAGAAATCATCATTTATATAAGAATATAAACTATAATTGAAAAATATTTGGTCGTGCGACCATGCAAGCAAGACACATTTACCAAAATAGATTACACATCAGAACAGCAAGGACTTATATAGCGGACGATATTGCGGTCTAACAAGTGATATTGCGTCCGCATCATGATAACACGCTATTTTGTAATGCAACCTTAAACTAATAGCGGCAGGGTGACGCTACCGCTATTGTGGCCGCAATAGCGGAGGTAGCAGACGCTATTTAAAAGCTTGGGTGTATTGAGACTTTCATCCTTTAATCAGGGCTAGACGAAGAAGGCGGACTGGATCAAGTGTCTGGCTCCACTTCCCGAAAACCCAGCCGATCCTCTACTGATGAGGATGCTGGTCCCGGTGTCATACCAGGCGCCGGAGAAGAAAGCCAAGAAGAAGGGCAAGGAGGCCAAAAGTGGCCCCTGCCATAAAGGTATCCCGGACGCTATGTCCGGGGATTCTGAAGCCCTCTCCTCCCATGAGGGAGATGAAGATGAAAAGGAGGAGGAGGAAGAGAGCGACTCTCCCCCTTAGGGGAGAAGAAAAGAGCGGCCTCTGAAGACCTAGAGGCGGAGTCATCCAAGAGGGGGAAGATATCCCTCTCGGACGACTCGGATTCGGATGCCGAAGTCATCCCCGAGCGGTGCCCTAGGTCGAAGCCCCTGGTCGATTCGTTAGTATCCAAGGATGCCTTACATATATTGGTGTTTATGATTGTAGTTTTTAATACATTTATATTGTATGCTTCAGTCCGGCCCACGATCTCCCCCATCTATCATCTCCGGGGAACTCGCTGGAGCCGGGGATGGTAGAGAGCGAGACGCCTCCGCGGGCCTCTCCGCCAACTGCTACGGACGACACCAAAGTATTGTCCCGAAGAGCCTCTCCAGGCCATGGAGAGATGCGGGAGGCCATCAAGACGGCGCTAGAGGGTAACGCCTCGGCTGTCGAAGACATGGGGGACCAACCCCCATGGGGACTATTAACGGGGGCCATGACTAATCCGGCCCTGAGACGAACATAATTCCGGAGACCCATACGGCTCTGGAATCGGGCAAGCGACCCCCTTTGAAGGAGGGGGAGCGTCGACTCCATCGGTGGCCTCCATCAATCCGGAGGCGCCGAATACTTTGGCGGAGGCACTTCGTCGTGCTTCCGTCATGGAGGAGCACCGTACCCTGATGGGTATGGTGGTTGAGAAGATTCAGTCCGCTAAGAGCGGGCTGAATGAAGCTTTTACCAGCCTATTAACAGGCTTTGAGGTATGCGATGTAATTTTCTAACCAATTTTAATAAAGGGATATGCCTGTACATAGATAGTAGCCCCCGAGACTTTGTCCGGCTTTGGCGAAGCCGGACAGAGGATCACATAATGTTCGGAAGAGGTGACAAATTACTCTATTGTACAACAGGCTTCCTTGCTAGCGGCGAGCGCCCAGGCCGCCAAAGTTTCTGAACTTACTCAGAAGCTGCAGCTGGCCAATGAAGAGGTTGTCTGCATCAATAGGAGGTTTGAGGAGACGCAAGGTATGCATGCATTGAGTAATTTGATCACATATCTCCAATTGTATATGTGTTATTCATTTTAAAAAGACTAAAAATGTTTTAACTATGCTCGCAGTTGGTGCCGATGAGGTCGAGTCCAACAAAAGTTCCCTCGCCGAAGCCAAGAAGGAGGCGGAGGTGAGCAAGGCGACCGCGAACAAGGCAGCCAAAAGTTTAGAGGAGGAGCAGACAACCCGCCAATGACATGAGGCATGGGTGTGTGAGGTTGAAAAAGAGCTCAAGATCGCCATCGCTAGATGCGAGTCCTTTGAGCAGAAGAGTTCGGAGCAGGCCTCCGAGCTCACCAAAGCTCTTGAGAGCCTGAAGGAAGCCCGGGTTGATGCACAAGGCGCTCACCAGGAAATCCAAAAGGTGAGACGGATTGCGGCTGGTAAGGCCTTTTTTATGCATAGTAGATATACCAGTAGAAGATTTATTTTACTAACCCAAGTGCGAAGTTATCCAGGCGCCTTTGTGGATCTTCCACTGAGTATTGCGGATGCCGCCGCATTATTCTGAGCCGAAGAGGGGAGCTCAACAAAAAAGTTGTTCTGGTCGCAGTTCCTTGCGCAAGAGCTTCTAGTGCCCCTAAGCGACCAGTTGAAGGAGCTATCTGAGCTGCATAGGGTGGTTGGACTGGCCATGAAGGACGTAATAGTCCGTCTATGGCCGGCCGAGGCCATACCTAGCAGCCACTTCGGACTCGTGAATAGGCTGGTGGAGGCACTTCCTCGGATTGATGCCCTTAAGCAGTCATCCTGTATTGAGGGTGCTCGGATGGCCTTTGCTTGTGTGAAGGTTCAGTGGGCGAAGATGAAAGCCACCAAGATTGCCACCGCAGGGCCACCAGAGGGCAAGGAGCACTGGCGGTCGGAGAGGTACTTCGACGAGGTCCTCGAGGGAGCCCGTATTGTAGAAGGCCAGTGCTCCAAGGACACAATATTTGAGTAGTTGTGTCCAGTTTGTAAGAGTCATGTAACGAACTCATGGTGTATGATAGTTATGATTATGCTTTTTTATTATTAGTTTATCCTCCTATTTTGTTGTTTATATGTCTGAAAGTTTACCAGTCATCGGCTTCAGCCCCCACGCATGACCGCACTTTATCCAATGTCTTGGTCCGATGTCGGAGGCGTCTTGCAAGGTGAACTAGGCAATCATACTATGCGGATTTAGTACTTTCACTTAGCCATAAGAGTCCATTGGAGGCACTAAGTACTAGCCCCTCGTTGCGTGATCGGCAATCCGGAGTACGGTGCCTTTGCAACGCGACTGGTCAAAAAACCCAGCCCCTCGTATAACACGGCATAAATCGTGAACGATTCGTAGTATAACACTAAGTCACCGGATCGCTGACCCGCTCTCACTTATCATTATAGTCAATTTTCGGCTTTCTCTACTGAGGTCCTTGACCGGACGAACCAGAAATACAATTGCAGTAGTTCTCCCTTTACTATCTTAGCCGAACTTGCGGAACGTAAGGTGGCAAACATAGGAGCCGGGCAACCCAACTATAGACCAAAGACATGATTCGCAGCCGATGCATATAATGCCATATCCGGGACGCCGAAGAGTTCCCTATGGGTATTCGGACATAGGAATTTTGCGGAGCCGAATATAGCCCCTAGTATGAAGACCATGTCAAACCACGTATGTCAGTCGGACATAAGGGGAGCACAGATGATAAGGGAAAACCCAAAACCCAATCAAGAAGGTGGTAATCATCTATGCCCTTTATATCTTTATTGAAACGTCGATGATAGGCAATGTCGTTTGATATTGAGGTCATGTTACGTGCCCAAAAAGATAAAGAGAAGATTTTACATAAGGGAAAGTCTAACACAGGGCCTAGAAACCATAGTTCGGAACAGAAACTCCAATGATGCCCTGCCGCATGTCTGCGCCTTTCCTCCTTAGTACTAAGTCCTTTGAGAGGAGCATTTGATGGTTGGGACGTGCCAGCCTTAAAAGGATCTCCTGTGACAACCATCTTGTAAGTGGGGCTCTCGATGAACCCGCGTTGAAAGGAAAGGATATATGCAGTCCAATTATGGTCAAGCCATGTAATGGACCTATAGTGTGCCTCTGGCGCCGCCCAAGGTATTTTTAGTGCGTAATTATGTACGCGCGGTACGTAAGCCGCGACATGGTGGGGTAATCGGCGGAGGCGGAACAACTAATCAATGTTCGGATCCGTTGACTTATCACTATTATGGGCGGCCCGGACTTGTTCAGATACATCGTTGGCTTTATTGGCCGGTGAACTGTTCGGACTACAAAAAAAAGACACATCCATGACATTTCGGGCCGAACGAAATTTTTTCCTGTCATACTTATGACACTTCTATGACGATAATTGTGACAAAACTCGGTATCATCATAGATGTGGTGGGCTCCTACTTCTGTGACAAAAAATTATGATAGAAAATCGGTTTTTCGTCCTGGGCAGGCCGGAGACGCGGCTGCATGGCATTCTTTTGGCCGTCCATGACGGAAAAAACCATGGTAGAAGCGAGGGTGAGGAAAATATCGGGGTGTTCCTGGTTACGGTGGGTGGTTGGGGACTGGCGATGCACAGAGGTTTGCGCGTTTCTTTCGTACACCCATGCGCGTGGATGCGAGGCATTGGGCTCTAACTGAACCCGAGCGATTGCACTGCAGGCTACGTGTTACGGAACAAGAGCGATCGATCGATGGCTATTAACTGAATCCGATCGAGCGATTCCTTCACTACTGCTACTAATTAAAGCCGCTCGATGCTGCCTCTGGATGAACAGTGAGCGTTGTTGGGGGGGTGGATGAACAGTTTCTGGTGGGGGTTGGATGAACAGGACCCCGTGTGGTGTTGCCGCTGGATGAACAGGACCCCGATTGATCGAGCTGGTTGGGCGTGCATGAAGGGGACCCCGCGGAGGGCTGGATGAACAGGACCCCGTGGAGGGAAGGTTGAACACTAGCTGGTGGAGGGTTGGTTGAACAGTAGCCGGTGGAGGGCTAGATGAATAGTAGCCCATGGATAGGTGGTTGAACAGTAGCCGGTGGAGAGGGCTGGTTGAATAGTACTCGGTAGAGTAGCGCACGGTGAAGGCTGGATGAACAGGAGCCCATGGCTGAACAGTCACAGGTGGAGGCTGGAGGAGGTCGATGGTGGATGAACAATATCCTATGGAGACTGGAGGAGGTCGACGGTGGAGATGAACAGTATCCCGTGGAGTCCCGTTTTGTGGTACGCCACACCCCTCCCGATGATTAGGACCCCCGTTTTGACCGTAGCGCTCCAACACAAGTCCGTTTCCTCTGTTTTGCGGTATGCTACACCCCTCCCAATCAACAGGACCCCGTCTCGACCGTAGGAGGTCCAATAGAAGTCCATTTCCTCCATTTTGCGGTACGCCAGACCCCTCTCGATGAACAGGATCCCGTTTCGACCGTGGCCGGTCGAACACAAGGCCGTTTCCTCCGTTCTGCGGTACGCCAGGCCTCGTTTCCATCGGCTGTTCCGTCCAAGCCCTCTCGATGAACACCACGACGCATTCCATTCTGACCCAGCCGGTTGGCTCCCCATGAACATGACGACAACACAGTTTCTCCGTTCCGACCCAGCCATGTACACGAGCCCTGGCCGTACGTATGCACGAGTAGGCGTTCGACACCCCGCCCATATGTACATATGTGGCCGTATTTCCTTTCTTGCACCCTGGCCACTGTACATATGTGTACATGCTACGTGCGCGCCTCTACCACGACACGTGCGCACCTCTATATCGACCAGTATGTACGTACACATTCGTGACCAGAATGACAATGCTACATACGCTTCCACCAGGTTGGTCCTGATTGTCAGGCACTTCCTTGAGTGTGAAGATGTAGCTGGTGGGTCCCAGCAGTCAGGGGGCGAATCATTTTTTTTCCCGTAATATGGACGCACTTCCTTGCATACGAAGATGTAGATGGTGGGTCCCAACAGTCAGGGGGAGAAAACAATATTTTTTAGCGTAAAAAGGATGGAGTTGCATGCATGCGTCCATGTGCATGGTGCGTCCCCACTGTCAGCCTCTCATGTACAGTCATCTTCCGATGACTCTCGTTTCTTGACCACGTTCACCACACCGTGTCGAGCGCACCATGGCCGGTGGACGACGTAGAGGCCCCAGACTGGAATGACCCGGAGATGGGGAAGACACGGCAGTGGAGTTACAGATGGAGAGGAGTGGGAAACTTGACTTATTCAGGTGCGCGGCAGCACTGCCACCCACGGGAGACAGGATCTAGAACAGAGGTTGAAGAAGGAGCACAGCTGTTGGATTAACATCCAATGGTCCAGCTGCTAGAATCATTTCTTGATTAAGTTGACAAAGCCCTGCGTACACGTCTGCTTAGTAGGCCCACAAGTCAGCCACCAAATCTGCTGGGTCCCAGCTGTCATCGGGAGGAATAGTTTTTTTCGCATAACAAGGAGGCACTTCCTTCCGTGCGAAGATACAACCGGTGGGTCCCAGCTATCAGGGGGAGGAAACAGGTTAATAAGGAGGAACCTTCCTTGCGTGCGACCATGGACCTCGTGGGTCCCAGCGGTCAGGCTCTCATGTACAGTCCTCTTCAAATGACTCCCGTTTGTTAACCATGGCACACCAAGTGTAGCGAGGCGGTGGACGACGGCGAGGCCCCAGACTGGAACGATCCAGAGATGGGGAAGACGCAGCACTGGTGTCGCAAACGGAGAGGAGCGGGAAACTTGACTGGTTCAGGTGCAGGGTGGGCCTACACTCGGTAGAGAATAACAGGAGGTGCGGAGTGGAGGGATGGCCTGGCCGTCGGCAGGGTAGCGTTTCGCTGCGAGGCGCGCAAAACAACACCGCTGGACGCCAGAGGCTGGAGCAGGCGGTCCCGGCAGTGCTAGGGGAGGAAGACGAGATATTGAATAAGAATGCCGGCTCTTGGATGTAAATACAACGCCTTGCTTAGGCTTCGACCTACTATCCCACATGTCAGCCAGTCAATTTGTTTTATAGTCCATTTGTGGGCTGGGTGAAACAATGATGTAGCATCTATGCAGCCCGTTTATATATATGGTAGAATTTAAAGCCCATTTGCATTTTTCTTGAAATCCATGGACTTGCTGGGCTGGGTGAAAATATCATGTTGGGCTGGACGGAGAAATGTTATAAAAACATAAACACATGATTTCATGTCTATTACTCCATTGCTCAGTAAAATCTTTGCAAGCTTATGTACACAATCACTAGGAGTTAACTTGCCAAGTTATATATAAACAATTATTATTATTATTTTGTAAGAACTTTCAATTTATGAAATAAAATATCATTTTAATTTGATGATTTAATAGGATGTGGGGTAATATTATTTTTTAGGCTAGACGTGGGACAGTTGAGTTGGTTCTAGGGAAAAGTAGTGGGAGAAAACTGAGTTTACATCGAAAAAGAAAGTGGAACAAAATTCAGATATAGGATTAATGAAAACAAAAAATAAAGGAAGTGGGAAGGTCTATAACATGGTTGGACGAATGACAGGTTTAACGGAGCCTTATATATACTATTATTGAAGGGAAAACATAGGTTCAATTTTGCATTCTTATAGAAAAATAGAACTGAGTTGTGCGTCATCTTGAAAAAACAAACATAACTTGGGCTGCTGATGTTATAGACAAACTAGGTTGGGTTGCCCAGAGGCCGCTTGATCCAAAAAACGTTGAAACATGTCGTGGGCTGCCCATGTTAAACAACAAAACCTAGGCCATGGACCTGGTGGGCCCAGGACTGTCAGCCTCTCGACGAACAATTCTCTCACGATTCCTCTTGTTTTGCTGACCATGTTGGGAATGACAGACGGGGGCGCCGCTGCGAGAGCACCAAGGCGTAGGATGACGTCGAGACCGTGGACCGAACGGACCGGAGCGGGGGAAGATGCAGGCGGAGGGGAGTACGAGGGTTGAATTGTTCGGATGCAGGGTGGCCGGTGGAGCTCCTTGGTGTCATTGTCTTCTTTCAGTTTGGCGTACCAGGGTTTGATGATGGTCTTAGCGAGGTCAACCACGGAGTCCTTCTCCTGCCCGTTACCGATGATCTTGTATTGCTTCTGGATGTCGACAAGCTTGTTGCACCAGATGGCCGAATCGTCATGTTCTTCCTTCTCTCCATCGTAGCGAAGGTGCAGTCGGTGCTGCCGATGAAACGGGCGAATGCTCCAGAACCTCTGATGGCCCTACAGCAGTGGTAGACGAGAACCTCGTCTCGCATGCATACCTGGGCGATCGTGATCTGCTGGTCCCTGTTAGGAGACGAATGGATGGGCACAAGGTCTAGTACTGTGACCTTGTGCTTTCTCATCCTATCGATACTGCTTGAACTTGGTGAGACAGAGCTTCACGAGACTGGATCGTTGTTGTACATCACATTCAACTTGGTGCCGCCATGGGACTGAACGGAGAACTCAAAGGTGAACTCCTTGCTGAAGTCCATATCCAGCAGGCCCACCCCTCGGATCGCCATTAGAGTCTCTTCAAGTGAACGAGTGAGTAGGCGGCAGCTAAGGGAGTCTCGGATTAGGGGGTATTCGGACAGCCGGACTATATACTTTGGCTGGACTGTTGGACCATGAAGATACAAGACTCAAGACGTTGTCCCGTGTCCGGATGGGACTCTCCTTTGCGTGGAATACAAGCTTGGTGATCCGGATATTAGATTTCCTTCTTTGTAACCGACTCTATGTAAACCCTAGCCCCCTCCGGTGTCTATATAAACCGGAGGGTTTAGTCCGTAGAGAAACAATCATAATCATCATAGGCTAGCTTCTAGGGTTTAGCCTCTACGATCTTGTGGTAGATCAACTCTTGTAATACTCATATCATCAAGATCAATCAAGCAGGAAGTAGGGTTTTACCTCCATCGAGAGGGCCCAAACCTAGGTAAAACATCGTGTCCCCTGCCTCCTGTTACCATTAGCCTTAGACGCACAGATCGGGACCCCTACCTGAGATCCGCCAATTTTGACACCGACAATGGTGCTTTAATTGATAGCTCCTCTATGTCTTTGCTGCAAGGTTCGATGGCTCCTTCAATCAACAACAACGTGGTCCAGGGTGAGACTTACCTCCCCATACAGATCTTCGTGTTCGGAGGCTTTGCACTGCGGGCCAATTCGCCTGGCCATCTAGAGCAGATCGACAGCTATGCCCCTGGCCATCAGGTCAGGTTCGGAAACTTGAGCTACACGTCCGATATCCGCGGAGACTTGATCTTCGACGGATTCGGGCCTACGCCAGGAGCGCCGAACAGTCACGATGAGCACGGCTTAGACCTGTTGTCAGACAATACTCGGGATACCGCACCTGCAGGAGCTCCGGACCTAAATCCGGGGCAGATCGCGTCGTCCGAGGATGGGTGGATAGACCCCGCGTCGGAGGCCGCACACTCATCGGCGGTAGAGCCAAGCACAGACTCCACCCCCTAGGAAGCCTGTGACACCGGACCCCCGGACTCGTGTCCGGCTGTAGGTTCCAGTCCACGCACCCTCGAGCCCACCAAATCTGGTTGGGCTCCGGTAATGGAGTTCACCACTGCGGATATCTTCCAGCACTCGCCCTTTGGTGACATGCTGAACTCGTTAAAGTCTCTCTCTTTGTCAGGAGACTCTTGGCCGAGTGGGAAGCAGGCGACAAGGGAATTCGTTGCCCACCCACCACCCACTTCATTGCCATGGTCGATGATTTGACCGACTTGCTTGACTTCGACTCTGAAGACATCGACGGTGTGGACGATGATGTAGGAGAAGAACAGGAACCACCGCCCACGGGGCGCTCGACATCCACCTCCTCATATGATATATATATGGTGGACACTCCGAAAGAAACCAATGGCGATGAGGCAATGGAGGATAAACCCTCGAGGAAGAAAGCAAAGCATGGGCGTCATCGGGGCCCCTCCAAGCCCCGCCACAGCAATACCGGCACAGGAGACGAAAACAATCCGGATGGTGCCCAAGATGAAGACAACCCCGATCAGCCTGCCTTCGAGCACGCCGAACAAGAAAACGGGTAGGTCAGCCCAGATGAACAGGCGACGGACGGATACCGAGAGGAGGACAACTACATGCCCCCCTCGGAAGACGAGATTAGCCTCGGCGATGATGAATTCAGCGTGCCTGAGGACCCCGTAGAGCAGGAGCGCTTCAAGCGCCGGCTTATGGCCACTACGAGGAGCCTGAAAAAGAAGCAGCAGCAGATCCAAGCTAATCAAGATCTGCTCACAGATAGATGGACTGAAGTCCTGGCAGCCGAGGAATATGGACTCGAGTGCCACACCAAAGGTTATCCAAAGCACAAGTGGCTATCTCAACTCGAGGAGGAGCCTATACTACCAGAATAGGACGAGGCTGACCGACCAGCTCGTGGCCGGGATAAAATGGCGTATCAGCCTGAATACCAGCCCGCACCCCCACGCCAATACACTATGGCCCCGGGCAATAGGCAGGACCTGCGAGATATACTGGAAAACAAGGCAGGACAGCCAAGATCGATCTACGGATCGTGGGGGCATGCCCCAACACGTGACGATGATCGTCACGCTGGATACACCATCAACAAGTCCGGCCAGGCCGAACATAGCCATCCAGACTCATTCGAACTGCGTAGCCACATAGCCCGGCATAGAGGCGCCACACACCCCCTCTGCTTCACTGACGAAGTGATGGATCACGAATTTCCCGAAGGGTTTAAACCCATAAACATCGAATCGTACGATGGCACAACAGACCCCGCGGTATGGATCGAAGATTTCCTTCTCCACATTCACATGGCCCGCGGTGATGATCTACATGCCATCAAGTATCTTCCCCTTAAACTCAAAGGACCAGCCCGGCACTGGCTAAATAGCCTACCGGCAAATTCCATCGACAGTTGGGAAAACCTGGAGGACACATTCCTCGACAATTTCTAGGGCACGTATGTGCGACCACCGGATGCTGATGACTTGAGTCACATTACCCAACAGCCCGGAGAGTCAGCCAGGAAATTTTGGACTCGGTTCCTAACTAAAAAGAACCAAATTGTCGACTGTCCGGATGCCGAAGCCCTGGCGGCCTTTAAGCATAATATCCGCGACGAGTGGCTCGCCCGACACCTCGGCCAGGAAAAACCGAAGTCCATGGCGGCCCTCACGACACTCATGACCCACTATTGCGCGAGCGAGGACAGCTGGTTTGCTCGCAGTAGCATCACGCCAATAAACTCTGACACTTCAGATGTTCGCGACAATAATTGCAAGCCACGGCACAACAGACATAAGCGTCGGAACAATGGCGACAACACTGAAGACATGGCATTCAACGCCAGATTCAGTGGCTCAAAATCCGGTCAGCGGAAAAAGCCGTTCAAAAGAAACAATCAGGGATCGTCCAGTCTGGACCGCATACTTGATCGCTCATGCCAAATTCACGGCACCCCGGATAAGCCAGGAAACCACACTAATAGAAACTGCTGGGTGTTTAAACATGCCGGTAAAATAAATGCCGAGAACAAGGACAACGGGATGCACAACGACGATGACGAGGAGCCCTGGCGTCTGAACATGGGGGGACAGAAGAAATTTCCTCCCCAAGTGAAAATGGTCAATATGATGTACGCCACCCACATTCCCAAATGGGAACGAAAGCGAGCACTAAGGGACGTTTATGCGATGGAGCCAGTCGCCCCAAAGTACAACCCATGGTCAGCCTGTCCGATCACTTTTGATCGTAGGGATCACCCTACCACCATCCGTCACGGCGGTGCAGCCGCATTGGTCCTAGATACAATCATCGACGGATTCCGCCTCATGCGAGTCCTTATGGATGGCGGTAGCAGCCTGAACCTGCTTTATCAGGACACAATGCGCAAAATGGGCATCGACCCTTCAAGGATCAAGCCCACCAAAACCAACTTCAAAGGTGTAATTCCAGGAGTAGAGGCCCGTTGCACGGGCTCCATAACACTGGAAATGGTCTTGGGATCTCCGGATAACTTCCGAAGCGAGGAGTTAATCTTCGATATCGTCCCTTTCCTTAGTGGCTATCATGCACTGCTTGGACGAACCGCCTTCGCTTGAACCAATGCGGTACCACACTATGCATACCTCAAGCTCAAGATGCCAGGACCTCGTGGGGTCATAACAGTCAATGGAAACACAGACCACTCTATCCGTACAGAAGAGCATACTACAGCCCTCGTGGCAGAAGTACAAACCAGCCTTCTCTGGCAAACCACCAATCCGGCGACAACAACCCCAAACACCGTAAGGCGAGTCCAGAGTACCCTGCAATAGGATTGCCACGCACGCCAAGAGCGCGACTAGCAGTCCGGCCTCCGCCCCAGCCCCATTCAGGCAGCATTCGTGCCGCGCGTACACAATTACACAATCAAATATCATGGGCATAGGCGGAGGCGCAATAGTGATGCGGTCAACAGTGCGGTTCAGCTGCAACGTACTTTACTAACCCCCTTTATCTTTCAGGACCCTGCCTTCGGGCAGCCTCTTCAGAGAGCCGGATCATCAGACTTATCACAGGAGGGAAAACCAAGGAGGCAAAAGGCTTTGCGCACAAAGGGAATACCCAGGTGGTATCTGTTAATGATCGCTATACCTGTTTTATATACCTACATGCGGCCCGCCCTTGGATAGGACATGTCAAATAGTCCTCTTTACTTCTACTCAACGCATTAATTGTAAAGATACGCTTGGACGTATTGTCTATCAATAGGAGATAATATATAGCGTCAGCTTATTATTCCTATCTTCACATTTTTCCTAAAAATGTTTATTTAATATTGAATTCATACACTTTGGTACGATCAGTTTGCCAGGGGCTTCTCATGGCGCCCCTTACTACGGCAAGATAAGTCCAAACACTTTCAACAGTGCGGCACCCCGAACTTATAACATTATATGCATCAGGTCCGAATCATGTCTTGGGTCAATAGTTGGGTTTTCCCGGCTCCCTTGTTTTGGTACCTTACGTTCCGTTATATCGGCTAAGGTAGCGCAGGGAGAACTACTGTGATTGTGTCCCGGTTCTCCCGGATGAGCACCTCAGTAGATAAAGCCGAAAACTGACTGTCATGATGCGGCGAGAGCTGGTCACTGTTTGAGAGGTCTTAAAATCCTTAAAGATTTTTTCAACTTTAGGAGAGGAATCGGCCTTGTCCGATTTAGGCATGTATAGCGCCCCAATTCGGCTTTCTGAATTCTAGGGGCTTCGCCACAATTTAAAATTGTAGACTTCTATGGCTAAGTGAGAGTTATAAAGCCGCATAGTCCGATTGCCTTGTTCGCTGCACCAAGCACCTCCCTCAAGGACCAAACATTTGGATAAAGAGTGTTCGGAGTTTTCCACGAACACCCCAGTACTAGTTACATGGGGGCGGAAGTCGACGACTGGCCTACTTTTAGAATTTTATAAATAGTCGCACAGAAGGTAATATTTTAAATCAACAAAGTGCTATGTAGCGCAAACAAGTTCATTTTCATATTACAAAGATGTTATGAGTACATTCACTCAAAGATTGTGTCCTTGGTACATTCATCGGCCACGAGACGAGCGCCTTTCGTCACACCATCATAACATTTCTCGGGGTAACGATGCGCCTTGCCCTCCGGCGGTCCATCCTTCACCAGCTTCTCTGCATCCAGCTTGGCCCAATGCATCTTCCCACGGGCAAAGGCCCGGCGAGCACCCTCAATGCAAACGGATCGCTTGATAACCTCAAGCCGCGGACAGGCATTTACCATCCGCTTTATAAGTCCGAAGTAGCTGGTGGGCAGGGTGTCACCAGGCCACATCCGGACTATGAAGTCCTTCATGGCCACCTCGGCCGCCGTGTGGAGCTCAACCAATTGCTTTAGTTGGTCACTCAGAGGCATCGGGTGTTCGGCTCCAGCATACCGGGACCAGAAGAGCTTCTTTGTCGAGCTCCCCTATTTGGCACGGTAGAACTCTGTGGCATCCGATACGCTGCATGGCAGATCTGCGAATGCCCCTAGCGAGCTCCGAATTCGGGTAAGTAAAAGAAATGTCTCCTCCACATTCTTGCTTTGCATAATGAGTGCCTTACCCGCCGCCATCTTCTTGGCCGCCTGGATTTCCTGCTGGGCCTTTTGGGCATCGGCCTTGGCGTCCTTCATGCTCAAAAGGGCCTTTGCAAGCTCAGACTCTTTCGTCTTGAAGTCACGCTCCAAGGACTCGAACTTCTTGCCGAGCTCCTGGAGCTCTTGCTGCACCTCGCCCACCCTAGAGTCTATCTTCTCACGCTGAATGCGCACCATGGCCACCTTATCTTTGACCTCAGATAGTGCTTTCTTCAGGGCCGCCAATTCGGTCGTGGCCCCTATTACAAAATCATGATGCTTTTTGTTAGCCTCACCAATTTTTTCTCCTCTATATGATATGTGAATGGGGTATCACTCACCTTTGTTCTCTTCGAGCTGCCTCTTTGTGAGGCTGAGCTCCTCTTCAGCCTGCTCAAGGTCCCGTTTGAGTCCGGTCACCTCGGTTGTGCGGGCAGCAGTGACAAGCAGCACTGCCTGCTTATTCACATAGACACCAATTGTTAGACTCCTGCGGTTTAGAGTTGACCCTCCGTTTGGCTTTTCTTTCCGAACACCAAACAGAGTATCAAGGGCTACTATCTATCGGGTGATAATTTCACACACTTTTGATTACTTACCTCAAAGCCTGTCAGGAGGCTGGTGCAGGCATCGGTCAATCCGCTTTTGGCGGACTGAACCTTCTGAATCACCGCACTCACAAGAGTACGATGCTCTTCATCCATGGAAGCGCCGCGAAGCACTTCCAGTAGACTATCTGACGCCTCTGGTGCAACGTAAGTCACCGGCACGGCCGGCTCGCCCTCCTTAGCGAGGGGCTGCCTACTCGAATCTTGAACCTTTGGAGGTTCCGGTATAGTGTCCCGCTGGGAGCCCGACTTGCTGCGGCTCTCGTCAGCATAATCTGCGGGGATCTTACTCCCCTTGTGCCCGGCATCTAGAATTTCTCCTTGGGACGTCTCCAGATCCGCGTCCCCCTGCTCTGGTACCATTTGGGACCACACCTTCGTGTCATCCGCAGGCCGAGGGGAGGTGGCTGTCGGAAGCGAATTCATTGCCGAATCGCTCAAAGACCCATCCGAAGAGGATACCTCCGGATGGGCCCTGGCTAGACTGCATATATGCGTTCGGCGTTATAACAAACTATGAAGCTAAGTCGCACTAAACTACAACAAAGTGCGGATACTTACGATCTTACTAGGGGCTTGCCCCTGGGCAGCCACTCCTCCTCGCTGTAGGCGGCCGTGGTGGAGTGATCCGGAAGGGACGCCTTTCCCTTCTTGGGTGTCCTAGCCTCCCCCTGCGTGGTGGCGTTCCTTTTCTTCTCCTCCCCAGTGCGGGGAGGTGGAATTTCCTAGTGTTTCCCTCTGCCTCCGCGGGAGGAATCTACCTCGTTGTCCTCGGACGACGAGTCTATGACGGCCTTGCGCCGGGGACCTTTCCTGGTCCCCTGTGCCGCCCTCTTAGGCCCTTCGGCCTCCCCGGATGGGGCGGCCCTTTCCTTTTCCTCCTCCCCTTCGTGGGAGGAGCGTGACTCATCGTCTTCGGATGAGGCGTCCGGTACCATCTTATGCCGGAGACCCTTCCTGGTCCTCGGGGCCTTCTTTTCGGCCTTCTTTTCCAGCACCTTGTAAGGCGCCGGGACTAGCATCTCGGCCAGGAGAGCGATTGCTAGACCTTCTGGCAGTGGAGCCGGACAGTCGATCCGCTCCGCCGTCACCATGTAATCCTTATTAAATACACACGATGACTTAAAATCCTCCCATGAGTATGCTGACAAATCTACATCTGGTGATGGTCAGAAAACTCACCGGATCGGGGAGCCGCGTGACATGGAGTCCGCGGTCCTCGGATGTGGGAGGAGGTATTTCGGAGGCCTTGAATAGCACATTCCATCCGTCCTTGTGCGTCGTGCCGTAAAGCTCTTGAAGTGTCTCGTGTTCGGTCGGATCGAACTCCCATAGATTGAATGCCCGTCTTTGGCACGGAAGGATTCGGCGGACGAGCATGACCCGGACCACGTTGACAATCTTGATCTTCTTGTCCATCATATTTTTGATGCAGTTCTGAAGTCCTGTCAGCTCTGCAGGTTCGCCCCAGGACAGGCCCTTCTTTTCCCAGGAAGTGAGCCGCATGGGAATTCCGGATCGGAATTCGGGGGCCGCTGCCGAGTTGGTGTCGCGCGGCTCGGTGATGTAGAACCACCCCGATTGCCACCCATTCGCGGTCTCCGTGAAGGAACCGTCAAGCCAGGTAACATTGGGCATCATGCCCACCATGGCGCCTCCGCACTCCGCTTGCTGGCCGCTCACGATCTTCGGCTACACACAGAAGATTCGTAGCCACAAGCCGAAGTGGGGCTTGATACGGAGGAAGGCCTCGCACACGACAATAAACGCTGAGATGTTGAGGACAAAATTTGGGGCTAGATCATGGATGTCCAGCCCATAGTAAAACATGATCCCGCGGACAAAGGCATGAAGTGCAAATCCCAGTCCGCGGATGAAGTGGGCGAGGAAAACGACCCTCTCATGGGGTCTCGGAGTCGGAATGATCTGCCCTGCGTCCAACAGCCGGTGCGCGATATCTGCGGCCAAGTATCCGGCCGCTCGGAGCTTCGTAATATGCTCCTCCTTGACGGTGGAGGCCACCCACTTTCCTCCTGCTCCGAACATGTTTTCCTGCATGGAGAAGGTGTGAACTAGGGCGCTGGAGCTTGAGGGTGCGAGAATGGATAAGCGAAGGAGGAAGAAGGCTTGTGTAAAAATGGGGAATCCTTATCCGTTTATAGAGGCGACGAAAACAGTGCGCCTCCCCACTTGCCCGTTGAAAATCGCTTATTTCCCAAGCGCCACGATTGATGGCGCGGTTGGGTTACCCATACCCGTATTGATGAGAATGCCGTGATAAGGGGACATGATCTCTGCTTCGACAAGACGTGCCGAGGAAACCGCCTCGCGATGTGTTCGGTAGCTGGCTATGGGAAGACGGTTCAATAATGACTCGAGCATGGTGTCGTGTCACTTTATCTAAAGTTGTCAGCAGATTATATTTGTGGAATATTGTTCTCTCTATGGTGTTATGTGAAAATTATCTTGCAGAGCCGGACACGATTTAAGTGTTCGGGGTTTACTTTGGAGTATTCGGAGATGGAACCCGCCTTGCAATGTCGAAGACAATCTACGCGTCGGAATCATCGTCATTGAAGCCTGGTTCAGGGGCTACTGAGGGAGTCCTGGATTAGGGGGTATTCGGACAGCCGGACTATATACTTTGACCGGACTGTTGGACCATCAAGATATAAGACTCAAGACTTCGTCCCATGTCCGGATGGGACTCTCCTTTGCGTGGAAGACAAGCTCGGCGATCCGGATATTAGATTTCCTTCTTTGTAACCGACTCTATGTAAACCCTAACCCCCTCCGGTGTCTATATAAACCAGAGGGTTTAGTCCGTAGAGAAACAATCATAATCATCATAGGCTAGCTTCTAGGGTTTATCCTCTATGATCTCGTGGTAGATCAACTCTTGTAATATTCATATCATGAAGATCAATCAAGCAGGAAGTAGGGTTTTACCTCCATCGAGAGGGCCCGAACCTGGGTAAAACATCGTGTCCCCTGCCTCCTGTTACCATTAGCCTTAGACACACAGATCGGGACCCCCTACCCGAGATCTACCGGTTTTGACACCGACAGCAGCAGTAGTTCGTTTTTCAGCTCTTGAGGAACTGGATTCAACAGTAAACTGAGTGTGTATAGGCGACAACAGTTACTACCCCTCCTTCGCCCGCTACATGCCTGGCAGAATATGCACCCTCGGTGCATTCAAACGCCTCCATTAAGAAACCTATTCCGGCCACACACGTCGGGTCACGAGTGGGTCTGTATTGGTACTGTAATAACAAGTGTTAGTGGTCACTTTACTTAAATTTAATTAGCATTAATTAAAATGTATTCTTAAAACAAGAAATGCATTGGCTCGTTCTATCAGCACCACAGGATCAACATGCACAACAATTACAATTATTATTCTAAGGACGCACATGATCAGCACATTTACCGCACTTTCACACAGGAAATACTACCAAGTTTGAACAGTTTGTTATGGTTGCTATCCTCTGCATCATCATGCCGTGTTTCCCAGCTTGCAAGATTCAGAACCAACAAATAAGATTCAAATAATAAGTACAACAAAGATGCCTACACATCTCATTGATTCCCGGCTTCCAAGATTCAGAACCAACAAATAAGATTCAAATAATAAGTACAACAAAGATGCCTACACATCTCATTGATTCCCAGCTTGCAAGATTCAAAACCAACCCATTAGAGCCTTTTTATAAAGTCAATATTGGGATTAAATCCACCTTTGCTAGCCATGTCATACAACCCAAGAACTTGGCAAATGCTCTTGACCATCACAACATATATAGTAGAGTATTCCTGTTTGCACAGATAAGAAAGAGCATGATATGTCTCCAACGCATCTATATTTTTTGATTGCTCCATGCTATGATATTACCCATTTTGGATGTTTATGGGCTTTACTTTACACTTTTATATCATTTTTGGAACTAACCTACTAACCGGAGGCCCAACCCGAGTTGCTATTTTTTTTCCTATTTCAGTGTTTTGAAGAAAAGAAATATCAAACGGAGTCCAAACGGAATGAAACCTTCGGGAGTGATCTTTTAGGAACAAACGCAATCCAGGAGGCTTGGAATGGACATCAAGAAGCAGCCGAGGCAGGCACGATGGTGCCAGGCGTGCCCTAGGGGGGTGGGCGTGCCCCCACCCTCGTGGGCCCCTTGAGGCCCCCCTGACCGACCTCCTTTGCCTATATATATATACCTCCATACCCTGAAAACATCCAGGAGCACCACGAAAACCTATTTCCACCGCCGCAACCTTCTGTACCCGTGAGATCCCATCGTGGAGCCTTTTTCGGTGCTCCGCCGGAGGGGGAATCGATCATGGAGGGCCTCTACATCATCTCCAAGGCCTCTCCTATGAGTTGTGACTAGTTTACCATAGACCTTCGGGTCCATAGTTATTAGCTAGATGGCTTCTTCTCTCTCTTTGAATCACAATACAAAGTTTTCCTCGATCTTCTTGGAGATCTATTTGATGTAACTCCTTTGCGGTGTGTGTCGGATGATGGGTTCCGACAGACCCTTAAGGTTCGAACTCTGGGGTGCGCATGAAGATCTTCCCCCTATCAATCCACGTCCAATCGCCTCGCAAGAATCTAAGCTAAACGATGAACAACACGAGGGACACAAGATTTATACTAGTTCGGACCACCGTTGTCGTGTAATATCCTACTCCAGTGTGTGGTGTGTTGGATTGCCTCAGGGGCTGATGATGAACGGTACAAAGGGAAGAACAGCCTCGCGAGAGGTGTTCTTGGGCCGGTGCGATGAACAAGTTGGGTGAGCTCGATCGCCTATGGACCTAACGAGGACTCGATCCGATCTCCCTATGGATCTAATGAGGACTTGATGATATGCCTCTATTCTGTGGTGGCTAGCCCTATTTATAGAGGCCCTGGTCCTCTTCCCAAATATTGAGCAGGAAGGGCGCCAACAACGGCCATTTTGAAGGGGAACATCTAGTACAAGTTATCCTGACTAAAGTTGGTCTTCGGCTGCCAAAGGCACTGGTGATGACGTCGTCTTGGGCTCCACGGTGACCTCCATCCTGCCGCTCTGCTGGTCTTGGTCTCGTTGCACCGGAATGGCAACCTTTGCCTGATGCCTCGGTACTCCACGCCTGTGCTTGCCCCCTTTGCACCAAAGAGGAAACCAGGACACTGCGCGGGCCGGCGCCCGCCTGGTCTCGATCGTCATGGTTTGCGTCATGAGCACCTCACAAGGTACCCTGCCTTGATCTCTCCGCCTCCTCGCGAGCCTGCCTAGCGAGGCCGTTCCTGAGGAAGTCTTGTGTCATCTGCCCCGCGAGGCTTGGCCCCTCGTGAGGGTCTTGAGTCTTGTGCTAATGAAGATGGGCCGTGCTGGGTGATACGTCTCCAACGTATCTATAATTTATGAAGCATTCATGCTATATTATTATTTGTTTTGAATGATTCCTGAGAAGGGCTTGGTTGGCTGGAGCTGATCGTATGGCACTTGACGATTGTTGAACGTCTCGACAGACAGTACGTTGAGCCCTGCTCTGCCGTCGATGAGGGTCCTGGTAACTTGCACATTGCTGATGACTGAGGAACAGAGCATCAGGAGGACACCGGCCATTGCCGTGAACTTGAGCTGATCCGCTGAGCTGAACATGATGGCACATGCAGACCACCTGAGGGGGCGCGTCGCCTCAAGCTTGGGGAGGACTGCACTCACTTTGCGAGCAAACTGCTGGAAGATGCGCTGAGAGGCTGGGGCCTGGGCACCGCCCAAGATGCAAGTGATTGCACGTGGCTCCTGAAATCCCCCAGCTCCCTCGTCCTGATGATGGTCGTCATTCCTTCTTGGCGGTGGTGGCAGAGGAGGGAGTCCTACTTTGCCTTGCGGGCAATCCTCACGAGGCTGATCCCTCCAAGCCCACTCGCGAGGCTGGTCCTGCCAGCGGTCCTCGCGAGGCCGGTCACGCCACCCTTGGCGAGGACCACGGTCGTCCCATCGTCCTACACCTCTTCGTCCGCCACAGTCGTATCCCCGATCGTTGCACTCGGGGCGTCGACCGACATGGCCTTCTCGCACTGCCCTGAGATCTTGGCATTCGTTGGTGTTGTGGGTGTGGAGATCGTGGTACATAGAGTACCGGCTACCCTTGGATGACTCCGGCTGGTCCCTTCCGTGCTTTATGTCTGGCTCCGCCGCTAGCACAACTGCTCCCTTGCGCTTCACATCCTTGGACTTGGCTTTCTCCTCTTCTGGGTCTGCTGCTGGGTGCTCGAGAAGGGAGAGGCATCCCTCTTCAGCCCCAGCGCACTTGGTCGCCAGGTTGAACAACTCCAATGATGTGCACGGATCTTTGTGGATTGCCAGCTCCTCCTTCATCTTGACGTCGCGGACGCCATCAGAGAACGCCGAGATGATGGCCTCCTCAGTTACCCTGGGAATCTTGAGGCGGGTGTTCTTGAAGCGCTGGATGTATTTCTGCAAGGTCTCTCCGGGCTGCTGCTTGATGCGGCGCAGGTCACCCACGGCCGGCGGACGGTCGCGAGTGCCCTGGAAGTTGGCGATGAAGCGAGCGCGCATCTCATCCCAGGAGGAGATCGTGCCGGGAGCCAGGTTCAGGAGCTAGGTGTGGGCACCGTCCTTGAGTGCCGTGGGAAACCAGTTCGCCATGACCTTTTCGTCCCTGTTGGCGGCTTCAATGCCCAGCTCGTAGAGCTGTAGGAACTCCGCGGGGTCGGCAGTGCCGTCGTAGCGAGGGGGAAGGTCAGGTTTGAACTTGCCCGGCCAGGCGACACTTCATAGCTCGGTGGTGAAGGCGCGGTAGCCTGCGGTGGCCACCGGAGCTCTCTGCTGATGTGGAGCTTGCTCCTGGGGATTCCGGCGCGCCGCTGCCTGGAGCAGCGCGGGGTCTTGAGGTGGTGGCGCAGGGATGCGGTCATGGCGCACCGGTGCCGGGAGCACACGAGCACCTTCTTGGGGATGAGGGATTTCTTGGCAGCTCCTTTCTTGTCGCACGAGCGCTGGACGCGGTCGATCTCGTCTAGGGGCCGCGCACCTTTGAGCCAGGGCGCCTTCTTGGGGAGGAGGTGGCAGAGGCACCTCCTGATTTGCGCCTCCTGCGTAGGACAGAGGGCGAGCCAGCGAGAGGGGCGGCGCAGGGGAGCCTCCTGCGGCGCTGACGAGCTCGGTGATGCGAGCGAGCCACTCCTCGTAGAGGTCGTCGACGGGACGGTAGTGCAGGAGCTCATGCTCCAGGAGCAATGCTGCGTGTGCGTCCGTGGGGGAGCGACGGGCGTGGGACGACGAACCGGCTGGAGTCAGCGATGGGGTGGTGATGCAGCCTCCCCGCCGCACCGAAGGATGCAGCGATGAGGCCTGTTGCTCATACCCCGCCGGGCTGGTGGCGGCAGGCGACGGGGAACGACGGGGACATCCACCAACAGGAGCCGTCTGGGCAACACGGGCGGCGTGAGCAGCCCGACACTCGGCTCGAGCCCGGCGACCGTCTGCCATGGACACGACGGAAGATCGAACACGAAACAGCAGAAGAAAGATTCCGACGCACCCCTACCTAGCGCGCCAAATGTCGGATGTTGGGTTCCCGCGGACCCTTAAGGTTCGAACTCTGGGGTGAGCACAAAGATCTTCCCCCTACCGATCCACGTTTGATCGCCTCGCGAGAATCTAAGCTAAACGATGAACAACACGAGGGACACCAGATTTATACTGGTTCGGGCCACCGTTGTGGTGTAATACCCTACTCCAGTGTGTGGTGTGGTGGATTGCCTCAGGGGCTGATGATGAACAGTCCAAAGGAAAGAACAGCCTCGCGAGAGGTGTTCTTGGGCCGGTGCAATGAATTACTTGGGTGAGCTCGATCGCCTATGGACCTAATGAGGACTCGATCCGATCTCCCTATGGATCTAATGAGGACTCGATGATATGCCTCTATTCTGTGGTGGCTAGCCCTATTTATAGAGGCCCTGGTCCTCTTCCCAAATATTGAGCGGGAAGGGTGCCAACAACGGCCATTTTGAAGGGGAACATCTAGTACAAGTTATCCTGACTAAAGTTGGTCTTTGGCTGCCAAAGGCACTGGTGATGACGCCGTCTTGGGCTCCACGGTGACCTCCATCCCGCTGCTCTGCTGGTCTTGGTCTCATTGCACCAGAATGGCAACCTTTGCCAGATGCCTCGGTACTCCACGCCTGTGCTTGCCCCCTTTGCACTAAAGCGGAAACAAGGACACTGCACGTGCCGATGCCCGCCTGGCGCCCGCCTGGTCTCGATCGTCATGGCTTGCGTCACGAGAGCACCTCGCGAGGTACCCTGACTTGATATCTCCGCCTCCTCGCGAGCCTGCCTAGCGAGGCCGTTCCTGAGAAAGTCTTGTGTCGTCCGCCCTGCGAGGCTTGGCCCCTCACGAGGGTCTTGCGTCTTGTGCTGATTAAGATGGGCCGTGCTGGGACACCACTCGAGCCACGCCACAGGCCGCAGGCAGGCAAGTATGGGGACCCCCGTTCGCAGAACGCCGACAGTGTGTTTGTCGAGATCCGATGAATTGTGGGTTTATGATCAAGTTTATCTTTGAGAAATATTTGAATCTTCTCTGAATTCTTTTATGTATGATTTGTTATCTGTGCAAGTCTCTTCGAATTATCAGTTTGGTTTGGCCAACTAGATTGATCTTTCTTGAAATGGGAGAAGTGCTTAGCTTTGGGTTCAATCTTGTGGTGTCCTTTCCCAGTGACAGCAGGGGCAGCAAGGCACGTATTGTATTGTTGCCGTCGAGGATAAAAATATGGGTTTTATATCATATTGCTTGAGCTTATCCCTCTACATCATGTCATCTTGCCTAATGCGTTACTTTGTTCTTAGGAACATAATACTCTAGATGCATGCTGGATAGCGGTCGATGTGTGGAGTAATAGTAGTAGATGCAGGCAGGAGTCGGTCTACTTGTCGCGGACATGATGCCTATATACATGATCATGCCTAGATAATCTCATAACTATGCACTTTTCTATCAATTGCTCAACAGTAATTTGTTCACCCACCGTAATACTTATGTTATCTTGAGAGAAGCCACTAGTGAAACCTACGGCCCTCGGGTCTATCTTTTATCATATAAGTTTCCAATCTACTTTATTTTGCAATCTTTACTTTCCAATCTATATCATAAAAATACCCAAAAAAAATTATCTTATCTCACTATCTCTATCAGATCTCACTTTCGCAAGTGGCCGTGAAGGGATTGACAATCCATTTACCATGTTGGTTGCGAGGTTCTTGTTTGTTTTTGTAGGTACGAGGGACTTGTGAGAAGCCTCCTACTGGATTGATACCTTGGTTCTCAAAAACTGAGGGAAATACTTACGCTACTTCGCTGGATCACCCTTTCCTCTTCAAGGGAAAACCAACGCAGTGCTCAAGAGGTAGCAAAAAGGATTTCTGGCACCATTGCCAGGGAGGTCTTACCTCAAGTCAGGATATACCAAGTACCCATCACAAACTCATCTCACTCGCATTACATTATTTGCCACTTGCCTCTCGTTTTCCTCTCCCCCACTTCACCCTTGCCGTTTTATTCACCCTCTCTTCTCCGTTCGCCTCTTTTTCGCTTGCCTCTTGTGTGCTTGTGTGTTGGATTGCTTGTCACGATGGCTCAAGATAATACTAAATTGTGTGACTTTTCCAATACCAACAATAATGATTTCCTTAGCACTCTGATTGCTCCTCTTAATGATGCTGAATCTTGTGAAATCAATGCTGCTTTGTTGAATCTTGTTATGAAAGATCAATTCTCCGGCCTTCCTAGTGAAGATGATGCTACTCATCTAAACAACTTTGTTGATTTGTGTGATATGCAAAAGAAAAAAGAAACGGATAATGAGATTGTGAAATTGAAGTTATTTCCGTTTTCACTTAGAGATCATGCTAAAACTTGGTTTTCGTCTTTGGCTAAAAGTAGTATTGATTCATGGAATAAGTGCAAAGATGCTTTTATCTCTAAGTATTTTCCTCCCTCTAAGGTCATCTCTCTTAGAAATGATATTATGAATTTTAAGCAACTTTACCATGAGCATGTTACACAATCTTGGGAGAGGATGAAATTAATGATTCTTAATTGCCCTACACATGGATTAAATTTATGGATGATCATACAAATTTTTTATGCCGGATTGAATTTTGCTTCTAGAAATCTTTTAGATTCGGCCGCGGGCGGCACTTTTGTGGAAATCACTTTAGGAGAAGCTACTAAACTCCTAGATAATATTATGGTTAATTATTCTCAATGGCACACCGAAAGATCTATTAGTAAGAAAGTTCACGCGATAGAAGAAATTAATGTTTTCAGTGGAAAGACGGATGAACTTATTAAATTGTTTGATAATAAGAGTGCTCCTATTGATCCCGATGATATGCCTTTGTCTACTTTGATTGAGAATAATAATGAATCTATGGATGTGAATTTTGTTGGTAGGAATAATTTTGGTAACAACACGTATAGAGGAAACTTTAATCCTAAGCCGTTCCCTAGTAATTCCTCTAATAATTATGGTAGTTCCTACAACAAATCTTATGGAAATTTTAATAAGATCCCCTCTGATTTTGAGAATAGTGTTAAATAATTTATGATCTCTCAAAATGATTTCAATGCTTTGCTTGTAGAAAAATTGCTTAAAGTTGATGAATTGGCTGGGGACGTTGATAGAACCTCTTGATGTTGATTCTTTGAAACTTAGATCTATTCCACCTAAGCATGATATCAATTAGTCTCTCAAAGCCATGAGAATTTCCATTGACGAGTGCAAAGAAAGAATCGCTAGGATGCCTGCTAAGAAAGATTGCTTTGTAAAAGCATGTTCTTCTAGTTTCCATGATAATAATGATGAAGATCTAAAAGTTATTGATGTGTCCCCTATTAAATCTTTGTTTTGCCATATGAGTCAACTTTAGTTAAAAGGCGTCCCAATGATTAGGAGTTTTTAGATCTTGATGCTAAATTTGGTAAAAGTGGGATTGGAGAGGTCAAAACTTACATAGCAATGAACCCATTATTTTGAATTTCAAGGAATTTAATTATGATAATTGTTCTTTAATAGATTGTATTTTCTTGTTGCAATCCGTGTTGAATTCTCCTCATGCTTATAGTCAAAATAAAGCTTTTACCACACATATTGTTGATGCTTTGATGCAATCTTATGAGGAAAAACTTGAATTGGAAATTTCTATCCCTAGAAAAATTTATGATGAGTGGGAACCTACTATTAAAATTAAAATTAAAGATCATGAATTCCATGCTTTGTGTGATTTGGGTGCTAGTGTTTCCACGATTCCAAAAACTTTATGTGATGTGCTAGGTTTCCGTGAATTTGATGATTGCTCTTTAAACTTGCACCTTGCGGATTCCACTATTAAGAAACCTATGGGAAGTATTAATGATGTTCTTATTGTTGCAAATAGGAATTATGTGCCCGTAGATTTTATCGTTCTTGATATAGATTGCAATCTTTCATGTCCTTTTATTCTTGGTAGACCTTTCCTTAGAATGATTGGTGCAATTATTGATATGAAGGAAGGAAATATTAGATTCCAATTTCCATTAAGGAAAGGCATGGAAAACTTTCCTTGAAATAAAATCAAATTACCTTATGAATCTATTATGCGAGCCACTTATGAATTGAATGCCAAAGATGGCAATACTTAGATCTATTCTCGCTATTATGACTAGCTAGGGGCATTAAACAATAGCGCTTGTTGGGAGGGAACACAATTTTATTTTTGTTCCTTGCTTTCTTAGTAATAAATAAATCATCTAGCTTCTGTTTAGATGTGTTTTTATGTTTTAATTAGTGTTGTGCCAAGTAGAACCTATAGGACAACCTACGGTGATAGTTAATTTGATCTTGCTGAAAAACAGAAACTTTTGCACACATTTTGCAGTAGATCAATAGACAAATTTCCCAGGACTAGCTATTTTATTAGTAATTTTAGAGTTCAGAAGTATTTGAAAGTTACAGATTGCTACAAACTGTTCTGTTTTTGCCAGATTCTGTTTTTCGTGTGTTGTTTGCTTATTTTGATGAATCTATGGCTAGTATCAGGGGGTATGAACCATAGATAAGTTGGAATACAGTAGGTTTAACACCAATATAAATAAAGAATGAGTTCATTACAGTACCTTAAGTGGTGGTTTTTCTTTCTTGCACTAACGGAGCTCATGAGATTTTCTGTTGAGTTTTGTGTTGTGAAGTTTTCAAGTTTTGGGTTAAGATTTGATGGACTATGGAATAAGGATTGGCAAGAGCCTAAGATTGGGGATGCCCATGGCACCCCAAGATAACTCAAAGACTACCAAAAGCCTAAGCTTGGGGATGCCCCGGAAGGCATCCCCTCTTTCGTCTTCATCTATCGGTAACTTTACTTGGAGCTATATTTTTATTCGCCACATGATATGTGTTTTGCTTGGAGCGTCTTGTATGATATGAGTCTTCGCTTTTTAGTTTACCACAATCATCCTTGCTGTACACACCTTTTGGGAGAGACACAACATGATTCGGAATTTATTAGAATACTCTATGTGCTTCACTTATATCTTTTGAGCTAGATAATTTTGCTCTAGTGCTTCACTCATATCTTTTTAGAGCACGGCGGTGGTTTTATTTTGTAGAAATTGTTGATCTCTCATGCTTCACTTATATTATTTTGGGAGTCTTTTAGAACAGCATGGTATTTGCTATGGTTATAAAATTGGTCCTAGAATGATGGGCATCCAAGTTGGGTATAATAAAAACTATCATAGGAAGTGAATTGGATGCTACGATCAATTTGATGCTTGATAATTGTTTTGAGATATAGAGGTGGTGATATTAGAGTCATGCTAGTTAGGTAATTATGAAACTAAGAAATACTCGTGTTGAAGTTGGCAAGTCCCTTAGCATGCACGTATGGTAAAAGTTGTGCAACAAATTTGTAGCATGGGGTGCTCTTTTGATTGCCTTCCTTATGAGTGGAGGTCGGGATCGCGCGATGGTTAACTCCTACCAACCCTTCCCCTAGGAGCATGCGTAGTAGTACTTTGCTTCGAGGGCTAATGAACTTTTCCAATAAGTATCTGAGTTCTTTATGACTAATGTGAGTCCATGGATTATACGCACTCTTACCCTTCCATCATTGCTAGCCTCTTCGGTACCGTGCATTGCCCTTTCTCACCTTGAGAGTTGGTGCAAACTTCGCCAGTGCATCCAAACCCTGTGATACGATACGCTCTATCACACATAAACCTCCTTATATCTTCCTCAAAACAGCCACCATACCTACCTATTATGGCATTTCCATAGCCATTCCGAGATATATTGCCATGCAACTTTCCACCGTTCCATTCATCATGACACGTTTCATCATTGTCATATTGCTTTTGCATGATCATGTAATTGACATCGTATTTGTGGCAAAGCCACCTTCATAATTTTTCATACATGTCGCTCTTGATTCATTCCATATCTCGGTACACCACCGGAGGCATTCATATAGAGTCATATTTTGTGCTAGTATCGAGTTGTAATTCACGTGTAAATAAATAGAAGTGTGATGATCATCATTATTAGAGCATTGTCCCCTAAAAAAAGAGAAAGGACAAATAAAAAAAAGGCCAGATAAAAAATAAAAAAGAGAAAGGCCAAAAAAGGCCCCCAAAAAAGAAAATAAACAAGGGGGACAATGTTACTATCTTTTTCCACACTTGTGCTTCAAAGTAGCACCATGTTCTTCATATAGAGAGTCTCCTATGTTGTCACTTTCATATGCTAGGTAGCATTCCACATCAAAAATTCTATTTTTGTCATTTACCTACTTGAGGACGAGCAGGAATTACGCTTGGGGATGCTTGATACGTCTCCAACGTATCTATAATTTTTGATTGCTCTATGCTATTATATTACCCGTTTTGGATGTTTATGGGCTTTACTTTACACATTTATATCATTTTTGGGACTAACCTACTAACCGGAGGCCCAACCCGAATTGCTGCTTTTTTGCCTATTTCAGTGTTTCGAAGAAAAGGAATATCAAACGGAGTCCAAACGGAATGAAACCTTCGGGAGCGATCTTTTTGGAACAAACGCAATCCAAGAGACTTGGAGTGGACGTCAAGAAGCAGCCGAGGCGGACACTAGGGTGCCAGGCACGCCCCACACCCTCGTGGGCCCCTCGAGGCTCCCCTGACCGACCTCCTTTGCCTATATATACCTCCATACCCTGAAAAAACCAGGAGCACCACGAAAACCTATTTCCACCGCCGCAACCTTCTGTACCGGTGAGATCCCATCTTGGAGCCTTTTCCGATGCTTCGCCAGATGGGGGATCGGTCATGGAGAGCCTCTACATCATCTCCATGGCCTCTCCTATGAGTTGTGAGTAGTTTACCACACACCTTTGGGTCCATAGTTATTAGCTAGATGGCTTCTTCTCTCTCTTTGAATCTCAATACAAAGTTCTCCTCGATCTTCTTGGAGATATATTCGATGTAACTCTTTTTGCGGTGTGTTTGTCGAGATCCGATGAATTGTGGGTTTATGATCAAGTTTTATCTATGAGAAATATTTGAATTTGAATCTCCTCTGAATTCTTTTATGTATGATTTGTTATAATTGTAAGTCTCTTTGAATTATCAGCTTGGTTTGGCCTACTAGATTGATCTTTCTTGCAATGGGAGAAGTGCTTAGCTTTGAGTTCAATCTTGCGGTGTCCTTTCCCAGTGACAGTAGGGGAAGTAAGGCACGTATTGTATTATTCCCATCGAGGATAAAAAGATGGGGTTTATATCATATTGCTTGACTTTATGCCTCTACATCATGTCATCTTGCCTAATGCGTTACTCTCTTCTTATGAACTTAATACTCTAGATGCATGCTGGATAGCGGTCGATATGTGGAGTAATAGTAGTAGACGCAGGCAGGAGTCGGTCTACTTGTCGCGGACATGATGCCTATATACATGATCATGCCTAGATAATCTCATAACTATGCACTTTTCTGTCGGTTGCTCGATAGTAATTTGTTCACCCACCGTAATACTTATACTATCTTGAGAGAAGCCACTAGTGAAACCTATGGCCCCCGGGTCTATCTTTTATCATATAAGTATCCAATCTACTTTAGTTTGCAATCTTTACTTTCCAATCTATATCATAAAAATACCAAAAATATTTATCTTATCTTACTATCTCTATCAGATCTCACTTTTGCAAGTGGCCGTGAAGGGATTGACAACCCCTTTATCGCGTTGGTTGCGAGGTTCTTGTTTGTTTGTGTAGGTACGAGGGACTTGTGAGGAGCCTCCTACTGGTTTGATACCTTGGTTCTCAAAAACAGAGGGAAATACTTACGCTACTTTGTTGCATCACCCTTTCCTCTTCAAGGGAAAACCAACGCAGTGCTCAAGAGGTAGCAGATCATGATTACTATAATAGTGGCACTAGTTGAAGCAACCGGTGTGAGGGTCCCTATACCGCCACGACTCGATGTAGTCAACCTGCAACTCCACTCGGATGAGGCCAGCCTGGAGTTTCATGATTCAATTCATGCGCCTTTTTCTACAGTTCACCTGAAATGAAGCAAAGATTGCATCATTCAGCTAGCAAGTACTTGCTCTTGTGAGCTGGCAGGTTCTTCTTTAGTAGTTGCACTAAAATTCAACAACATTGAGGTTGGTTGTCCTGCTCATGTAAGGTGCAACTATAATTTGCTTATCCTTTTGTGGAGTTCCACTAAAATAAAGTCCCATTGTGGTGACAGTGACGGCTCATCTTGCAAAAGCTAATAAAATGTTGCACGAGATTACCAGCAAAATTTGATGGAGATTTGGGAAACTCCAATCACCATTTGTGTAGTTGCAGCAAAATTGAGAGATGTTGCCCACATGACATTTTAGTTGAACTACACAAGACACTCATTCCAAAAAAAGTGTTTTGTGCAGTTCACTAAAAGGTCACAATAGCAACAGGTGAAATGGATATCCCTATCTACACAAAAAGATAGAAAGTAAACATTTGCTTGTCAGTAAGAATATACGAAACATACACGAAATGAAAAGAAGCATATTAATTATGTTCATGGAAATCACGCAAGGACGGTAGAATTTTTAAAACGTCAGCAATGCTTCATGTTACCGGAAGCATTACGATCAACTATGACATTCGTCAAATATGGGATTACTTTAATGGTGGCATTGCTTGTTTACCAGATACAGTAAATCAACAGCAGCTAAAGAGTTTGTTTAAGGGCATGGGACCATGGGAATAGCAGGTCACTCAACAGTGTAAAGAAGCAACTTACTTATCATAGTAGGGAAAATAGCAGGAGTACCATTTGTTAACACAGTTTAATTGCATCATATCACTGGAGGCATTATATTAACAATAACCCTGGTTAGACATGTCCTTAAGGTAACAGTGTGACTGCTTGATTTCACATGCGCCCTTACATTAACAACAACAAAAGGTTGGTTTAAGGACTTGCAATAGTGGACGCATCAGCACAATGTACCTACAAGGAGGCATAAAGTGGTGATGCCGAGTTTGTTCATGCTCTGTGAGGGCAGCAAATCTAATCCTGGAAAACTTTTACTATGTGAGGGCAGCAAATCTAATCCTGGAGACCTTTTACTATGTGAGGGTAGCAAATCTAATCCTGGAGACCTTTTACTATGTGAGGGCAGCAAATCTAATCCTGGACATACTCTATTGACTTGTCCACCAGCCGCCACTTTCTATCCTTTTTTCAACCAATAATAGATATGTTCCTTATCCATTTTGTACTAAGTTTTCCCATTATTTCCCTTTTCAACCAAGAGAGCGCTTGGGTATCCGGTCTCTACTACTTTCCCCCTGTTATTTCCTCTTTGAATCAAGTCCTAGATTCATGCTATGATTCCCCCCCCTTCTTCGTTGTTTGAAACAAGTCCTAGATTCGAAGGCATGAAGCAGCTTTATCTCTAATAATACTAAAAACTTAGGTGGATTTGGAAGAGCTGATGGAAGTAGAAAAAGATGCACATGCAGACACATTGGGAGCTGGGGCAGTAGAGCAACGCCGCTTTCGAAGAACTTGTACCTGAGGTTCGTCAAGATGTTGACGGCGGTATGTCTAATCTGCATACAATACGGCATGGAGGAAGAAGGGTCGGAGGACCTCCCGAGCCAGCGCTGTTTCGAAGAGAACGACACGGGCAGAGGATCAGGCCTCGCCGGCAGCTATACATTTCCTCCCTCAGCGGTGATGACCGCGTGAACGATGCACCTTTTAGTCCTCTACACACACCGGCCGAATGGATCCGACCGGATCTGTGACCAGCGGTGAGTAGAGAGAAAATGTCGCTACCGCTGTCTTGTTTAAATCTAGAGAGGATGAGAGAATGAAGAGAACAACCCTAGTAAAGCAAGCGCTCAGGCCCCTGCGTACATATATGGTGGAGTGATTATATTTTTTCTCTCCACAACAAGCATTTCAATTTTTGTACATGGCGTTAAAGAAAAGAAACTCTCTATTTAAGGTGACTAACTGTACGACTCCTACTTACCACTTGTAGTACTAGTATTGTTCACATGTGCTCCCCATCCCTCCATTCATTGAACAACCCCACGGGTGAATAAACATATAGTACTAGTATTTATATAGAACGAACAAGCTCGAACTATTTTCGCGTAGTTAAAAGTTGAGGGTGCATCTTTTCTCGGGCAGTACGCGCGGCAGTTTTCTGTAGGCGGTTTGACAGAGAGGCGAGGAGGGTGAGGGAGTGGCGGATTCAAACTTACTGCTGGAAAGGTCGGCCTGTGCGATTTGATGGTGCGTTACTGCTGGAAAGACTTGTGATATGACTACTCACTATAGTCATGAATTACTGATGCATCACACATCGACTCGGATGCTGACTCTCCCACATGTCGGGGAAGTACGTAGTAAGAAGGAGCAAAGAATGATGCGGTATATACTACTACTACTACTCACGTTGGAGGAGTGCGAACCACGGCAGCCAAGTGAACCAGCAGTGCGAACCATGGTAGCCAAGTGAACCAGCAGTAGAAATCAATGTGCTAATATGGCCATAAAAACAATGTGCTATGGTCCAGACTGTAGCATGTACAGTACTACTCCTCTTTGTTTGGATCCTTGAGTTAGAGCTAGTTTGGGTTGAAATAGCCTCAAATTATCGAAACAGGAGGGGTTAGTTTGAGCTAGTTTGCTCTAACCCAGCTAAAAAAACTAGCCCGGTGGAGAGGTTCTAATTGGGTTAGTTATCCTCGGTATCACTAAAAAAGAACTAAAAAAATCTCCCCTGCCCGCACCAGATCGCTCCCTCCGCCCCCCCTCGCATGACTCCTCTCTGTTCCCCATCGGGCCGCCTGCCCAAGCGCCGCTCTGCCGCTCGCCCTCTCTCTCCTCTGGCCTCCCTCTCCCTCCGGCCTCTGCCGCCCTACTCCAGCCGCCCTCTCCCTCCGGCCTTGGAAGGTCGCCCCGCTCCCCCTTCATCGGTCATTTTTCTCCCTCTTTCGTGCCCGGCGGCGGCGCATCTACCAGGGAGGTCGCGAGAGGGGTGAGTTTGTTCGTTGCTTCTCTGTCTCACAGCCATATCATTGATCTTGCTTGCTCTAGCGCTAATTCTTATTTGGAAAATTAGATCCTCATCAAACTTGGTGTAGATTTGTGGTGCACGCATGGAATTGTTTGGTGCTGCTTGAGGAGGTAATAAATCTTTCTAGAGGCCCAAAGATTCAGTTCACCTTTCTATGTATCTCAGTTTCAGGCTTGCATTATTTCTAGAGGCCCAAAGATTCAGTTCACCTTTCTAGGTACTTTAGTTTCAGGCTTGCATTATTTCTAGAGGCCCAAAGATTCAGTTCACCTTTCTAGGTATTTCAGTTTCAGGCTTGCATTATTTCTAGAGGCCCAAAGGTTCAATTCACCTTTCTAGGTATTTCATTTTCAGGCTTGCATTATTTCTAGAGGCCCAAAGATTAAATACGTAGTCGGTGGCAAGCCGCCCTGCTACCCATGCCGGTGTCGACCTTAACTCGCAAGCGCCGGCGTCGGAGGGGTTCCAGGGGCTTGGGCTCTACAGAGCCTTCCTCCAGAGCGACGATGACGAGCTCCTCCCTCGGTGTGCGAGGGGCTCCAGGCCCCCTCCCTATCGTGAATGACTTCCGTGATGAGTTAGCTCATGCTTTGTTTCATGGAGTGTATTTTTTTTGTGAAGCTTGATTGACGACTTGTATGTTTAAGTGGGATATCTCATTTGTATGGACAAAGTAAAATTATCGTGTTTTGCATGCTTGATTTGTAAAGATGGTTCGTTTATGTCAACTGTGAGCGGGAGGAGGCCACACAAGAGCCGGCCACACCAAATCCAGTAGGAAATAGGGTCCAAAGTAGTCAAATGATTGAGAAAGAGCATTAATTTTCAATCTAACCCTGCCATACATACACCTCTTTGGTTTAGAGTTAGGTCAGGGTTAGTTCAGGGTTAGAATCTAACTCTAACCTCTAGATGAGTTAGAGTTGTCCTCGTCTTAGTTCATCGCCATCATATTTTCCCCATTCCTGTGTTTTCAGTATCCTGCGAATCAAAGAGGACCTTTTTTGTGGGAAAAATCAAAGAGGCCCTTAGAATGGTTTAGGCCCGGTCATTTTCTATAAACGTGTTATGTGCAAAATTTAATGAACGTGCTCCGGTTTCTACAAAAAATATCCGGTTTCATGTAGTAATTTATTTATTTATTTATTCTTCTGCGGGGGGTTTGCATGTAGTTCATGAGGTCTGAAATGTAAAGTACCCCCACATATGATCCAAGTCATGCATGCACTATGATCCAGATGCTCTGTGTCCCACATGTCGGCGAAAGGGAGCACGTGGAAATAGCCTAGGAGTACATATAGGAGGATACATGCGTGGAAAAATATGTATTGTGAAGCGTAGCTGCGATTCGAAAAGGAGACCTAAAGTGATGACAGCTATAGGTCACACGCACAACTAGTGGAACTAGACATAAGACTATTTTTTCCCTAAAAAAAGAGGTACGAGTGCTCAATACTCCTATTCTATCAACATGAGTCCCATCTGACAACAGCGTTCGTGCTACAGCTAGCTCTCCTCCCTCGTTTCTCTCTTCTAATTCTAAACTCGGCCGACGCCCGGTGTGCGGGGTGGGTTTGCTCAACTGTGGCCCCACCTCACAGTGAAAACGTTACGACTGGAATAAAAATGCCACATACTCCCCCCGTTCCTAAATATAAGCCTTTTTAGATACTATTTCAAATGGAATACAACATACGGATTTATGTAGACATATTTTAGAGTGTAGATTCACTCATTTTGCTCCGTATGTAGTCACTTGCTGGAAACTTTAGAAAGACTTATATTTGGGAACAGAGGGAGTACTATACTAATAAAAAGGCCACGAGGCGATGCAGTGCTGGTTACAGGAGGCAAGAAGAAGAGATGCATCCATCGACGACGTCCACCTCCTCGACTCAGGGCGCCGGCCCACCGAACAGCGGCTAAGTAGCAGCGGCTTTCATGGCTAGGTCGACGTGCTTCTGAACAATGGCGTTCAAAGATTCCAGCCGCTGTAAGAAGGCCAACGTCTTTCTATCCTTGCTTGCCTTGTAGTGGCCTATGTAGACTATTTCCTCATAGACATGATCGTGTAGGTCGACGGTTTCTTGCATGGCGAGGCGCTGCGCGGCGAGCGCGGCCTAGAGGTGCACATTCTTCGTCGCGACCTTCGGCACCTGCAGGGCCACCAAGGCTTGAAAGAGTTCATCACCATGGAGGCCGATGAGGGTGGCAGGCAATGAGGAGCCTGGGCGCGCTGGCTGGAGCAGTACAGCACGGTCATCCGCGGGCTTCTTAACGGTGGTGAACTTGCATATGGAGTTGACCATCATGTCGTCCATGCGAGAGGCGAAGCCGGCGTCGGCGAGGGATATGATGCTGGAGGTCGCCAGCACCGTCTGGCAACGCTGCATGGTGTGGGGCCGCAGGTCGGCGGCTTGGATGATTTGGCACAGCTGACTGCCACTTGCGTCCATCACCTCCATAGGTGCTTGTCGCTTCTGGTCACTTGGTATTGGATTGGAGTGAGCAGTGTTGCGCAGAGACTAGGAGTAGATGGAATGGAATGGTGGGGCGCCTTTATACGAGAGTCCAAACTCTGTTGCATTCACATCGTGTTGGCTCTATTCTGCTTCTGCAATTAATTCCCTCTACATGTAATTGAGGATGCATCATTGACCGTTCAACGTCTCGGGAACTGCTACCCTCTCCCTCCTTGGCATTCAAGCACCTATGGAGGCAACTGTCGCTCGCGTCTATCGCGTGTCAAGAGACGTTCCCGTCAATGACGAGGTGCCTATGGTGACTTTGTAAATTTCAAGATGATAGTGTCGGCTCAGCCTTTCGGAGGTGATCATAGGGGTAGGGTGTGCGTGTGTGCATTCATAGAGGTGAGTGTATGCGCGTGTATATGAGCGCTTGCGTCTGTACTGTGTTAAAAAACGTAAATTTGTGTCAAAAAGAGACTAGTTAGTATACTCAATATTGTGCACCGCAGAGAGGAAAACGAGAGAACTACGTATTTATTTACGGTGCAGATTCACTCATTTTGCTCCATATGTACTCCGTCTCGGTGTAGTCTAGTCACTTGTTGAAATCTCTAGAAAGGCAAATACTCCTTTCTGGTTTACACGGCTATACTAGCAAGTACGTACTACAATAGTGGGATCACATAACAATTTTGTCTCATGCAAGAGCCTAGCTATATGCGTGCTCCAAGGTTCACAACTGCCACGTTTGGGTTGCGCTTGGCTCTTCGCCTCTTCGAGAAGACAAACAATGATTTTACTACTATGGCTTCTACAGTATCGAATCGACTTCTGCATGTCCGTCCACCGCGAGCGAGAGGGATAGCTTGTTGTAGAACTATAAGCAAAAGCCTGTCCTCGTCTGCGAGCAACCGCGCGCATGGGCGAGGGAGAAGGCGTGTAGTAGTAAAATCAAGCTTCTCCTCATTGTACGAGTTGACGCGACACATCATAGCACTGGCCCCACATGCTTGCCTCTAAACTTGGCTAAAAGACCCGCAATATACAATATATTTGCTGCAACCTCTAACATTTTACCCACCACAAATTAAAATCGGTAATGATAACTCCTGAATGTTTGGGAGTTAATCATGGCAAGCCGAATGAGTTTAGATGGCAAGTTTAGTTTGCGTGAGATTAGGGAAACATGGCAATTTTCTGACAAAAAACGAAAAAGGACGAAGTTGCCATCCCCTATCAACTAAAGTTGCCATCCCCCATGAACTAAAGTTGCCATGTAAAAACGTTCGGGACGAAATGCTGAAAATCCAAACGTTCGTAAGTTATTGGATTCCATTAAAATATATACTCATGTCTTGACCAGATGAGTGTGCAAACTAGAATCACCAGGATGACAGGTAGGGCCAGAAGACTATTTTAATTAAAAAAACTTCGAGACGGCCACATAGCATGGAGCTGACCCCAACAGTTTTAAGCTTACATGCACGGTACATGCTATCCTAGACTACTCTACACATGTAACTGCCACACGAGCATCCGAGCTACGCTTGGCTCTTCGCCTCTTTGGGAAGTCGAACAATGATGGAGTACTACTGCACTGGAGGAGTACTACAGTACACTTCTGGCCATCTGACACCAATTGAACTGCTGCATGTCCATCGCGTACGGGAGGGAGAGTGTGTAGCGAAAGCTTCTCCTAGTCCTTCCAACAACCACGCTCATGGGCGAGGGAGGGACGCAACTTCATTGACTTAGTGCTCCTGCCTTTGTGTGTATGACAGGTGGGCCCAAGAGGTCGGTGGCCAACCTGTCATACAGCCAAAGGCAGGTGTAGTTAAGTCCAGAAGGGAGAGGATAATCAAACTTCTCGTTATTGTATGAGTTGACGCGACACATCAAAGCACTGCACTCAATATATTTCAATAATTTGCATTTACCAATGCATTAATTACAATGCACGCATATCATGATCTAGAGTATTAAGTTCATAAGAACAGAGTAACGCATTAAGAAAGAGGACATGATGTAGAGGGATAAACTCATGCAATATGATATAAACCCCATCTTTTTATCCTCGATGGCAACAATACAATACGTGCCTTGCAACCCCAATTGTTACTAGGTAAGGACACCGCAAGATTGAACCCAGAGCTAAGCACTTCTCCCATGGTAAGAAAGATCAATCTACTAGGCCAAACCAAACTGATAATTCGAAGAGACTTGCAAAGATAACTCAATCATACATAAAAGAATTCAGAGGAGATCCAAATATTTCTCATAGATAAACTTGATCATAAACCCACAATTCATCGGATCTCGGTTAACACACCGCAAAAAAAGAGTTACATCGAATAGATCTCCACAAGAGAGGGGCAAAACATGGTATTGAGATCCAAAAAGAGAGAAGAAGCCATCTAGCTAATAACTATGGACCCGAAGGTCTGTGGTAAACTACTCACAACTCATCGGAGGGGCTATGGTGTTGATGTAGAAGCACTCTGTGGTCGATTCCCCCTCCGGCGGAGCGTCGGCAAAGGCTCCAAGATGGGATCTCTCGGATACAAAAGGTTACGGCGGTGGAAATTGTTTTTCGTTGGCTCCCTGGATATTTTCAGGGTACGTGGGTATATATAGGAGGAAGAAGTAGGTCGGTGGCCGCCCGAGGGGCCCACGAGACAGGGGGGCGCCCTGTAGGGGTGGGCGTGCCCTCCACCCTCATGGCCGCCTCGGATGCTTCTTGGCTTGCACTCCAAGTCCTCTGGATCACGTTTGTTCCAAAAATCACGCTCCCGAAGGTTTCATTCCTTTTGGAATCCGTTTGATATTCCTTTTCTTCGAAATAGTGAAATAGGCAAAAAAACAGCAATACGGGCTGGGCCTCCGGTTAGTAGGTTAGTCCAAAAAATGATATAAATGTGTAAAATAAAGCCCATAAACATCCAAAAGGGGTAATATAATAGCATGGAACAATAAAAAATTATAGATACGTTCAAGACGTATCACCATGCTGCCCCTGCTGTCACTGGGAAAGGACACCGCAAGATTGAACCCAAAGCTAAGCACTTCTTCCATTGCAAGAAAGATCAATCTAGTAGGCCAGACCAAACTGATAATTCGAATAGACTTGCAAAGATAACCAATCATACATAAAAGAATTCAAAGGAGATTCAAATATTTCTCATAGATAAACTTGATCATAAACCCACAATGTCACGTCCCTAGCCTTGCCATGCACTTGGACTAGCTTGATTGTTGCATCATGTCTAAATTTCATTTAAATCTGAATTGGGGATTGTTTAAACCCTAGCACCAAATGAATTTAAATAGGCTCAAATAAAATCATTTTCAATGAACCCAAAATGCCCTTTGAAAATGTTCATGATTTCTGATAAAGGTGAAAACCTCTGCCAAAAATGATGAACATATTTCTAGGTCATTCCTGGATTTTTGAATTAAATCATATAGTATTTGAATTTGGGCATTTAAATGCTATAAATATTTTATTTGCCCAAATAATTCTGATAATGGCTGAGGGCTGCTGAAAAACATTTCAACAGTGCCCACAATTTATTTCAGGACCTTTAGAAAAGGTTTAGTATTTTTACTAAAGCCAAAACAATTGCAGATAAATAGAAAACAGAAACAAATTAGAAATAAAAGAGAGAGAAAGAAGGACTACCTAGCCGCCAACCTGTAGCCGGCCCATCTCGCTGGCCCAGCCCACCTGGCGCCTCCTGTCGTCTTCCTCCTGCAAGTAGGAGCAGCTGCATGCTCGCACGCGCGTGGCCGAGGAGCCCAGCTCCTCCTGCGTTCCTGCCCCTCCCGACGCATCTAGACGACGCCATGCAACCCTCTCGACACTCTATCGCTCTCCCTCGTCCTCATCCTCTTCCCTGGACCCCTCTCTCTCACCACCAAACGAAGCCGCCGCCACCATCGCCGTTCACCGCTACCACCGACCTCCCCACGCCTATCCGGATATGCCACGAGCTCCGCCTCGACCCCTGCATCATTTGCACCAAGCCAGGCGCCGCCAGGAGCTCCGTGACGATGTCCCCAACCCCTTCTTCCTCCTCGGGTCGCCGAAGATCCCCCTTGCCGCCCCGACTGCTCCGGACCGTCTCCAAGCTCGCCGACCTCCTTGTCCGACTCGCCGTGAGCCTCTGACCCCGTTCATCCCTCTATTCTTCCCCATAGGCCGCCGTAGCCACCGAACCGCCTACGCCCGAACCCGTCGCCGCCTGCACTCACCACCGACACAACTCAGGCGACCAAATGGCCCGCCCGACGCATCCAACCCACTCACCGCATCGCGTAGGCCCCCGCTAGCGCCTCAGCTTGCTAGCTCGCGCACCGCAGCACTGCCAGCGCTCACGCCTGAGCTCCGGCCATCGCGGCCGAGCTCCTTGTCATCGCTACCGGCCACCCTAGCTGCAGACACAGCCACCGTTGGACGCGCCGCATCATGGCCGTTCCAACGGAACCAGCCTCGCTTGCTCCCATCGCCGGAATAGCCGGAACGACGAACGCCGCCGCCTCTGCTTATGCCTGCGTCAAGACACCGGTGGGTTTGACCCCGCTGACCAGGGGTTTGACCTCCCCTGGGTCGCTGGCAAGTGGGCCTCGGCCCCAACTAATCCTAGTTTAGTATTTAATTAAGTTTAATTAACTCCACTAACATTTTTAGTTAGTAGTAGTTTAACACTAATTAATTTAGATTAGTTAGTTAGTCACTAACATGTGGACCCCACACGTCAGGTTTGACCTGGACCCGGTCTGTTGACCTGCTGACGTCACAACAACGTCATGCTGATGCAGTTAACCTTTTTCTGGATTTATTCTTATTCAGGAAATTCCAGAAAATGCCCAAAACTTCTAAAATTCATTAAAATTCAACCATAACTCAGAATGAAATAAGTTATATATGAAAAATGATCAGAAAAAACCAATCTATCCATCTGTACGGTTTTCATGCATGTTAGAACAACTTATAGCTGCTGTTTAGGGAAAATCATATGATTGACATTTAAACCTTCACATATGGAGTTTGAATTTGAACCTAGGGTTCAAACCAACCCCATTTAACTTGTTGCTAGTCGCATTAGCTCAAAACACAGCATATTGACATGTCATGATCATGCATCATATTGTTGCATTGCATTGATTGTGTTCCTTCTCTGTTGCCGGTAGTTGTCCCCTCTTGGTAGATGTGGTTCCGACGATGAGTTCGATGAAACCGATGAAGAGCTATACTATCTTCAGAAGTGCCAGGCAAGTAAAACCATCTTGTTCATTCCGATACAGTCCCACTCTCTCACTCCTGCTCTCTTTTAATGCATTAGGACAACAACGATTCAGCTGTTACATGCTGCGGTAGTTGAACCCCTTTCCTCTGCATGACCTGTCATTGCCACAGTAAATAAATAACCCACTAGCATGAGTAGGAGTTGTTTGAGCCCTGTTGTGCCTACTCATTCATGCTTGTTTGTCATGCGTGCTACTACTTAGAGTTGAGTCAGGTCTGATTCATCGGGGATGAATTGGAACGGTGATGAACATGTCCTATTGTGTGTGAGCTAAGTGTGTGAACATGATTTGGTAAAGGTAGCGGTGAGAGGCCATGTAGGAGTACATGGTGGGTTGTCTCATTGAAGCCGTCCTCAGGAACTGAGTTCTGTGTTTGTGATCCATGAACAGTTACTACCACACATTGGGTTCCGGTAACTCAACCCCTCTCGACTTATTAATCAGCCTGATCTCTGTCCAGGAGTTGCAACTAGTTTCTGGTGTTTGTAGGTTGTGTTAGTAGTCTACCAAGTGGCACCCGGTACAGGTGGGCTTGGGTCAGACTAGGCACCGTGGCCGGGTATGCCAAGCGTCGCCCGTTTGGTGGGCTTGGAACCCAGTACACCTCGTTTGGGGCCGTGAGCGACACCCCGAACGGATCTCCTTGCGGATGGAACCCGAATAGGCGATAAACCTGGACTAGAGTCTTGCGTGATTAGTCAGGTCGTGGCTGACACCCTCGCCAGGCTTCTGCTTGATGGTTGCCGAGATACATGTCGTGTACATGGCGGTAAGTGGCGAGAGCATGTGTGAAGAAGTACGCCCCTGCAGGGTTAATATGATCTATTCGAATAGCCGTGCCTGTGGTAAAGGACCTCTGGGTTGCCTATACAATTCATAGACAAGTGAAAGTGGATACTCTAAAATATGCAAGATAAGCGTGAGTGCTATGGATGGCCTTCTCGTAGGGAGACGAGAGCGGGTCCATAGTGGTGTATTGATATGGTGAATTTGTGGACTCGTGTGCGCCTCCCCAAAAGAGTTACTTGTAGTTGTAGTTTAAGATAGCCACCGAGTCAAAGTTGGCTTGCTGCAGTTAAACCCCACCATCCCCTTTGTTGATAATGATGCATATATAGATAGTTCTGATGTAAGTATTGTTGGGTACATTTGTACTCATGTTTGCCTAATTTATGTTTTTGCAGAGACACTTCAGTCTCACTAGTAGTTCCGCTTGGACTTCGATGTTTGGCTTGTTACCTCAGCTACGATCTTGTGCCCTTGGCAGGATCTTGTAGATAGTGATGCTTCTCAGCCTTTTTCATTTATAGATGTGTGTACCCAGACATGATAAGCTTTTGCATGTGCTTTGACTTGTATGCTCTAAATGTTGGGTCATGAGACCCATGTTTGTAATATCTTGCACCTCGGAGCCTATTGAATAAAATACTTGAGTTGTAGAGTCATGTTGTGATGCCATGTTGTATTTGCACATATCGAGCATATTGTGTGTATGTTATTGAAATGCTTGCTATGTGTGGGATCTGACTATCTAGTTTTTTATCCTTGATAGCCTGTCTTACCAGGAAATGTCTCCTGGTGCTTCCACTGAGCCTTGGTAGCTTGCTACTGCTCCGGAATACTTAGGCTGGCCGGCATGTGTCCTTCTTTGTTCCTGTGTTATCGCATCGGGGAAATGTCGTGCGATGCCTACCGGAGTCCTGTTAGCCTGCTATAGCCCGGTTTATCAGAGTCCTGCTAGCCTACTTGCTACATCCTGGATTCACTCGCTGATGACCGACACATTCATTGCTGGGTCATGTATGCATGTCCCTGTAGGTTAGTGCCACTTTGGGTTCCCGACTAGCCATGTCAGTCCGGGCTCCTTGACATATCGATGCTAGCGACACTATCATATACGTGTGCCAAAAGGCGAAACGGTCCCTGGCCCGGTAAGGCGACACCCGTGGGAATTACGTGCGTGAGGCCTGAAAGTGATATGAGGTGTTACATGATAGATCGGTGTGGCATTGTGTCGGGGTCCTGATAGCTTTGGTATCAGAGCCTGACTGCCTGTAGGATTACCAAGCCAAACTGGTCGAAGTTGAGTCTAGAAATTCTTTAGTTATATAAGGGAATTGATTGTGGGATGGAACGTAAGGCTCTTTTTACTCCTTTACCTTATGCCTTCTGATCTGAGTCATCCTATCTTTCCTACGGGGTTAAGGAACTAGGCTTTCTCTTCTTTCTATCAGGATCACGTGTTACTGATCTGTAGACCTATATGATTGTTGGACTTAAGCCCCAGTTCAGTTTCTACTATCTCCGTGTATTCATAGTTGATCTCAGAACCTTGATATTATGATGATCAAGTGGTTATGCCACCATTTTGTAGGATGTCTCAAATCCCTTTTCGAGCATTTATAGCCGTTATGTTGTCCGAGTCATCCCATGTCTCTAAAATAGTGTGATGCACTTGCAAATCCCTTGTTACCGTTCTGAAGTTCTTTTGTGCCAGATTTACCACACTAACCAGTGTGTTGAGGTATTTTATTGCCTTGACATATATGTTGGAAATATTATTATGGCCCTAGTTGTCTTAGAGTATTACCTAAGTAAACTCGTCATGTTTTGTGTCCCAGTGTGATGATTATGGCCATCATTCTTGAAAGCATCCCGTGATGCCACTTAGTAGTAGGTATTCTATTACTGGGTTTTTGAACCCGAGATTCACTCCACTTAATTCATGTTGATAGTGTTTGCTAGTTCCTTTAGGATATTAGTAACCTTTGCAATAGTCCTCGAGGTTCGTGGTATTTCCTTCTTCCAATACCATGAACTGCTTATGGCAGAAGTTCCTCGTTGAACCGAAAGATCACAACCAGAGCGCTCTTGATGAGTTCTTGACTCGAAATTGTGACTCTTCCAGTCCTACCTTTCTACATGGATTATTCGGAAGAAATATGTTGAACTTGTTCGACATACTAATCTATGCATCCACAACTCAGAAAATTGTATGTTCCTTTGAGTTGTCCCTTTTTAGTTGTCTTCTGACCTTCGTCTATCAATTGATAGTCAAGAGTATGTGTGCATTCATTCATCGATGCCTATTACTCTTGTGGTCCGTCAAGCCATTCTATTCTGGAATGACCAGGAGAATCTAACTCTAGTACCTCATCCATATCCAGGATTGGGTCAAAGAAGTTGTATTCCGCAGATCAAAATGCCAATCCAGCTTTTGTTCTGTTCTACCTTGGTGTATTACCATCTTTATGTTAAGAATATCATGGGAATTTCACACCATCCTATGAACTCTTGGTGCAGTGATACTTCTCGCCATCATTATTCATTCCTCGATTCTGTGTTGTCACAACCGGAGTGCCGACAAGTGAATCGTGATGTCTGAACTCAAAACTCCTAGTAACTCTGTTGCTTGGTAGTTAAAGGACAATAATTTCATTCTTAGCGTGTTGGTTATTGAATCACCATTCTGATACTGATCGTTCTACCTAGTCCCTATTCTCGGTGCACTCTTCGATCAATGAGTTAGGATTGTGTCAATTCCTCGCTCTTTTGATCATATCATCTTGCCCTGAAAGGCAAGATTGTTCTCGAGCTTAGTAACATATCGGTGGTTCGTGATTTTCCGAGTATCTTCTCAGAAGTATCACCAGGTTGTCACATGACTGTTATGTTAAGTTCATGACCAAGTTGGTTTATCCCTATGAACCACCTTTTCTCTAAGAGTTTGTGTTGAATACCCCTGAGCTAGTTGGTTAAGCAAAATAACAACTTGGAGAGTTGGAAGATAAAAGCTTGCCCAACTTAGTTCATTCCTAAGGGATATCTTTGTGTGTGTATGTGTGTTGAAGAAAGATGATAACTTCATCGATTGATCCTTGTGATCACTCGTCGATAATAATGTCTCATCCAATCCTTGATATGATTATGGTCTATCATCAAATCAAATCAGAACCAACGATGTTCTTAATGTTGTCTTACTCGTGGTTGATCCCTCGAGCATACCCCATTATATCTTTTGGGTCTGACCAATGCTATCACTTGTTCACATAAATATGGAATTCCATCTTCATGGAAACCTGGATGAATTGTTGTTGAGCCCATCCACAACATCCTTATTCCCTCCATGATTTTGTTGAACATTAAGCTAGTGTTGGAAACTTTATAAGCATTGCTTTCATGTCCCGTTCATGAAGCATATGTCTGGATGAAAGATGTGACTTCCTCTAAGTTCACGTGCATTTGATGCAAGTTGCCGCTGTGAATTTGAGAAAGTTTGTTTTTGTTTCCTTTGGAATCATCGCAAGTCAGTTATGCATGTGTGAATGTATTCTATGGTTTGGTAGATTAATTACCTCCACTCCATTGTATGCCCTAGCACACCAAGCCACTAATTGACTTGTTCAAAAAAAGGGAGTCTCATGTGCTAATCCTAGGTCATGCACATGACTTCATTATCTTCAATGATGGTTCCCAACCTGAACTCGGTAGTGTTTTATTATAAGACTACTACGTGGTCATGCTTGTCTGGGACAGCATGTTCACATGTATGTAGCAGAACCAGCTCATGTTTTGGAGCTTGCTATCATAGTTCATTTCCTGAGAATCTTGCAACGTCATCTCGCCGGTTTGTGTTGCAAACTTTCTTTTCCAAACAGGTTGTCTAAAATATTTAGTTACCAACTAGATCTGAATCTCAGGCAGATATGATGGTTGGAACCTTTCCAAGATCTATGATGTAGGTCCCGACAAGGTTGATGTTCTGGCCGACACACCTAGCCGGAAGATCTATCATTGTAGTATCTTGATTGAGCAAGTCGACCATCTTCTCCATGAGGATTTTGAGTGACTTATTATAGAAGTTGTTCCTTATGGATCCTTTGTATCCAAAGTCCGACCTTTACTTGATGGCCATGTCGATGCTTTTAAGCATGATCGTGGTACCTAGAACGTCAAGGAGAACATTAGAAGCGGAGTGCTAAATTTCTCTCGGTCGATCCTCCAGATTTTGTTTCCTTGGCGTCGTCAAGGTAAAATCTGAGAAAGTGTTGTCTTCCTTTGTATCTGCATCCTTCATTGCTATTCATCATGGTAGTAGGAACTGTTGCCAAGATCTTTGGCATAGATGCTGGTAAAACCATGATGAATATGGAAATGCTCAAGTTCTTGAGAGAATGCTCAGATACTAGGTTATATCTTCGGTATCAGTCGGATTGTGCCTTCCATTTGCCGATTGTTCTATAACCATAGTTCCATTCCAAAATCGAGTATGCCATTTCTTTGAATTCCTTCCAACCATCGTTTGTGATTTGCCATTAGCCTGGTATGAAGAGCTTCGTTGATCCTTCCCAATAGAGTTTCTTTCTGTCGTCATCGTGTTGGATGAGGATCTCGAAAGCAAAGACGTCAAGATCAATTTGAAGCAATGGATCAACAACTTCGAGAAGGGCAAATGGAACATGAAGATTGTGATAGTTTTGTGACCCCTTTTCCTCTTACCTCACGTCTTGAATCTCGGGATGAGATTCTCGTTTAGTGGGGGTGAGTTGTCATGTCCCTAGCCTTGCCATGCACTTGGACTAGCTTGGTTGCTGCATCATGTCTAAAGTTCTAAACCTGAATTGGGGATTGTTTAAACCCTAGCACCAAATGAATTCAAATAGGCTCAAATAAAATCATTTTCAATGAACCCAAAATGCCCTTTGAAAATGTTCATGATTTCTGATAAAGGTGAAAACCTCTGCCAAAAATGATGAACATATTTCTAGGTCATTCCTGGATTTTTGAATTAAATCATATAGTATTTGAATTTGGGCATTTAAATGCTATAAATATTTTATTTGCACAAATAATTCTGATAATGGTTGAGGGCTGCTGAAAAACATTTCAACAGTGCCCACGATTTATTTCAGGATTTTTAGAAAAGGTTTAGTATTTTTACTAAAGCCAAAACAATTGTAGATAAATAGAAAACAGAAACAAATTAGAAATAAAAGAGAGAGAGAGAGAGAGAGAGAGAGAGAGAGAGAGAGAAGGACTACCTGACCGCCTACCTATAGCCGGCGCAGCTCGCTGGCCCAGCCCACCTGGCGCCTCCTGTCGTCTTCCTCCTACCGGTAGGAGCAGCTGCGTGCTCGCACGTGCGCAGCCGACGAGGCCAGCTCCTCCCTGCCTGCCTGCCCCCACCCTCCCGACGCATATGGACGACGCCACGTGACCCCCTTGACGCTCTCTCGCTCTCCCTCGTCCTCATCCTCTTCCCTGGACCCCTCTCTCTCACCACCGAACGGAGCCGCCGCCACCGTCGCCGTTCACCGCTACCACCGACCTCCCCACGCCCATCCGGATATGCCATGAGCTCCGCCTCGACCCCCGCATCCTCTGCACTAAGCTAGGCGCCACCAGGAGCTCCGTGACGATGTCCCCGACCCCTTCTTCCTCCTCGGGTCGCCGGAGATTCCCCCCATGCCGCCCCGACTGCTCTAGACCGTCTCCGAGCTCGCCAACCTCCTCGTCCGACTCGCCGTGAGCCTCTGACCCCGTCCATCCCTCTATTCTTCCCCATAGGCTGCCGTAGCCACCGGACCGCCTACGCCCGAACCCGCCACCACCTGCGCTCGCCGTCGACGTGACTCCAGCGACCAAATGGTCTGCCCGACGCGTCCAACCCACTCACCGCATGGCGTAGGCCCCCGCTAGCGCCTCAGCTCGCTAGCTCGCGCACCGCAGCACTGCCCGCGCTCACGCCCGAGCTCCGGCCACCGCAGCCGAGCTCCTTGCCGTTGCTACCGGCCACCCTAGCCGCAGACACAGCCACCGTTGGACGTGTCGCGTCGTGGCCGTTCCAACGGGACCAGCCTCGCTTGGTCCCGTCGCCAAAATCGTCGGAGCGACGAACGCTGCCACCTCTGCTTACACCGGCGTCGAGACACCGGCAGGTTTGACCCCGTTGACCAGGGGTTTAACCTCCCCTGTGTCGCTGACAAGTGGTCCACGGCCCCAGCTAATCCTAGTTTATTTTTAATTAAGTTTAATTAACTCCACTGACATTTTTAGTTAGTAGTAGTTTAACACTAATTAATTTAAATTAGGTAGTTAGTCACTAACGTGTGGACCCCACACGTCAGGTTTGACCTGGACCCGATCTGTTAACCTGCTGACGTCACAATGACGTCATATTGACGCAGTTAACCTTTTTCTGGATTTATTCTTATTCAGAAAATTCCAGAAAATGCCCAAAACTTCTAAAATTCATAGAAATTCAACCATAACTCAGTATGAAATAAGTTATATATGAAAAATGATTAGAAAAATCCAATCTATCCATCTGTATTGTTTTCATGCATGTTAGAACAACTTATTCATGCTATTTAGGGCAAATCATATGAATGACATTTAAACCTTCACATATGGAGTTTGAATTTGAACCTAGGGTTCAAACCAACACCATTTAACTTATTGCTAGTTGCATTAGCTCAAAACATAGCATATTGACATGTCATGATCATGCATCATATTGTTGCATTGCATTGATTGTGTTCCTTCTCTATTGCCGGTAGTTGTCCCCTCTCGGTAGACGTGGTTCCGACGATGAGTTCGATGACACCGATGAAGAGCTATACTATCTTCAGAAGTTCCAGGCAAGCAAAACCCCCTTGTTCATTCCGATACAATCCCACTCTCTCGCTCCTGCTCTCTTTTACTCCATTAGGACAATGTCGATTCAACTGTTACATGCTGCGGTAGTTGAACCCCTTTCCTCTGCATGACATGTCATTGCCACAGTAAATAGATAAAACCCACAAGCATGAGTAGGAGTTGTTTGAGCCTTGTTGTGCCTACTCATTCATGCTTGTTTGTCATGCGTGCTACTGCTTAGAGTTAGTCAGGTCTGATTCATCGGGGATGAATTTGAATGGTGATGAACATGTCCTACTGTGTGTGAGCTAAGTGTGTGAACATGAATTGGTAAAGGTAGCGGTGAGAGGCCATGTAGGAGTACATGGTGGGTTGTCTCATTGAAGCCGTCCTCGGGAACTGAGTTCTGTGTTTGTGATCCATGAACAGTTACTACCACACATTGGGTTCTGGTAACTGGACCCCTCTCGACTTATTAATCGGCATGATCTTTGTCTAGGACTTGCAACTTTTCTGGTGTTTGTAGGTTGTGTTAGTAGTCTACCAAGTGGCACCCGGTACAGGTGGGCTTGGGTCAGACTAGGCACCGTGGCAGGGTATGCCAAGCGCCACCTTTTTGGTGTGCTTGGAACCTTGTACACATCATTTGGGGCCGTGAGCGACACCCCGGCCGGATCTCCTTGCGGATGGAACCCGAATAGGCGATAAACCTGGACTAGAGTCTTGCGTGATTAGTCAGGTCGTGGCCGACACCCTCGCCAGGCTTCCGCTTGAAGCTTGCCGAGATACTTGTCGTGTACATGGCGGTAAGTGGCAAGAGCGTGTGTGAAGAAGTTCACCCCTGTAGGGTTAATATGATCTATTCGAACAGCCGTGTCTGTGGTAAAGGACCTCTAGGTTGCCTATACAGTTCATAGAGAAGTGAAAGTGGATACTCTAAAATACGCAAGATAAGCGTGTTTGCTATGGATGGTGTTCTCGTAGGGAGACGAGAGCAGATCCATAGTGGTGTATTGATATGGTGAATTTGTGGACTCGTGTGCGCCACCCCAAAAGAGTTACTTGCAGTTGTAGTTCAAGATAACCACCGTGTCAAAGCTGGCTTGTTGCAGTTAAACCCCACCATCCCCTTTGTTGATAATGATGCATATGTAGATAGTTCTGATGTAAGTTTTGCTGGGTACATTTGTACTCACGTTTGCCTAATTTATGTTGTTGCAGAGAGACTTCAGTCTCACTAGTAGTTCCGCTTGGACTTCGACATTTAGCTTGTTACCTCAGCTACGATCTTGTGCCCTCGGCAGGATCTTGTAGATAGTCATGCTTCTCAGCCTTTTTCATTTATAGATGTCTGTACGCGGACATGATAAGGTTCCGCATGTGCTTTGACTTGTATGCTCTGAATGTTGGGTCATGAGACCCATGTTTGTAATATCTCGCTCCTCAGAGCCTATTGAATAAAATACTTGAGTTGTAGAGTCATGTTGTGATGCCATGTTGTATTTGCACATATCAACCATATTGTGTGTATGTTATTGAAATGCTTGCTATGTGTGGGATCTGACTATCTAGTTGTTTATACTTGGTAGCCTCTCTTACCGGGAAATGTCTCCTAGTGCTTCCACTGAGCCTTGGTAGCTTGCTACTGCTCCGGAACACTTAGGCTGGCCGGCATGTGTCCTTCTTCGTTCCTATGTATGTCCCTTCGGGGAAATGTCACGCGGTGCCTACCGGAGTCATGTTAGCCTGCTGCAGCCCGGTTTATCGGAGTCCTGCTAGCCCAGTTGCTACAACCCAGATTCACTCGCTGATGACCGACACGTTCATTGCTGGGTCATGTATGCTTGTCCCTGTAGGTTAGTGCCACTTTGGGTTCACGACTAGCCATGTCAACCCGGGCTCCTTGACATATGGATGCTAGCGACACTATCATATACGTGTGCCAAAGGCGCAAACGGTCCCGGGCCCAGTAACGCGACAACCGTGGGAATACCGTTCATGAGGCCGCAAAGTGATATGAGGTGTTACATGCTAGATCGGTGTGGCATTGAGTCGGGGTCCTGACACACAATTCATCGGATCTTGACAAACACACCGGAAAAAGAGTTATATCAAATAGATCTCCAAGAAGATCGAGGAGAACTTTGTATTGAGATTCAAAGAGAGAGAAGAAGCCATCTAGCTAATAACTATGGACCCGACGGTCTATGGTAAACTACTCACAACTTATCGGAGAGGCCTTGGCAATGATGTAGAAGCCCTCCGTGATCGATTCCCCCTCCGGCGGAGCGCCGGAAAAGGCCCCAAGATGGGATCTCACAGGTATAGAAGGTTGCGGCGGTGGAAATAGGGTTTCGTGGTGCTCCTGGATGTTTTCAGGGTATGCAAGTATATATAGCCGAAGGAAGTCGGCCAGGGGAGCCACGAGGGGCCCATGAGGGTGGGGGGCGCACCCACCCCCCTAGGGCGCGCCCTCCTGCCTCGTGGCCGCATCGGCTACTTCTTGACATCCACTCCAAGTCTCCTGGATTGCGTTTGTTCCAAAAAGATCTCCCCCAAAGGTTCCATTCCGTTTGGACTCTGTTTGATATTCCTTTTCTTCGAAACACTAAAATAGGCCAAAAAAATAGCAAATTGGGCTGGGCCTCCGGTTTATAGGTTAGTCCCGAAAATGGTATAAAAGTGTATAGTAAAGCCCATAAACATCCAGAACGGGTAATATAATAGCATGGAACAATAAAAAATTATAGATATGTTGGAGATGTATCAACCAGCAAAAGAAAAAGTTTTTCTATGATTTAAGACATTACTTCTGGGATGACCCACACCTTTATAAAGAAGGAGTAGATGGTGTTATTAGGCGTTGTGTACCCGAGCATGAACAGGAACAGATCCTACGCAAGTGTCACTCCAAGGCATATGGAGGGCACCACGCTGGAGATAAAATTGCACATAAGGTATTGCAATCGGTTTTTATTGGCCTACTCTCTTCAAAGATGCCCGTAACTTTGTCTTGCCTTGTGATGAATGTCAAAGAATTGGTAATATTAGTAGACGTCAAGAAATGCCTATGAACTATTCACTTGTTATTGAACCATTTGATGTTTGGGGCTTTGATTATATGGGACCATTTCCTTCCTCTAATGGGTATACACATACTTTAGTTGCTGTTGATTATGTTACTAAGTGGGTAGAAGCTATTCCAACTAGTAGTGTTGATCATAACACTTCTATTAATATGCTTAAAGAAGTTATTTTTCCGAGGTTTGGAGTCCCTAGATACTTAATGACTGATGGTGGTTCACATTTTATTCATGGTGTTTTTTGTAAAATGCTTGCGAAGTATGATGTTAATCATAGAATTGCATCTCCATACCATCCCCAGTCTAGTGGTAAAGTAGAATTGAGTACTAGAGAGCTTAAATTAATTTTGCAAAAGACTATTAATAGATCTAGAAATAATTGGTCCAAGAAACTTGATGATGCATTATGGGCATATAGAACTTCATATAGAAATCCTATGGGTATGTCTCTGTATAAAATGGTTTATGGAAAAGCATGCCACTTACCTCTCGAACTAGAACATAAGGCATATTGGGCTATTAAAGAGCTCAATTATGATTTCAAACTTGCTGGTGAGAAGAGACTATTTGACATTAGCTCACTTGATGAGTGGAGAACCCAGGCCTATGAGAACGCCAAACTGTTTAAAGAAAAGGTTAAAAGATGGCATGACAAAAGGATACAAAAGCTTGAGTATAATGTAGGTGATTATGTTTTGCTATACAACTCTCCTTTAAGATTTTTTGCAGGAAAACTTCTCTCTAAATGGAAGGTCCTTATGTTATCGAGGAGGTATATCGTTCCGGTGCCATAAAAGTCAATAACGCCGAAGGCACAAATCCAAAGGTGGTGAACGGTCAAATATTCAAACATTATATCTCAAGTGATCCCATAAATGTTGAAATCAATGTTATTGACACCGCAACCCCAGAGGAGTACATAAGGGATACTTTCCAGAACGTTTCAGACTCCGAAAAGGAAGAGGTATGTGGTATGGTAAGTAAAACCGACTCCAAAACAGTTCTAACAGCAATTTTTCTCCGTTTTGGAATATACAAAAAATAGGAAAATAATAAGTAGTCCGGAAAGGACATGACGCATCCACGAGGGTGGAGGGTGCGCCCTACCCCCCTAGGCGCGCCCCCTGCCTCGTGGGCACCTCGTGTGCCCCCCGGACTCCGTTTTCTTGCACAATGCTTCTTTTGGTCAGTAAAAGTTCATCATATAATCTCCCGAAGGTTTTGACCACCGTACCACAACGAAATCCTCTATTTTTGTTTTGAGTTATTTTTGCAGCAGATCTAGAGCACGATGTCTTCTCAAGAGTCAGTCGGAGAGAGCGGGTATCTAATCCGACATCGGGGGCAAGAGCAAACAGTAATGCTGGCCGCTTTGGGCCATAAACGGAGGAAGAAATGGAGGCCGACTTAAAAAGGATAGATGCTATGGAGGAGGATCAAGAAGTTACTTCTTATGTCCAAGCCAGATTTATGATGGAGGAACTCTAGAGCTCAGCAATTCCAAATTCGGTTATCCCTCCCAATGCTAGATTTCTTTCTAACGAAAATATGAAAAAGAGTGTTACTTGTTCTCCCGCAACTATGCAACATCCATGGGTGAAAGAGTTTTTAACTGTCGCGGATAAACTCCGTAAGGAAACAATGGATCTTAAGCTGCAGGTCAATAAGATCAAGGAAGAGAACCGTATCCTAAGGGGCATCATCGCCAAGAATATTACATCACCACCTCTGAAGAAAGAGACATAATCACATGGGTATGGGCACTCGATCCCCTTGGCAACTGCCAAGCTTGGGGGAGGTGCCCCAGTATCGTATCATCATCACACTTCTATCTTTACCGTTTTTCTTAGTTCGATCCTTTTGGTTATATCTTGATCTAGTAGAATAAAGTTTAGTATGATCCAGCTTTGAGTTTTTGTGTTGATCCTTATCTATGTAATCGAGTCCGTGAGATATATATAATAAAGATTAGTTTGAGTTGAGGGCTTTGATATCTTGCTATGATCTTGAGGGAATAAAATAAAGAGAAAGAATAAAAAGAAATAAAAAAGATCGTATTGATCTTATGGAGAGTAATGAGTTCACATATAAAGAGTATGATGAATAAAAGTTGTTGAGAGTTGACAAACATAGTTTTGGTCACCGTTGCAATTAATAGGAAGTAATAAAGAAAGAGAGGTTTTCACATATAAATATACTATCTTGGACATCTTTTATGATTGTGAGCACTCATTAAAATATGACATGCTAAAAAGTTGATGTTGGACAAGGAAGATAACATAATGGGTTATGTTTTCTTATATCCGAAATAAATTATATTGGCATGGATCATCCAACATGTTGATCTTGCCTTTCTCCCTCATGCTAGCCAAACTCTTTGCACCAAGTAGAGATACTACTTGTGCTTCCACATCCTTAAACCTAGTTTTGCCATGAGAGTCCACCATACCTACCTATGGATTGAGTAAGATCCTTCAAGTAAGTTGTCATTGTTGCAAGCAATAAAAATTGCTCTCTAAATATGTATGATTTATTAGTGTGGAGAAAGTAAGCTTTATACGAGCTTGTGATATGGGAGAAATGAAAGCGATGGACTGCATAATAAAGGTCCCTTTCACAAGTGGCAATATAAAGTGACATTCTTTTGCATTAAGATTTTGTGCATCCAACCATAAAAGCACATGACAACCTCTGCTTCCCTCTGCGAAGGGCCTATCTTTTATTTTTGTCTTCTACCTTATACAAGAGTCATGGCGATCTTCACCTTTCCTTGTTATACTTTATCCTTTAGCAAGCACTATGTGTTGGAAAGATCCTGATATATCCAATTGGAAGTAGGTTTTCATAAAACATTATTGTTGTCATTACCCTTGAGGTAAAAGGTTGGGAGGCGAAACTATAAGCCCCTATCTTTCCCTGTGTCCGATTAAAACTTCATACGCATAAGTATTGTGTGAGTGTTAGAAATTGTGAAAGATTAAATGATAGTTGAGTATGTGGACTTGCTGAAAAGCTCTTATATATTGACTCTTTCCGATGTTATGATAAATTGCAATTGCTTCAATGACTGAGATTATAGTTTGCTAGTTTTCAATGAAGTTTCTGATTCATACTTGACGTTGTGAATAGATTGTTACTTTAAGCATAAGAAATCATATGAAAATATGTATATATATGTTGATGTTCTAAGAACGATCATGATGCCCTCGTGTCCGTATTTTATTTTATTAACACCTCTATCTCTAAACAAGTGGACATATTTTTTGTTATCGGCTTTCGCTTGAGGACAAGCGAGGTCTAAGCTTGGGGGAGTTGATACATCCATTTTGCATCATGCTTTTATATCGATATTTATTGCATTATGGGCTGTTACTTCACATTATGTCACAATACTTATGCCTTTTCTCTCTTATTTTACAAGATTTACATGAAGAGGGAGAATGTTGGCAGCTGGATTCTGGGCGGGAAAAGGAGCAAATATTAGAGACCTACTCTGCACAACTCCAAAGTCCTGAAACTCCACGAAAGTCGGTTTTGGAATTTACTAAAAATATTGGGAGAAGAAAGCACCAGAGGGGGCCACCCACTGTCCATGAGGGTGGGGGGCGCGCCCCCCTGCCTCGTGGGCCACCTGGAAGCCCCCTGATGCACATCTTCTCGTATAAGGTGTCTTTTGCCCTGGAAAAATCATAAGGAAGCTTTCGGGATGAAACACCGCCGTCTCGAGGCGGAACCAATCTAGGGCTCCGGCGGAGCTGTTCTGCCAGGGAAACATCCCTTCGGGAGAGGGAAATCATCGCCATCATCGTCACCGTCAATCCTCTCATCGGGAGGGGGTCAATCTCCATCAACATCTTCACCAGCACCATCTCCTCTCAAACTCTAGTTCATCTCTTGTATCCGATCTTTGTCTCAAAACCTCAGATTGGTACCCGTGCCTTGCTAGTAGTGTTGATTACTCCTTGTAGTTGATGCTAGTTGGTTTATTCAGTGGAAGATCATATGTTCAGATCCTTTATGCATATTAATACCCCTCTGATTATGAACATGAATATGATTTGTGAGTAGTTATGTCTATTCCTGAGGACATGGGAGAAGTCTTGTTATAAGTAGTCATGTGAATTTTGTATTCGTTCGATATTTTGATGAGATGTATGTTGTCTGTCCTCTAGTGGTGTTATGTGAACGTCGACTACATGACACTTCACCATTGTTTGGGCCTAGAGGAAGGCATTGGGAAGTGTGGATGATGGGTTTCTAGAGTGACAGAAGCTTAAACCCTAGTTTATGCGTTGCTTAGTAAGGGGCTGATTTGGATCCACATGTTTCATGCTATGGTTAGGTTTACCTTAATTCTTCTTTCGTAGTTGCGGATGCTTGCGAGAGGGGTTAATCATAAGTGGGAAGCTTTTCAAGGAAGGGCAACACCTAAGCACCGGTCCACCCACATGTGAAATTATCAAAGTAACGAACACGAATCATATGAGCATGATGAAAACTAGCTTGACGATAATTCACATGTGTTCTCGGGAGCGCTTTCTTTTATATAAGAGTTTGTCCAGGCTTTTCATTTGCTACAAAAAGGATTGGGCTACCTTGCTGCACCTTGTTTACTTTTGTTGCTTGTTACCTGTTACAAATTACCTTATCACAAAACTATCTGTTACCGATAATTTCAGTGCTTGCAAAGAATACCTTACTGAAAACCGCTTGTCATTTCCTTCTGCTCCTCGTTGGGTTCAACACTCTTACTTATCGAAAGGACTACGATAGATCCCCTATACTTGTGGTCATCAAGGGTTAACCCCTCGACCTTAGATAAAATTGTGAGCTCTATTTAGGATTGTTTAGATTGTATTATTTGAACATTATATTTGTCCCCATCGTCCCAAACACTGATTGGTTGTGCACCCCCCTCGTCCCTGGGAGAATATCATGTGCCCCCACACCTTAGATGCTATATGCTGATACGAGTTGCTTGGAGCTTGTAGATCTGATGTATAGCAGCTCACATGATGTCTTAATATTTTTACAGGAAACCTTAATGAGTTTGAGAACTGCATATAATTTGTAAAAAAATTACTCAGATGCCCTTGGATCCCATATCCAACGACCTCGAAGCTCATATCACCATAGCATCTAAGATGAAGGAGGACCTCATATTCTCATGTATGAAAGAATATCATGTGCTACCACACACTAGATGCTTTGGTGATACAAGCTCTTTAGAGTCGTTGGATTTGTGATCCAACAACTCCTCGGTGGTTCGAATGTTTTTTGTAGAAAATCCCCCAAAGAGTTCGGCCACTGCTTACAAGCACAAAGACTGCTCAGATGCCATTGGATATCAGATTTAACAACCTCGAAACTCGTATCACCGTAGCACCCAAGCTACAAGATCACCTGATGTTTTCTCGCAGAGGAGAATATGAGGTGCTCCCGCACCATAGATTCTATGGTGATACGAATTCCCGGAGATCTAACGGCTCACAGTAGGAGGTTTGAATGTTTTTGCAATATACGCCTGAGAGAGTTTGGGGAATTGTGCAGAAAGTACAAGTACTACACATGTGGCATCTGATCACAGATCATACGACCTAGATACTCGTATCACCGTAGCGGCTAATTAAGCTACGGGGAGCAGCTAATATGAGCAAGGGGGAGCCGTTGGATCCAAGATGCAGCGGCACACACGAGGCCTGAATGTTTTATTTGCAAAAAAACCTTGGAGAGTTTGGAAATTGTGCATAATTGCAAAGACTACTCCCAAGCCATTGGATCTCAGTTCCAACGATGTAAAAACTCATATCACCATGGCATCTAAGCTGCGGGGTGGATGTCATATTCTATGTCGCTGTCATTTTTGTTCCTAAACTTGTAAAATACGTGTAACTCGTGTCGTTACTTGTCTAACCATGATGTCTACTACACAACCTTCTTCTTGTAGACATTGTTGGTCCTGCAAGTGCACAGGTTTGTAGGACAGTAGCAAATTTCCCTCAAGTGGATTACCTAAGGTTTATCAATCCGTAGGAGGCGTGGGATGAAGATGGTCTCTCTCAAGCAAACCTGCAACCAAATAGCAAAGAGTCTCTTGTGTCCCCAACACACCCAATACAATGGCAAATTGTATAGGTGCACTAGTTCGGCGAAGAGATGGTGATACAAGTGCAAAATAGATAGTAGATATAGGTTTTTGTAATCTGAAATAATAAAAACAGCAAGGTAACTAATGATAAAAGTGAGCGTAAACAGTATTGCAATGATAGGAAACAAGGCCTAGGGTTCATACTTTCACTAGTGCAAGTTCTCTCAACAATAATAACGTAGATAGATCATATAACAAGCCCTCAACATGCAACAAAGAGTCACTCCAAAGCCACTAATAGCGGAGAACTAACGTAGAGATTATGGTAGGGTACAAAACCACCTCAAAGTTATTCTTTCGGATCGATCTATAAAAGAGTTTGTACTAGAATAACACCTTAAGACACAAATCAACCAAAACCTTAATGTCACCTAGATACTCCATTGTCACCTCAAGTATCCGTGGGCATGATTATACGATATGCGTCACACAATCTCGGATTCATCCAACCAACATAAAAGTACTTCAAAGAGTGCCCCAAAGCTACTACCGGAGAGTCAAGAACGTGTGCCAACCCCTATGCATAGGTTCCCAATGTCACAAAACCTGCAAGTTGATCACCAAAACATATATCAAGTGGCACATGATATCACATTGTCACCACAGATAATCACGGCAAGACATACATCAAGTGTTCTCATAAAAGACTCAATCTGATAAGATAACTTCAAAGGGGAAACTCAATTCATCACAAGAGAGTAGAGGGGGAGAAACATCATAAGATCCAACTACAATAGCAAAGCTCGGGATACATCAAGATCGTGCCATAGAGGGAACACGAGAGAGAACACGAGAGAGAGATCAAACACATAGCTACTGGTACATACCCTCATCCCCGAGGGTGAACTACTCCCTCCTCGTCATGGATAGCGCCGGCATGATGAAGATGGCCACCGGTGATGGGATCCCCCTCCGGCAGGGTGCCGGAACAGGGTCCCGATTGGTTTTTGGTGGCTACATAGGCTTGCGGCGGCGGAACTCCCGATCTATCTTCAGTTCTGGAAGTTTTAGGGTAGAAGAGTATATACGGGTGCAGGGGGTACGTCGGAGGACCTCCGGGGTGCTCACGAGGCAGGGGGCGCGCCCAGGGGGGCGTGCCCCCCACCCTCGTGGGCAGCCCGGGACTCCCCTGACGCGAGTCCATCAGGTTGCTTTCCTTCCAAAAATAACTTCTCTAGTTGATTTCGTTCCGTTTTGACTCCGTCTGATATTCCTTTTCCTCGAAACACTGAAATAGGCATAAAACAGCAAATCTGGGCTGGGCCTCCGGTTAATAGGTTAGTCCCAAAAATAATATAAAAGTGGATAATAAAGCCCAATATTGCCTAAAATAGTAGATAAAGTAGCATGGAGCAATCAAAAATTATAGATACGTTGGAGACGTATCAAACCGCGCAAAGTGTTTGTTCAAAAAAAATGATCCTACACAAAAATATCGAAACAACACACGGGGGTCCCACTTGTCATTGAACAAATTTGGACCTAAAACTAACAAATTTGAAAGACGAGATTCAAACTGGCAACCTGGACTACAAAGTGTAAGTCGATAGCCTGAAATAACAATGGTTGTTGGCTTTGTCCCATAACTTGATTTTATAAAGTATTAAGTTGAGTAGAGTAGAGGGAGCGCTCGTCAACATGTGCATGACCGTTGACTCACTTACTGGTGGGTCCCAGGTCTGCGATCTCTCTCTCCTCTCCATCGTCTAACCTTTAGACGCACGGGCACACATGAAGAGCGGTGCTAGCTTGTCGTGGTATTATTATAACTAAAAAAGCTTGCAAAATAGAATAATCGCCTATAACAAGAGACGTTGTGGCTGGTCGAGACGGAGCTAACCACACCTATCCTCCGTGCCACGTTAGCATGATGAAGCTGTGTGGCTAGTGGGTTGTTTTCAACCGACTGGCTGGGTCCGGAGGTCAAACCATAGGTAGTACGTCTGATACAGTATATTTTTACACGCACATTTTTCCTCCTTGTCGAGACGTGGCACACCCTACCGCGCGGTTTCGGGGTCCTCCCGGGTGGTGCACGCATATATTCTTCCTTGCCGAGATGTGGGATGCCCTGCAGCGCGTTTTTTGGGTCCTCCTCGGTAGTAGTGCCGTAGCAAGTAAATGAGTCATCAACTCACGAAAGACAACCTTTCCCGCTGAGTACATTAGTGAAGCATGGTGGCTAGCTAGTTGGGCTAGTGCGACCGATTAGCTAGGCCACCACCACATTTGTTTTTTCACCCCTTTTTTATTTCCTTGCCAGCAGGTAAATTTAAATATCCACTACGGCGTTGCTCTGGTCTTTAGGTGCGGCAGGCGTGGCAAGATTTTGAGGTTTTTGATTGATGGGAGCAGGTGCGACAGGATTTTAAATTTTTTGATTGACGGGAGTAGGCGCGGCAGCAATTAGTCACGATGACTCCGCCTATAAAACCCACTGCTCCCTGATGAGAAAAGTCGTCGACTGGTGTTTTCCCATGGTGAAAACCAAAAGATTCACCCCTCTCCTTGGCTCTCTCCCTCCGCGTTCCCATAGATTGCATTTCCTTTCAGCCATTTCACCCCCTTTCCTTTCTCTCCCCATTGCTTCTTCATGGCGCCATGGCAGCGCAGCAGATCACGAAGTCTGAGGTGAGGCACCTGACACAGGAGCTCCAGGCCAAGGATGTGGAGCTCAGGGCCAAGGACGTGGAGCTCCGTGAGCTCAAGGAGGAGAGGAGTGCCATGCTCCTCCTTTATGTGCGGGAGTTCACGGAGCTTCAAAAGCGGCAGGCATGCACCACAAGGATGCTCAAGGCGTCGGCGGCGCTACTGCAGAAAGCAGGAGATACGACAGGCCATCAGGCGAGCCGGCTGGAGCGCGAGCGGGCTGATCATTACGAGGTTCAGGATCGCCTCAGACACTTGGTGGACCATGTTGCCACGCTCGTGTTGCGGTTGCACGATGCCTACCATCGTCCCAGCGCGACCATGCCGGCCATCGAGCTAAACCCGTTCAACCACCCCGTCGACTTCAATGAGCTGCGGCTTCCTGACCTGGTCTCCTTCTTCAGCTATATCTCCAAGGAGCAGAGCCGTCTCCGCGCGATGGTGGGGGCGGAGCTGGACAAGGACGGGTTGCGGGCTGTTGTCATTGCCGGGCAAATCCTCTCACGGCTCCATCACCGGAATCCATTCGTGCCATTGGATGTCGTCTTTGACGAGCTGGCTCTCGTCGACCGAGAGACGGCTCTACGGGCGGTTGCATGCTGCATCACCAATGCCATGTGCCTCGAGAAGCAGAGGGACTTCAGTGGTGTTTAGGTGTCCTCTGCATGGGCATGTTCATGTCTCGGCGCAACATGACCGTTGGATCAAACTCAGACAATGCAGATCAGTCACTGTAGCACAAAGCGTGTGGGTGTGTTTGGTTGCATTCTTATCTCGATATAGTTGTTCCCTCTTCGTGCATGCTCATCTTAGCACCCCTCTTCTTGCATGCTCCTAGTGTATTTGTGTTAACCTAGTAGTGTGGATTCATGAACCCTTCATGCACTCTGCCAAACACTCAAAAGTGGGTCGAGAAGGGAACTTTTTCTCCCATCCCGTGCACCCTTCATACACCCTGCCTAACACTGATTCGTGCTTCATATGGTTCATGTCCCGTAGAATATTGTAGCGCCGTACTCTCCATGCGGTTTAGACCTAGTTCTGATAAAATTGATCTCAATGTTCATTCTCGACTGGATAGTCAAAAAAGGGGTACTATGTTACATTAATGTTCATATAGTTGACATGCGCACAACATCATTTGTTATTGTCATATCTTACTAGACTAGCAACAAGATTATGTAGTATTGATGTATGAACCACTGCACATGCCTAGTAGTAGGAGCACTGTGTAAGTTCAAGTGGCTGCCGTGTTTCGCACTCCTCCATCATAAGAGTGGAAACGCTTGTTGTAATCATTTTTTTCTTCAGAAAAATAGTGGACACGCTCTACCGTGCGGATCCTCCTCGATGGTCGTCGGGAACCTTGCTACTCACTTTCGCTGATGTGTGGGACAGCCAGCATCGGGGTCCACTAGCCATGCACTAAATTACTCCGTAGTAGAGTGCCCAACTGCACGGTAGACTACCCCGATCGAAGCACCGCAATAATGTCCAATGAGGCGTCAAATCACAAAAACCCCTCCTTTCCAGCAGTAAGTTGGACGGACGAAGCAACCATCATTTCACTCTTCTCCCTCAGCTTCCTCTCTTGAATAAAACCCCAACTCACTTCTCCCTCATCTTGTTCCTCATTTCTTCAAGAAAACCCCGACCTGCTTCTGCCATTGTTCTTCTCTCCCAAAGAAGGAAAGGTGAGCGCATCAATGGTGTTGATTCTGGCCAAGGCCCAGTCTTGCAACCCCGAGACTGATCCTATAACTCCCTCTCTGTTCTTCTTTTGGGTTTGTGATTATGGTTTGTTTTATTTTATTTCTATTTGACAGTTTCTTGATGGACACTGGAGCACCGGTCGAAGTGATGTCTATGGCCCTGGCCAAAACCGTCGAGGCTCATGGTACGAAGAAGCGCAAGCACCCCGCCGAGACTACCGCAGACAAGCTCAAAGCCATCGCCCTGTCCAAGCCCCCCTCTCCGGGATCCCTCATTAAGCAAGTCCAGGTAATATCTCTTCTTGACGATCTTTTTCTCGATCTTGATCGTGTTTTTTCATCTAACACGCAGTACTAGTACTAGTAGTACAAATTTCTGGGTGATCTTGCACGTGATTTTTGTGTGCCAAAATGACGGTTCTAAACTCCTCTTCTGACCAAAACATGCGAGAGGTTGACACTGATTTCTTATAGATTACTTTCAACTACTTTATGAACATCAATGCTACCTTTCGAGATAGTATATTTGCCTCAGTAACTTGTGTTATGGATATTGCAAGTAATCCCTCTGCTCTCATGCCTTTGAAGACATGTCTAGTGTCTTTGTTCACTCATTTATGTCTTATATGTAGTCATATATGGAGTAAAATATCGAAAATCATCTTATATTTCTGAACGGATGTAGTAATAAAATATTTGGTTTCTGTTTGAATTAGAACCAGGTCCATGGTGGAGATGAAGTTCTCAAAATCATGCCATGTGAACTGGAAGACCTGAGGATGAGTTCTACTGCTAAACTATCCAGCTGATGTGTCCTTGTCGCCACGTGTCCTGAACTAGTATTTTCCTATAGCATTGTTGTCAGGCATGTTCTCGAGGTTGTATTGACCACAACAATTTTCTGGTTGTGCCTTTGATTAGGAAGGGTGTGGTTCATGTAAAGCTTCCTAACAAATCTGATGCGGACTGTCTTCATTGTCGTGCTTACGAGTGGAAAGACCACTCTGTTAGGTTCTCCATGGTTGATGAGATGGTGATGGTGCAGGTAGACACCTCTCACGAAGTCCATGTCCTAGTCAGTTATGTGGGCTTCATCCCATAGGTCGGTGGCAGGAAATAGTCTGCAGAGTTTAATCAGTGCAACTTCGCTTATCTATAGTAAGTACTATTGTTCAGTACTTGATTTGTGTGTGTGAACCCTGTATTGTTTAGTAGTGTCACTTTTGGTGTGTGGTGAGTCCTGAGAATAGTCTATGTTAATGTATGTCCACTCAATTCAGTCTGTATATTTTGATGTATCCAGATCATCTTTTTTGTTAGGATGGTTTATCAATTATGGTTACACTCCAATATCTGTATGCATTGTAGGGTTTATCGCACCCACCAGGATTTCCAGTCCCATGGATGTTCTGTCCATATGATTTGTCATGACCTTTGGACTATCCTGCTTGTGGGAGTAGGCGGGGCCCCTGCATGCCACGCGTAGTTGGACGATCAATCTTCTGTTTAGTACTTCAACATAGTGATTTCCTGGTAAGGATTCACTCGTGTCTCATCAAGTAAATCTTGTTGATTTACTCTCTAAATCTTATTGATTTAATGTCATGTTTTCTTACTTTTGCTGCAATTTTATGATGCAGGTTTTTCCATGTGACATTCATCACAGAATAAACCGTTTGGTTTGCTCTACGATGGTTATTTTTGCAGGTTCCACTTCTTATGTCGTGTCTTTAACGAAGGCACTGTCCATCACTTATATTACTAGAAACAATTGGATCAGTCTGTTATCTGAGTACAAGCTGAAGCCCTATGATGAACTACAGTTTGGTTTAACAAACATGCCACAATTAGACCTTCTCACATTTAAAAGAAATGAAGAAAAAGACTGGATCACGGTCACGGAGCATAGTCAAGTTAGAAAGTTGATCATAGCAGACCAGACACGAATGTTGCTGTCTCGCACATCGGTACCACCTTCAGCAATGGATCGAGCACTGCCACCTTCTTTGATGGTACTTTCTCTAGCACTGACAACGGCAGCAACTCAGTCTGATCCAGCTGAGGATTCGGCACCAACCGCGTCAGCGGATCAGGCTGATCTACTGGAGGATCGGTCATCGACACCGGCACCTGCTCCGACACCGACACCAGCTCTACAAGGAGTACCATCTCCGGCAGCAGCAGCGGCACTACCAGTCGCACTGGCACGAACACCAGCAACGGCTCCGGCACCTACACCAACACTTGCACTTGCATCTGCTCTAGCCCGTGCATCGGTAATGGAACCAGCAGTTGCACCGGCAACAGACTGGGTTGTAGTTCGCACTGCATATACCAAAGTCCTTAAAAAACCGACATCTCCACCTTCTTGTAAGCATTGGCCTCCCAAGTGCTTCATTCTTTTTTCTTCCCATGTTGTTTCACATGATTCACTGTGTTGATCTAACTATTTGTGTATGTCTTCTTGTTTGCAAACAAAGAATTCCTAGAGCAACGAGGGAGTCATTCAACAATCTGGGCGACCGTGGCCAAGTTTCTCTTACCATGCGCAGCCTTTGTGTGAATGAACCTGCTCAATATACCATAAGTACAAAGGATGGTCGCATGATAATTGATGCTAAAGGATGGTCAAGGTTCAAATCTAAATCATATCTTGTGGTAGGGGATGATGTCAAAATCGAACTTTCTCGGCAAGGAGAGCTGGTCCAAATCAACTTTGAAATTCTTCAGGAGCTGCACGCAACTGCCGAACTGATCTATCCTCCGAGAGATTTTGAAGTAATAATCTGGCATGGTGAAACAAGTGTCCTATGTGTATAAGCAGTGTGACAGTATTATTTATCATGTAGTGTATAATTGATAGAATTGCAACTCTGATTGTTGGTAAGGAACTGTCGTCTGATTTCATTCTAACAATTGTCGTGCTTTACTGAATTTTGTGTATTCGCCTTGTGACAGCATCTAAAACCAGCACTGTAACGATCTCTTGCAATATGAAAAGCGCTGAGGTAGAACACATGGGCCCCCAAACATGCAGGCCCACTGGCATGTGGCCCAAAGTCCAAAACCATGAGCCTGTCTGAGTAGTATATTCTCACCTGAACCCCCATATTATGTTATACTAGCAAGATGCCCATGCGTTGCATGTAACATCAAGATGCATTTGTATGAGTAGTTTATCTTGTGAGAGAAAAGGATGAACGAGGGAAGGCCTTATTTGCAAATGCGGAGAGGTGTGTGGGTACGTTTTTGCAAAATTGCCATAGTTTCCTTCCTATCCGTCAGAGATAAATCGGACGGCCTATATTGCAGGATGGCAGGCACACCATCATCACCAACTCTGTTTTTATAATAGTAGAGATGTTATATATATTCCCCTTGATTTTCTTATGTATAAAGGTGTGATATAAAAGATTTTTATATTTCTTTACAGAGGGAGTATCTCTTTGTCAAAAATATATTTATGTGTAACTAGTTACTCCTACCTTTCTAGTTCCTTTCACTGATATGTGTGGAATCCGACAACAGGGTCCACGTGCCATGCACCAAATAGAGTGCACAATTGCACGATAGACTCACCCTGGTCGTAGCGCTGCAGTAATGCCCAATGAGCCAGCAAATCACAAAAAAATCCACCTTTCCAACTTTAGCGGTAAGCTGGACGAACGAAGCAGCAATATTTCACTGGGCCTAAATCCCCTTCTCCCCCGTCTTCTTTTTTAGAGAAAAAAACCTCTCGGCAATTACATAGGGTTTTCTCATGGAGAACCAGGTACGAATTCTTCATCCATCCCCGATTAGGTAATCCTAGGATGGCAGCCACCACTGTTGATGCATTTTTCTTCCTACTGAATCTAGTGTGTTTGATTTGCAGTGCCCAAAGTGCGAGGACCCTACAAGTTTCTGCGCCCTCGGAGAGACGCCACACTTGTTCCTTCTCATCCTAACACAGGATTTTAAACGCGCATACTATGTTCCGAGAATCCTTTTTTCTATCCGGGAGGGTGGGTTTTTTTGAACATGTTGTCGACTAATTTGGAAATTTGGATTGCTATATTTGGATAAAAGGTACTAGTACCATGGTCAACACTGACGTGAAGGAGGAAATTATTCTTAGATTTAGATAGGAAATACATTGTGTTCTCATATTATTTTTTCAGCAGTGCATTCCTTGCTCTGCAGGAACACGTGTACTCAAGATGCTCAGCCTTGCCATAACTGAATACACCAGTTTAATGGTCACATTGAAGACAAGCCACAAATATAAGTTCTGAGTGGGGTTCATGAACCAAGAAAATCGCTGCTTTTTTATGGCCGAACTTGGATAAACTTTCTCAAGTGTTACGGACTAAAAGTTGGCGCACAAATGTTGATGGAAATAGCAGAACCTGGTCTCATCTTCACTGTGATCTTCCACTCCGACGTCATTCCAAGTGTTCATCCATGTTAGTTTTGTATCCGGTTCTTGCTTGTTTCCTTGATTACTTCTTAATCCACCTATTCTGTCTAACTAATCACAATTTAACTTTAGAAGTAGATACGAATCTCTCACAAAGATGCTACTTCTAACTAATATTTCTTATAATTGGTGGCACGTGTAGCTTTTTTCAAAGTTAAGCAGGCTACTCGTTTGTTATTCTATAAGAACTCGATTGTTACTGATGGTACTAAAATTGATTGGGACGACATCCACAAGTTCCTACACTTTATTGATCGTCTTGAGGTCCTTATGGGGCGTTTTAATGATGGAAGGTCACGTGGGAGATGTGTGCCACTGCTGCACTCATTGAACAGGTCCAATTGTGTAAAGAAACTTATGGTATGAGTTGTTTTCTGTTATATTTGTTGTTCATAAACTCTTGCTTATACACGGTTTTACAGTTGTGATCTTCTTGAAACAGAAATTGCCTAGTTCTATTGTTCCTATATAGATGTTTGACCATGGTCGGGTCAGACTTGCGCTTGGTCACAACATGATGTTTATGTCGACCTACTCCATTCCCCTTGGAGGTGAAAAGATACTTATTCATGGGTGGTCTCAAATAGTGAAGGCCCGTCCATCTTGGAGAATAGGACAGAAGGTTATGTTCATGCTTTTCCATGGCTCTAAAGTGAATATCTTGTTTATTGACCACATTGCGAGATGAAGCCGCTTTCAGAAGGTTGTGGATGCGCGGGGTGGCGCCTGGGCCTTGTCCTGGGGCTTGGCGGCCTCACCCTTAGTTAACTTTAGGCAAAGTAGCACTGTTTGAGGCGTGGTTTGTACGGTTGAACCTGTATAAGTACTCATGCTGCTTTCAGCTATGGTTGTTAAGTTCCCCTGCTGGTTTCAGTTAAGGTTGTTAAGTGCTCCTGATGCTTTTACAGTCTTTCGTGTTTCTTCAGTCATGTCTTCTTCCAGCCGCCAGCTGGCTGCGCCTCAGCGCATGCATCACCGGCCCACCGTCTCCTAAATCGTTAACGCCTATGTCCGTGGCCTCGTCGTCGTCCTCCGCGCGCTTTGAAGCGCTCGCTGCGGCGCCGCCCTCTCGCATTGTCAACATGGTCAACAAAAAGAGGAATCGGGAGAGGACTGTACATGGCGAGGGTGACAATAATGGCCCACCATGTCCATGGTCGTACGCAAGGAAGTTCCTCATTTTTTGTTATATATACTCCATTGTCAACGCATAGAAAAAGAAAATACTTCCTCCTAGTGGTTTCCTGACATCTGGGACCCACGACATTGTCAGCGTATATAGTCAATAGACAAGAGAACAACACAAGATCGGCTGACACCTGGTACGTAACGGCTCGAGCAATATTTTTTTTCTTATAGTTGGGACGGAGTAGGGTTTCAACTGGGTTGTGGCCCGTATAGCCCAGGCTTATATTTTGTGTTCACCACATGACCAGCCCAGCTATTTTTTCTTTGTAAAAATGAGCCCAGTTTGTTTTTTTGAAGAATACCCAATCTAGGCCTACTTATTTTTCTATGCCCTGATGGGCTGCAACTCTTTCAAGACGCCTGCAAATCTTGAAAGTAATATGAAATGGGCTGTAAATATAAAAAACAGATGAAAAATTGACAATTACTTTATAATTTCTAAAAAAATCACATTTTCAGATTCCAATTTCATTGGGCTTTAACCTAATTTAAATATATCTTCAAAGTACTTTAAATCAGGCTTGACATTTTGGTATTAAAAGTAGTTTGGAACCCACAAAAATATGTGACATTTCTTTTAAATTTTTAACCCTGGCCCTGGCCAACAAAAAAACGAACTGCAATAAATTGCATAAGAAGATGCAATGAGCTGTAAATTATTAAAAAAAATTGGTAATGGTCTGACTTGTGGGCATATTAAGTTGACGCGTATGGAAGATTTTTTTACTTATTATATATGTCAACAAACAATTCTAGCAGACGTAACCGTTGGATGTCAATCCAACAGCCGTCGTGCTTCTTCAATCTCTGATCTTCTTGATCCAGCCGCCTACTCCAAACTCTCGTGGCCGGCTGTGCAGCCGCACAGGTCTCACCGCCCCCTACTACTCCCACCGCTGGACAACTTAAAAGCACTCTTCTTTAAAAAAATGACAACGAATCTCGTGAGTGCAAAAGTTTCTGTTTTTCGGCAAGATCAAATAAACTTTCACCCAAGTCTTCCCAAAGGCATTGCTTGGCACAAACACTAACTAAAACACAAAAAACACAATCATAGCAGTAGCATAATTGTGCTAACACTCAAGAACAGAAAGCACAAAGAAAAAATAAATTTTATTCATTGGGTTGCCTCCCAACAAGCACTATCGTTTTACGCCCCTAGCTAGTCATAACGCGTAGGATCTAAGTGTTGCCTTCCGTTATCTTTGCCACTTTAGTAAGGGTCTTTTTAAACCCGGGAGGCTCTTTGCGCTTCCCTAAATTTTCCGAAAAAGAAACCATCTTGAGATCTAAAATATCCAACCATTTATTGCAAAGAGAAATCAAAGTGTTCATACGATTGATACTACCATTAGGATGTTTGAGGGGTTCATTATATTTTTGTAATTCCACCATATTTATGCAAATCACCGAGTTTGTCCAAAATTTGGACTCCCTCTGTGGTGAAAGAAAACCATTTCTTTTGTGGTCGAACCCCCAAAGTTCCTTCTAAGATTTCATAGGCGGTAAGGACATCAAGCTCAATAAAATTCCCTTTTGCGGCAAAATGCAAGAGTTGTCTATGATGCAAAGCAAATCCTACGTAAAAATTTCTAAGCAAAATTTTTGCATCTCCCTTTAGGTTGCAAACATGATAGGATTCCATAAGCCTATAACAAGCATCTTTCAAATTTTCTCCTTGTTTTTGTTTGAAGTATAAAACTTCAAAGTATGGTAACAAAGGAGGAGCATTCAAACTACCTATAGCGAAACAAGAACACGAATAGATCTCACGAGAAAAAGGCGAACGAAACAGAGGGCGAATAAAACGGAAATTTTTTGTGAAGTGAGGGAGAGGAAAACGAGAGGCAAATGGAAAATAATGTAAATTGCGAGGAGATGAGATTTGTGATTAGGAACCTGGTTGATGTTGAAGATCCTCCTCGGCAACGGTGCAAGAAATTCCTTTTGATGTCTGCTAGAACTACATCGGTATTTCCCCAAAGAGGAAGGGATGATGCAGTATAGCGATGGTAGGTATTTCCCTCAGTGATGAGACCAAGGTTACCGAACCAGTAGGAGAACCCCCTCACACCATGTAAACAGCACTTGCACACAAATAACAAATACTCGCAACCCGATGTATTAAAGGGGATGTCAATCCCTTCCGGGTATGGCTCCTCAAGATAGGCAAATAACATGTGGTAAGAAGTGGTAGATAGGATAAATAGATTGCATAACAAATAAATTGCAGCAAGGTATTTTTGTATTTTTGGTTTAATAGATCTGAAAATAAATGCAAGAGAAAATAGATCACAAAGGCAAATATGATGAAAAGAGACCCGGAGGCCGTACGTTTCACTAGTGGCTTCTCTCGAGAAAAATAGCAAACGGTGGGAAAATAATTACTGTTGGGCAATTGACAGAACTTCAAATAATTATGATGATATCCAGGCAAGGATCATTATATAGGCATCATGTCCAAGATTAGTACACTGACTCCTGCCTGCATCTACTACTATTGCTTCACACATCGACCGCTATCCAGCATGCATCTAGTGTATTAAGTTCATGAGAAAACGGAGTAATGCAATAAGAATGATGACATGATGTAGACGAGATCCATTTATCTATTGCGGTAGATATAGATCTCATCTTGTAGTCCTTAGTAGCAACGATACATACGTGTCGGTTCCCCTTCTGTCACTAGGATCAAGCACCATAAGATCGAACCCACTACAAAGCACCTCTGCCCATTGCAAGATAAATAGATCAAGTTGGCCAAACAAAACCCAAATATCGGAGGCTATAAGCGATCTTGCATATAAGAGATCAAAGAAGACTCAAATAACTTTCATGGATAAAAACATAGATCTGATCATAAACTCAAAGTTCATCGGATCCCAACAAACACACCGCCAAAAGACTTGCATCATATGGATCTCCAAGAGACCATTGTGTTGATAATCAAGAGAGAGAGAGAGGAAGCCATCTAGCTACTAACTATGGACACATAGGTCTACAAAGAACTACTCACGCATCATAGGAGAGGCACCAATGGAAGTGGCGAACCCCTCCATGACGGTGTCTAGATTGGATCTGGTGCTTCTGGACTCTGCGGCGGCTAGATCAATATTTCATCGACTCCCCTAGGGTTTCTGGAATATTGTGATATTTATAAAGCAAAGAGACGGTTTGGGGGGCACCCGAGGTGGGCACAAGCCCCCCCCCCCCAAGGCGCGCCTGGGCCTCCTGGCGTGCCCTGGTGAGTGTTGCTCCCCTCGAGTAGCCCCTCAGGTGCTTCCTTGGCCCATTGGCTTTCTTATGGCCCAAAAAAATTCCTTCAGGAGTTCCGTTGCATTTGGACTCTGTTTGATATTGATTTCCTGCGATGTAAAAAACATGCGGAGAACAGCAACTGACACTGGGCACTATGTCAATAGGTTAGTACCAAAAATGATATAAAATGACTATAAAATGATTTTAAAACATCCAAGAATGATAATATAACAGCATGGAACAATCAAAAATTATAGATACATTGGAGACATATCGGCATCCCCAAGCTTAATTCTTGCTCGTCCTTGAGTAGTTAAATGATAAAAACAGAATTTTTTATGTGGAATGCCGCCTAACATGTTCATCACATTCTTTTCTTTATAGAATGGACATATGGACTTTTATATGATTCAAAGCAATAGTCTAGTTTTGACATGAAGACTTTAATACTCAAGCATACCAACAAGCAACCCTGTCTTTCAGAATATCAACACTAAAGCAAGTTATCCCTAGCCCATCATGCTCAATCATTGATCCATTCATGAAACACACTCGAATATTAGCTACACCCAATGCTCAAATACGATCATAGTGCCCCTTAGTTGGTGCTTTATAAGAGAGGATGGAGACTCAAATTCAAAAATAAAAATTGCATAAGTAAAATAAAGGCCCTTCACGGAGGGAAGTAGGGATTTGTAGAGGTGCGAGAGCTCAAAGCTTAAATTTAGAGATAAAATTACTTTTGAGTGGCATACTTTTCCTACCAACGAAAGCGACTTGGAGCATCCCCACACTTTCCATGCTAGATACATCATAAGCGGTTCCCAAACAAAAAGTAAAGTTTATTCCTTTTTCCACCATAACTTTCACTTTCCATGGCTAACCGTATCCACGGGTGCCCTCCATACCAACACTTTCCAAGGAATTTATTATTTGACAACATAAAGTAAATTCATTTATTCATTCCGGGACTGGTCATCCCTAATACCTTTGTTGTACTCGCGTGCAATGACAAGTGAATAAACACTCATCGTGAGAATAACACATCTAGCATGGAAAATATTGGCTACCCCTTACCGCCTCACGAGTAGTAGAGCACACAAAAGAGAAATTTATTTTGAATATTAGAGATGGCAGATGCAAATTTGCTTAGAACGGCATGGAAATACCACATATATGTAGGTATAGTGGACTCATAAGGCAAAACTTGTTTAAAGGGTTTTGGATGCACAAGTAGTGATCATACTTAGTGCAAAATGAAGGTTAGCAAAAAGATTTAGAAGCGACCAGCCAAAAAGCAAAAAATATCATACCCAAACATTAACCATAAGTAACACTGAATAATGCACATAAGTAGGATATAAATTTCATTGCATAACTATTGACTTTCGTGCTTGCATAGGGAATCACAAACCTTAACATCAATATTCTTACTAAAGCACAATTACTCATCAACATGACTCACATATCATATTGTCATATCTCAAAACCATTACTAAGAATCAAGTTTATTTTGTCCAATGATCTTCATGAAAGTTTTTATTATATCCTCCTTGGATATCTATCACTTTGGAACTATTTTCATATGTTGCTTTTGATAAGCTCAAACAAATATAAGTGAAGATCATGAGCACAAAAAAATTCTTTCTCACAAAATAATCTAAGTGAAGCAAGAGAGAATTTCTTAAAAAATTACTAACTCCCAAATAAATCTAAGTGAAGCATGAGAGAATTTCTTCAAAATTAACAAATCACACCGTGCTCAAAAAGATATAAGTGAAGTACTAGAGCAAGTCCATGGCTCTAAAAATTTAAGTGAATCATAGGAGAAAGCATAGCAAAAAAATTTGGCTCTCTTAAAAGGGTGTGTCCAGCAAGGATTCAACACTTAAAACACAAAGCAAAACAAGCAAAGACTCATATCATACAAGACGCTCCAAGCAAAACTCATATCATGTGACGAATAAAAATATAGTTTCAAGTAAAATATCGATGGTTGTCGGAAGAAAGCGGGGATGCCACTCGGGGGCATCCCCAAGCTTATTTTCTTGCTACTTCTTTGAATATCATCTCGGGGTGCCTCGGGCATCCCCAAGCTTAGCCTTTTTCTTATCCTTATTCCTTCATCCATCATAAGATATCCCAAAACATGAAAACCTCAATCACACAAAACTCAAACAAAACCTTCGTGAGATCCGTTAGTATAAGAAACCAAAACCACTACTATAAGTATTGTAGCAAACCTATTCCTATTTTGCTTTTGCATTATATCTATTGTATTACAACTTTTCTAGGGCAAAAACTCATATAAGAAAACTATAGAATCATCAAAACAAGCACACAATGCAAAGAAAATAGAATTTGTCAAAAACAGAATAGTATGTAGCAATCTGGCAATTTTGAATACTTCTATAACTCCAAAAATTATGAAATAAATTGGTGGACGTGAGGAATTTGTCTATTAATCCTCTGTAAAAAGAATCAACTTAAAAACTATAGAAAATGAAAATGAATCTCGTGAGCGCAAAAGTTTCTGTTTTTCAGCAAGATCAAATAAACTTTCACCCAAGTATTCCCAAAGGCATTGCTTGGCACAAACTCTAATTAAAACACAAAAAACACAACCATAACAGTAGCATAATTGTGCTAACACTCAATAACAGAAAGCAAAAAGCAAAAGTAAATTTTATTCATTGGGTTGCCTCCCAACAAGTGCTATCATTTTACGCCCCTAGCTAGGCATAACGCGTAGGATCTAAGTGTTGCCTTCCGTTATCTTTGCCACTTTAGTAAGGGTCTTTTCAAACCCGGGAGGCTCTTTGCGCTCCCCTAAAATTTCTGGAAAAGAAACCATCTTGAGATCAAAAATATCCAACCATTTATTGCAAAGAGAAATCAAAGTGTTCATACGATTGATACTACCATTGAGATGTTTGAGGGATTCATTATATTTTTGAAATTCCACCATATGTTTATGCAAATCACTGAGTTTGTCCAAAATTTGAACTCCCTCTAGGGTGAAAAAAACATTCTTTTGAGGTGGAACCCTCAAAATTCCTTCTAAGATTTCATAGCCGGCAATGACATCAAGCTCAATAAAATTCCCTTTTGCGGCAAAATCCAAGAGTTGTCTATGATGCAAAGCCAATCCTACATAAAAATTTCTAAGCAAAATTTTTTCATCTCCCTTTAGGTTGCAAACACGATAGGATTCCATAAGTCTATACCAAGCATCTTTCAAATTTTCTCCTTGTTTTTCTTTGAAGTATAAAACTTCAAAGTCTGGTAACAAAGGAGGAGCATTCAAACTACCCATAGCGAAACAAGAACACGAATAGATCTGACAAGAAAAAGGCAAACGAAAAAGAGGGTGGATAAAATGGCAAATTTTTGTGAAGGGGGAGAGGAAAATGAGAGGCAAATGGAAAATAATGTAAATTGCGAGGAGATGAGATTGGTGATTAGGAACCTGGTTGATGTTGAAGATCCTCCCCGGCAATGGCGCCAGAAATTCCTTTTGATGTCTGCTAGAACTACGACGGTATTTCCCCAAAGAGGAAGGGATGATGCAGTATAGCAACGGTAGGTATTTCCCTCAGTGATGAGTCCAAGGTTATCTAACCATTAGGACAACCTCCTCACAACACGTAAACAACACCTGCACACAAATAACAAATAGTCGCAACCCGACGTGTTAAAGGGGTTGTCAATCCCTTGCGGGTACGGCGCCTCAAGATAGGCAAATAACATGAGGTCAAAAGTGGTAGATAGGATAAATAGATCGCGGAACAAATAAATTGCAGCAAGGTAGTTTTGTATTTTTGGCTTAATAGATCTGAAAATAAATGCAAGAGAAAATAGATCGCAAAGGTAAATATGATGAAAAGAGACCCGGGGGTCGTAGGTCTCACTAGTAGCTTCTCTCGAGAAAAAGAGCAATCAGTGGGAAAACAATTACTATTGGGCAATTGATAGAACATCAAATAATTATGACGATATCCAGGCAATGATCATTATATAGGCATCACGTCCAAGATTAGTAGACCGACTCCTGCCTGCATCTACTACTATTACTCCGCACATCGACCGCTATCCAGCATGCATCTAGTGTATTAAGTTCATGAGAAAACGGAGTAATGCAATAAGAACGATGACATGATGTAGACGAGATCCGTTTATATATTTCAGCAGATATAGATCTCATCTTATTATCCTTGGTAGCAATGATACATATGTGTTGGTTCCCCTTCTGTCACTGGGATCAAGCACCGTAAGATCGAACCCACTACAACGCACCTCTTCCCATTGCAAGTTAAATAGATCAAGTTGGCCACACAAAACCCAAATATCGGAGAACAAATATGAGGCTATAAGCAATCATGCATATAAGAGATCGAAGAAGACTCAAATAACATTCATGGATAAAAACATAGATCTGATCATAAACTCAAAGTTCATCGGATCCCAGCAAACACACCGCCAAAAGACTTGCATCATATGGATCTCCAAGAGACCATTGTATTGATAATCAAAAGAGAGAGAGAGAGAGAGAGAGGAAGCCATCTAACTACTCACTACGGACCCATAGGTCTACAAAGAACTACTCACGCATCATAGGAGAGGCACCAATGGAAGTGGTGAACCCCTCCATGACGGTGTCTAGATTGGATCTGGTGCTTCCGGACTCTGCTGCGGCTGGATCAATATTTCGTCGACTCCCCTGGGGTTTCTGGAATACTGTGATATTTATAGAGCAAAGAGCCGGTTCTGGGGGGCACCCAAGGTGGGCACAACCCCCTAGGGCACGTCTGGGCCTCCTGGCGCGCCCTGGTGGGTGCTGCTCCCCTTGAGCAGCCCCTCATGTGCTTCCTTGGCCCATTGGCTTTCTTCTGGCCCAAGAAAATTCCTCCAGGAGTTGCGTTGCGTTTGGATTCAGTTTGATATTGATTTCTGATTTCATGCGATGTAAAAAACATGCAGAAAATAGCAACTGGCATTGGGCACTATGTCAATAGGTTAGTACCAAAAAATGATATAAAATGACTATAAAATGATTGTAGAACATCCAAGAATGATAATATAACAGCATGGAACAATCAAAAATTGTAGATACATTGGAGACATATCAACCCACCTGCTATATCTTCGCACGCAAGGAAGTGCCTCCTTATTACGCACAATAAAATGAATACCCCCTGCTAGCTGGGACCCACCATAGTGAGAGGCTGATTTGTGGGCCTACTAAGTTGACGCAAACGAAGGGCTTTGTCAACATAGTCAACAAACGATTCTATCACCAGTAACCATTGGATTGTTAACATCCAACGGTCGTCCTGCTTCTTCAACCTCTGATTTTCTTGCTTTAGTCGTCCAAACGACCGCTTGCTCTTGCCTCCCATGGCCGGCTGTGCTGCCGCGGAGGCCTTAGCCCCCTACTACTCCCACCGCTGGCCGGGCCATCCCTCTAATCACCCACACGCCCTGTTATTCTACGGTGACGGCAGCCTCACACCGCAGCCGAACCAGTCAACCCTCGTACTCCTCTCCACGTGGGCATCCACTGCCGCGTCTTCCCCGGCTCCGCATCGTCCCCTTCCTTGGCCTCGCCATCGTCCACCACCTTGGTGCTCTCGGCGCATCATGGTCAATGTGGTCAAGGAACGACTTCCGTCGAAAGAGTACTATATGTGGAGAGGCTAACAACTGGGTCGACGGCCGCAACAAGGAAGTGCAACCTTATTACGCGCAAAATAACGATTCCTCCACCTGATAGCAGGGACCCACCGGACGGGCCACTGTATTTTGTGAAAGAAATGTTTCCCCCCTGACTGCTGGGACCCACCAGCTACATCTTCGCACACAAGGAAGTGCCTCCTTGTCCTCCCTGACGGTCGGGACCCTGACGGTCGGGACCCACCTGGGACCCAATTGGGAAAAAGGATAGATTTTTATTTGTTCAAGTAGTCTAATCACCCCCCCCTCAGGACCTACTTTCAATGCTACACAGTCACGTCCATGGGCAGGGCTCCTGCCATTCCGCTTCCGGGGGCGGAGGCCGCCACCTCAGGAACGCACGGTGGCGCCTGCTGTCCAGCGGCCACCTCAAGAACGCGCGATGGTGCCAGCTCTCGAGCGGCCACCTCAAGAGCGCTTGGCGATGCTTGCTCCCCCACGGCCACCTCTAGAGTGCGCATTAAAGGAGCCACCAAGATTGGGTTTTCGCGAGGACCCTCGTGTCCCTCGGGGAGCATCCCCCACTCGTCAAACCATGGTATCTTCTTGGCAAAGGCCCTCCTGTTTGAGCCGTTGTACGAAGGGAATCCCTCGGAAGCGAGCACAACAGGCATTGTGTCACCCGTTAGGAGCTGGAGCACCATGCGCAATGTCTTTGAGGGGAGCGGAGGCACCTGGAGCCTCATGGGGTCGTCGGGGCCAGTGAAGGCCCACATCGCGCGAGAATGGCGCTAGAGCGGAGCAATGCGCCGCCAGACGAACCCCCTCACCACCATCGCCATCGTCACCCTGCGTCCTTCAACTCGGCCAACTTGGAGAAGATACGCGCGAGCCATCGATCAACGAGCTCTGCGGTCCCCAGCTGGAAATCGGCTCCGCCGGCGCCAATGGGAGGAGGAGCATGGGGCTGCGCACGGTGCGTCCACATACACCCACTGCTTTTGGAACCCCCTCGCATCCAGGCGGAGCATGAAGTCGATGCCGGAGCCAGCTGTCGCCGCCACTGCCTGGAGCGACACGCACCCCGAGCATTGTACACCATCGACCAAGTGGAGTGAGAAGAAGCGGCAGAGCAAGACCATAGACAGGGCAATGCCACGAAGGCCTCACACAAGAAGGCGAAAGCGGAGAGGAGGATGATAGATCCAAGGTCCAGATGCAGTGCATGGATCTGATAGTGTGAGAGCACGACGTTGAAGAAATTTGAAAAGGGGGGGTGCAGGCCAGCGAGGAGAGCATGGAGATGAAGGGGAATTTCAGTGGCCTCCATGTTAGCTAAGAACTGGGAGGCAGGCCAGACCGTTGTCGCCTTCCACTCATTGGAATTGGCGGCAAGGGCTTGCTGGACCTTGTCCAAGCCCTCCTGGTTGATCACCGTGTACCGGTCCAGTGCTGGTTCTGGCCCTGGCGAGGGCTCCGCGGTCACTTGGGCCTTCCCTTTCTTTGCCCTGTGAGCCATGGCGGCAGAATGAATTGGAGCTGGTGTGGAACCAAGTGAGGAAGAAGCAAGTATGTAGGAAGGGAAGAGAGCAGAAGGAAAGCATGGCGGGCAATAATGACTGGGCCGCGTGCGCCAGGTAGTTGTCAAGTCGGGCAGTTGCCGAGGTGGTGTGGGGAAGTGCAGACGCCCACATCCCATCAAGCGCCACGCGTCAGCCTAGCCCACAGGAGAATGGGGCCCGTGGTGCTTCGCCCTTGCCCTTTGGCTTCGCCCAAAGCCATGTCTAAGCGCGCCTTGGGCCCGGGGGCTACTGTCGGTGTTCTAGGAACCAGGGCACCCAGACTTGCCTGCCTACGGCCCATGGCGTGACTCCATCGACGGCCTGGTATGGCCCATCTTTAGCACCTCCAAGACAAGACCCTCATGAGGGGCCAAGCCTCGCGAGGCGGGCGACATCAAGACCTCCGGAGGGAGCGGCCTCCCTAGGCTGGCTCCTGAGGAGTGGAGATTTCTATGCAGGTGCCCACCTAATGAGCTTGAGGTGACGCAAGACATGACGACCAAGGCTAGGCGGGTGCCAGTGGGCACAGAGCATCAGGTTTCTTCTTTGGTGCTAAGGAGGCAAGCACAGGTGCAGGGTCCCAAGGAATCAACCAAAGGTTTCCATTCCCGTGAACAAGACCCAGACTGCCAGGACGGCAGGACGGATGTCATCACTGTACCCACCGCAACGTCACGACCAGAAGCTTTGCAGGTGAAGACCACCTTTCATTAGGATAAGATGTACTACTTGTCCCCTTTCAAAATTGGCCATTGTGGAATCCCTTCCCTCCTACGCTTTGGGGGAAGAGGACCGAGGCCACTATAAATATAGCTTAGCCACCACCGTAGAGAGGGAGAGCTGTCCCTGGATCAGATCAACACCTCACTAGATCACACCCACACCAAAGTAGGCCTCGTGAGGTTGTCCTTCCCTTGTACTAGTTCATCCTTGGCCCTCGTGAGGCTAATCCACCACAAAACAGGAGTAGGGTCTTACACCGCAAGGTGGCCCGATCCTGGGTAAACGGTTGTGTCCATCTTATTCCTTGTTCATCAAGCTAGGCCGTGGGGGTGACAAACTGGTTGGATGGAGAGGTTATTCTTCACACATGCCCCAGATTTCAAACCTTTCTTGGGTGTGCGAAGCCCTGAATCCGACAGTAGCAGCCTAGCGGCATCGGGGCAGGGCATCGACGTCGAGGGGAGAATGGGAGAGGTTGGGAAATTTCCTAAGTGTGTGGTTATATACCCAACCCTGTAGTCCCGGATGGAGCCACCAACCAAGACTAAAGGTGTATTTCGTCGGGCGAAAGGGTGGGAAACACACCCCTTTAGTCCCGGTTGGTGGCTCCAACCGGGACTAAATGTCTGGCACAGCGGTGTAGAAAGTTTAGTCCAGCCTTGCTAGCTGAGAGGAGCTCGCGGCGGTTTATAAGCACGGCTATAACATGCCTCTCGAGCTCTTCTCTAAAGAATGCCGTACAAGCCTACCTCTATGCCATGTTGGGCCTGCTTGTACTGCGATCCTGCATCCTTGCCCATATGTAGGGTTTCTAGTCGTATGTAGGCCGTGGTGGCTTAGTAGGCGGGCATATTTTTATTTTTTGCATATGTTATGTTTCTAAAAAAATTATGTTATTTTTTGCATATGTTATTTTTAGTTGCATAAATTTTATATAATTTTAGTTGCATAATTTTATATAATTTTAGTTGCATAAAATTTATATAATTTTAGTTGATTCCTTTTGCTATTAGAGTTTTATAAAAGCTTTTTAGTTTGCTATTAAAGTTTGTAACAAAAATTACTTTATGAAAATTCTTTTTGCTATTAAAGTTTTTAACAAAACAATACTTTGATAAGTTTAGTTGCATAAATTTTATATAATTTTAAGTTAATATTATTTTGATCATAACTAGAGGTTGATAAAAGCTTTTTAGTTGATTCTTTTTGCTATTGAAGAATATTATAGTTTTGGTTTAGTTGATCATACCAAAATATTTTAGTTGATTCTTTTTGCTATTCGAGTTTTATAAAAAAATAGTTGATTACTTTAATCATTTTTTAGCTAGATGGCCTGAAATTAAAAAGCACTACAAATGAAGAATATTATAAAAAACTTTTTGTTAACCTAATTTATTTTGATGCATAGACATAGTGATTCAAAAAAGCCGACACCATTGTTCTATGTTAAGGAGATAGACCCTTACTACAAATCTTCGAGTCTTAACAAGATTCGTAGTAAGAGTCCATATCATTAACAAAGGATGCAATGGTGTCAGGAGCTTATCCCTTCTGGACGATCTAAATATTTAAGGTGGTCGACTAGCTCGTCACTTGGTGAGGTGGGACTAAATATGGGTGTGAAAATCTGTTGTAGGCCTTTAGTCCCGATTGGTGCCACCAACCGGGACTAAAGCTAGGTTTTAGTTTAGTATTTTGTTTTTTCATGCATTTAATGATTTTTGAGCTAAATGACCATGAAATTGAAAATCACTACAAATGAACTCTGAAAAGGTTGAAACTTGGCATGGTATCATAATTTCACCCACATAGCATGTGATAAAAAGTTTAGAGGGTTACACCAAAAACTTGATGCACTTCATGTACAAATTCGACAATCTCTTTTGAAGTATCAGGGTTTTGACGAAAACTCATCTATTACAAAGGGATTTCATTTTATTAATATATTTTAACTCCAGACTTTTTGTGCGTTCAGTATGCACCATTCAAAGCCACATAATAAATTTTCAACCCTTTTCTGAATTCATTTGCTATTTTTCATGCATTTAATGATTTATTTTGAGCTAAATGACCCTAAAATTGAAAAGCACTACAAATGAACTCTGAAAAGGTTGAAACTTGGAATGGTGTCATAATTTCACCCACATAGCATGTGCTGGAAAGTTGAGAGGGTTAGGGCAAAAACTGGATGCACTTCGTGTACAAACTGGACAATCTCTTTCAAAGTATCACGGTTTTGGACGAAAACTCATCTATTACAAAGGGATTTCATTTTTTGACATGTAACTGTAGTGATATTCTAGATTAAAGCCATCTGATATGTTGTCTTCACTAGAGAGAAAGGCTTCACTTTTTCTTCGCGTGTGTCCCTTGCTTATTGAGCCGTCACCATGGATAATCTTCATCCTCTAACAGAATGTTTGGGTCGGCCTTCACTTTGAAGGGAGGGATTTTATGAAAGTTTTCATAATCTTCAGACATGTCTGTCTGGTCCTCCACTCTCCCATGATGTTTCTTTTCCCTAAAAGAACTATGTGGCGCTTTGGCTCATCGTATGATGTATTCGCTTCCTTATCTTTTCTTTTTCTCGGTTTGGTAGACATGTCCTTCACATACAAAACCCGCGCCACATCATTGGCTAGGATGAATGGTTCATCTGTGTACCCAAGATTGTTGAGATCCACTATTGCCATTATGTACTCGGGTATACCTGTACCCCGCCTCCTGACTCACATATCATATTGTCATATCTCAAAACCATTACTAAGAATCAAGTTTATTTTGTCCAATGATCTTCATGAAAGTTTTTATTATATCCTCCTTGGATATCTATCACTTTGGAACTATTTTCATATGTTGCTTTTGATAAGCTCAAACAAATATAAGTGAAGATCATGAGCACAAAAAAAATTCTTTCTCACAAAATAATCTAAGTGAAGCAAGAGAGAATTTCTTAAAAAATTACTAACTCCCAAATAAATCTAAGTGAAGCATGAGAGCATTTCTTCAAAATTAACAAATCACACCGTGCTCAAAAAGATATAAGTGAAGTACTAGAGCAAGTCCATGGCTCTAAAAATTTAAGTGAATCATAGGAGAAAGCATAGCAAAAAATTTTGGCTCTCTTAAAAGGGTGTGTCCAGCAAGGATTCAACACTTAAAACACAAAGCAAAACAAGCAAAGACTCATATCATACAAGATGCTCCAAGCAAAACTCATATCATGTGACGAATAAAAATATAGTTTCAAGTAAAATATCGATGGTTGTCGGAAGAAAGCGGGGATGCCACTCGGGGGCATCCCCAAGCTTATTTTCTTGCTACTTCTTTGAATATCATCTTGGGGTGCCTCGGGCATCCCCAAGCTTAGCCTTTTGCTTATCCTTATTCCTTCATCCATCATAAGATATCCCAAAACATGAAAACCTCAATCACAGAAAACTCAAACAAAACCTTCGTGAGATCCGTTAGTATAAGAAACCAAAACCACTACTATAAGTATTGTAGCAAACCTATTCCTATTTTGCTTTTGCATTATATCTATTGTATTACAACTTTTCTAGGGCAAAAACTCATATAAGAAAACTATAGAATCATCAAAACAAGCACACAATGCAAAGAAAATAGAATTTGTCAAAAACAGAATAGTATGTAGCAATCTGGCAATTTTGAATACTTCTATAACTCCAAAAATTATGAAATAAATTGGTGGACGTGAGGAATTTGTCTATTAATCCTTTGTAAAAAGAATCAACTTAAAAACTATAGAAAATGAAAATGAATCTCGTGAGCGCAAAAGTTTCTATTTTTCAGCAAGATCAAATAAACTTTCACCCAAGTATTCCCAAAGGCATTGCTTGGCACAAACTCTAATTAAAACACAAAAACACAACCATAACAGTAGCATAATTGTGCTAACACTCAATAACAGAAAGCAAAAAGCAAAAGTAAATTTTATTCATTGGGTTGCCTCCCAACAAGCGCTATCATTTTACGCCCCTAGCTAGGCATAACGCGTAGGATCTAAGTGTTGCCTTCCGTTATCTTTGCCACTTTAGTAAGGGTCTTTTCAAACCCGGGAGGCTCTTTGCGCTTCCCTAAAATTTCTGGAAAAGAAACCATCTTGAGATCAAAAATATCCAACCATTTATTGCAAAGAGAAATCAAAGTGTTCATATGATTGATACTACCATTGAGATGTTTGAGGGATTCATTATATTTTTGAAATTCCACCATATGTTTATGCAAATCACTGAGTTTGTCCAAAATTTGAACTCCCTCTAGGGTGAAAAAAACATTCTTTTGAGGTGGAACCCTCAAAATTCCTTCTAAGATTTCATAGCCGGCAATGACATCAAGCTCAATAAAATTCCCTTTTGCGGCAAAATCCAAGAGTTGTCTATGATGCAAAGCCAATCCTACATAAAAATTTCTAAGCAAAATTTTTTCATCTCCCTTTAGGTTGCAAACACGATAGGATTCCATAAGTCTATACCAAGCATCTTTCAAATTTTCTCCTTGTTTTTCTTTGAAGTATAAAACTTCAAAGTCTGGTAACAAAGGAGGAGCATTCAAACTACCCATAGCGAAACAAGAACACGAATAGATCTGACAAGAAAAAGGCAAACGAAAAAGAGGGTGGATAAAATGGCAAATTTTTGTGAAGGGGGAGAGGAAAATGAGAGGCAAATGGAAAATAATGTAAATTGCGAGGAGATGAGATTGGTGATTAGGAACCTGGTTGATGTTGAAGATCCTCCCCGGCAATGGCGCCAAAAATTCCTTTTGATGTCTGCTAGAACTACGACGGTATTTCCCCAAAGAGGAAGGGATGATGCAGTATAGCAACGGTAGGTATTTCCCTCAGTGATGAGTCCAAGGTTATCTAACCATTAGGACAACCTCCTCACAACACGTAAACAACACCTGCACACAAATAACAAATAGTCGCAACCCGACGTGTTAAAGGGGTTGTCAATCCCTTGCGGGTACGGCGCCTCAAGATAGGCAAATAACATGAGGTCAAAAGTGGTAGATAGGATAAATAGATCGCGGAACAAATAAATTGCAGCAAGGTAGTTTTGTATTTTTGGCTTAATAGATCTGAAAATAAATGCAAGAGAAAATAGATCGCAAAGGTAAATATGATGAAAAGAGACCCGGGGGTCGTAGGTCTCACTAGTAGCTTCTCTCGAGAAAAAGAGCAATCAGTGGGAAAACAATTACTATTGGGCAATTGATAGAACATCAAATAATTATGACGATATCCAGGCAATGATCATTATATAGGCATCACGTCCAAGATTAGTAGACCGACTCCTGCCTGCATCTACTACTATTACTCCGCACATCGACCGCTATCCAGCATGCATCTAGTGTATTAAGTTCATGAGAAAACGGAGTAATGCAATAAGAACGATGACATGATGTAGACGAGATCCGTTTATATATTTCAGCAGATATAGATCTCATCTTGTTATCCTTGGTAGCAATGATACATATGTGTTGGTTCCCCTTCTGTCACTGGGATCAAGCACCGTAAGATCGAACCCACTACAACGCACCTCTTCCCATTGCAAGTTAAATAGATCAAGTTGGCCACACAAAACCCAAATATCGGAGAACAAATATGAGGCTATAAGCAATCATGCATATAAGAGATCGAAGAAGACTCAAATAACATTCATGGATAAAAACATAGATCTGATCATAAACTCAAAGTTCATCGGATCCCAGCAAACACACCGCCAAAAGACTTGCATCATATGGATCTCCAAGAGACCATTGTATTGATAATCAAAAGAGAGAGAGAGAGAGAGGAAGCCATCTAACTACTCACTACGGACCCATAGGTCTACAAAGAACTACTCACGCATCATAGGAGAGGCACCAATGGAAGTGGTGAACCCCTCCATGACGGTGTCTAGATTGGATCTGGTGCTTCCGGACTCTGCTGCGGCTGGATCAATATTTCGTCGACTCCCCTGGGGTTTCTGGAATACTGTGATATTTATAGAGCAAAGAGCCGGTTCTGGGGGGCACCCGAGGTGGGCACAACCCCCTAGGGCACGTCTGGGCCTCCTGGCGCGCCCTGGTGGGTGCTGCTCCCCTTGAGCAGCCCCTCATGTGCTTCCTTGGCCCATTGGCTTTCTTCTGGCCCAAGAAAATTCCTCCAGGAGTTGCGTTGCGTTTGGATTCAGTTTGATATTGATTTCTGATTTCATGCGATGTAAAAAACATGCAGAAAATAGCAACTGGCACTGGGCACTATGTCAATAGGTTAGTACCAAAAAATGATATAAAATGACTATAAAATGATTGTAGAACATCCAAGAATGATAATATAACAGCATGGAACAATCAAAAATTGTAGATACATTGGAGACATATCAACCCACCTGCTATATCTTCGCACGCAAGGAAGTGCCTCCTTATTACGCACAATAAAATGAATACCCCCTGCTAGCTGGGACCCACCATAGTGAGAGGCTGATTTGTGGGCCTACTAAGTTGACGCAGACGAAGGGCTTTGTCAACATAGTCAACAAACGATTCTATCACCAGTAACCATTGGATTGTTAACATCCAACGGTCGTCCTGCTTCTTCAACCTCTGATTTTCTTGCTTTAGTCGTCCAAACGACCGCTTGCTCTTGCCTCCCATGGCCGGCTGTGCTGCCGCGGAGGCCTTAGCCCCCTACTACTCCCACCGCTGGCCAGGCCATCCCTCTAATCACCCACACGCCCTGTTATTCTACGGTGACGGCAGCCTCACACCGCAGCCGAACCAGTCAACCCTTGTACTCCTCTCCACGTGGGCATCCACTGTCGTGTCTTCCCCGGCTCCGCATCGTCCCCTTCCTTGGCCTCGCCATCGTCCACCACCTTGGTGCTCTCGGCGCATCATGGTCAATGTGGTCAAGGAACGACTTCCGTCGAAAGAGTACTATACGTGGAGAGGCTGACAACTGGGTCGACGGCCGCAACAAGGAAGTGCAACCTTATTACGCGCAAAATAAGATTCCTCCACCTGATAGCAGGGACCCACCGGACGGGCCACTGTATTTTGTGAAAGAAACGTTTCCCCCCTGACTGCTGGGACCCACCAGCTACATCTTCGCACACAAGGAAGTGCCTCCTTGTCCTCCCTGACGGTCGGGACCCACCTAGGACCCAATTGGGAAAAAGGATAGATTTTTATTTGGTCAAGTAGTCTAATCAACCCCCCCTCAGGACCTACTTTCAATGCTACACAGTCACGTCCATGGGCAGGGCTCCTGCCATTCCGCTTCCGGGGGCGGAGGCCGCCACCTCAGGAACGCACGGTGGCGCCTGCTGTCCAGCGGCCACCTCAAGAATGCGCGATGGTGCCAGCTCTCGAGCGGCCACCTCAAGAGCACTTGGCGATGCTTGCTCCCCCACGGCCACCTCTAGAGTGCGCATTAAAGGAGCCACCAAGATTGGGTTTTCGTGAGGACCCTCGTGTCCCTCGGGGAGCATCCCCCACTCGTCAAACCATGGTATCTTCTTGGCAAAGGCCCTCCTGTTTGAGCCGTTGTACGAAGGGAATCCCTCGGAAGGAAGCACAACAGGCATTGGGTCACCCGTTAGGAGCTGGAGCACCGCGCGCAATGTCTTTGAGGGGAGCGGAGGCACCTGGAGCCTCATGGGGTCGTCAGGGCCAGTGAAGGCCCACATCGCGCGAGAATGGCGCTAGAGCGGAGCAATGCACCGCCAGACGAACCCCCTCACCACCATCGCCATCGTCACCCTGCGTCCTTCAACTTGGCCAACTTGGAGAAGATACGCGCGAGCCATCGATCAACGAGCTCTGCGGTCCCCAGCTGGAAATCGGCTCCGCCGGCGCCAATGGGAGGAGGAGCATGGGGCTGCGCACGGTGCGTCCACATACACCCACTGCTTTTGGAACCCCCTCGCATCGAGGCGGAGCATGAAGTCGATGCCGGAGCCAGCTATCGCCGCCACTGCCTGGAGCGACACGCACCCCGAGCATTGTACACCGTCGACCAAGTGGAGCGAGAAGAAGCGGCAGAGCAAGACCATAGACGGGGCAATGCCACGAAGGCCTCACACAAGAAGGCGAAAGCGGAGAGGAGGATGATAGATCCAAGGTCCAGATGCAGTGCATGGATCTGATAGTGTGAGAGCACGACGTTGAAGAAATTTGAAAAGGGGGGGTGCAGGCCAGCGAGGAGAGCATGGAGATGAAGGGGAATTTCAGTGGCCTCCATGTCAGCTAAGAACTGGGAGGCAGGCCAGACCGTCGTCGCCTTCCACTCGTTGGAATTGGCGGCAAGGGCTTGCTGGACCTTGTCCAAGCCCTCCTGGTTGATCATCGTGTACCGGTCAAGTGCTGGTTCCGGCCCTGGCGAGGGCTCCGCGGTCACTTGGGCCTTCCCTTTCTTTGCCCTGTGAGCCATGGCGGCAGAATGAATTGGAGCTGGTGTGGAACCAAGTGAGGAAGAAGCAAGTATGTAGGAAGGGAAGAGAGCAGAAGGAAAGCATGGCGGGCAATGATGACTGGGCCGCGTGCGCCAGGTAGTTGTCAAGTCGGGCAGTTGCCGAGGTGGTGTGGGGAAGTGCAGACGCCCACATCCCATCAAGCGCCATGCGTCAGCCTAGCCCACAAGGGAATGGGGCCCGTGGTGCTTCGCCCTTGCCCTTTGGCTTCGCCCAAAGCCATGTCTGAGCGCGCCTTGGGCCCGGGGGATACTGTCGGTGTTCTGGGAACCAGGGCACCCAGACTTGCCTGCCTACGGCCCATGGCGTGACTCCATCGACGGCCTGGTATGGCCCATCTTTAGCACCTCCAAGACAAGACCCTCACGAGGGGCCAAGCCTCGCGAGGCGGGCGACATCAAGACCTCCGGAGGGAGCGGCCTCCCTAGGCTGGCTCCTGAGGAGTGGAGATTTCTATGCAGGTGCCCACCTAATGAGCTTGAGGTGACGCAAGACATGACGACCAAGGCTAGGCGGGTGCCAGTGGGCACAGAGCAGCAGGTTTCTTCTTTGGTGCTAAGGAGGCAAGCACAGGTGCAGGGTCCCAAGGAATCAACCAAAGGTTTCCATTCCCGTGAACAAGACCCAGACTGCCAGGACGGCAGGACGGATGTCATCACTGTACCCACCGCAACGTCACGACCAGAAGCTTTGCAGGTGAAGACCACCTTTCATTAGGATAAGATGTACTACTTGTCCCCTTTCAAAATTGGCCATTGTGGAATCCCTTCCCTCCTACGCTTTGGGGGAAGAGGACCGAGGCCACTATAAATATAGCTTAGCCACCACCGTAGAGAGGGAGAGCTGTCCCTGGATCAGATCAACACCTCACTAGATCACACCCACACCAAAGTAGGCCTCGTGAGGTTGTCCTTCCCTTGTACTAGTTCATCCTTGGCCCTCGTGAGGCTAATCCACCACAAAACAGGAGTAGGGTCTTACACCGCAAGGTGGCCCGATCCTGGGTAAACGGTTGTGTCCATCTTATTCCTTGTTCATCAAGCTAGGCCGTGGGGGTGACAAACTGGTTGGATGGAGAGGTTATTCTTCACACATGCCCTAGATTTCAAACCTTTCTTGGGTGTGCGAAGCCCTGAATCCGACAGTAGCAGCCTAGCGGCATCGGGGCAGGGCATCGACGTCGAGGGGAGAATGGGAGAGGTTGGGAAATTTCCTAAGTGTGTGGTTATATACCCAACCCTGTAGTCCCGGATGGAGCCACCAACCAAGACTAAAGGTGTATTTCGTCGGGCGAAAGGGTGGGAAGCACACCCCTTTAGTCCCGGTTGGTGGCTCGAACCGGGACTAAATGTCTGGCACAGCGGTGTAGAAAATTTAGTCCAGCCTTGCTAGCTGAGAGGAGCTCGCGGCGGTTTATAAGCACGGCTATAACATGCCTCTCGAGCTCTTCTCTAAAGAATGCCGTACAAGCCTACCTCTATGCCATGTTGGGCCTGCTTGTACTGCGATCCTGCATCCTTGCCCATATGTAGGGTTTCTAGTCGTATGTAGGCCGTGGTGGCTTAGTAGGCGGGCATATTTTTATTTTTTGCATATGTTATGTTTCTAAAAAAATTATGTTATTTTTTGCATATGTTATTTTTAGTTGCATAAATTTTATATAATTTTAGTTGCATAATTTTATATAATTTTAGTTGCATAAAATTTATATAATTTTAGTTGATTCCTTTTGCTATTAGAGTTTTATAAAAGCTTTTTAGTTTGCTATTAAAGTTTGTAACAAAAATTACTTTATGAAAATTCTTTTTGCTATTAAAGTTTTTAACAAAACAATACTTTGATAAGTTTAGTTGCATAAATTTTATATAATTTTAAGTTAATATTATTTTGATCATAACTAGAGGTTGATAAAAGCTTTTTAGTTGATTCTTTTTGCTATTGAAGAATATTATAGTTTTGGTTTAGTTGATCATACCAAAATATTTTAGTTGATTCTTTTTGCTATTCGAGTTTTATAAAAAAATAGTTGATTACTTTAATCATTTTTTAGCTAGATGGCCTGAAATTAAAAAGCACTACAAATGAAGAATATTATAAAAAACTTTTTGTTAACCTAATTTATTTTGATGCATAGACATAGTGATTCAAAAAAGCCGACACCATTGTTCTATGTTAAGGAGATAGACCCTTACTACAAATCTTCGAGTCTTAAGAAGATTCGTAGTAAGAGTCCATATCATTAACAAAGGATGCAATGGTGTCAGGAGCTTATCCCTTCTGGACGATCTAAATATTTAAGGTGGTCGACTAGCTCGTCACTTGGTGAGGTGGGACTAAATATGGGTGTGAAAATCTGTTGTAGGCCTTTAGTCCCGATTGGTGCCACCAACCGGGACTAAAGCTAGGTTTTAGTTTAGTATTTTGTTTTTTCATGCATTTAATGATTTTTGAGCTAAATGACCATGAAATTGAAAATCACTACAAATGAACTCTGAAAAGGTTAAAACTTGGCATGGTATCATAATTTCACCCACATAGCATGTGATAAAAAGTTTAGAGGGTTACACCAAAAACTTGATGCACTTCATGTACAAATTCGACAATCTCTTTTGAAGTATCAGGGTTTTGACGAAAACTCATCTATTATAAAGGGATTTCATTTTTTTAATATATTTTAACTCCAAACTTTTTGTGCGTTCAGTATGCACCATTCAAAGCCACATAATAAATTTTCAACCCTTGTTGGAATTCATTTGCTATTTTTCATGCATTTAATGATTTATTTTGAGCTAAATGACCCTAAAATTGAAAAGCACTACAAATGAACTCTGAAAAGGTTGAAACTTGGAATGGTGTCATAATTTCACCCACATAGCATGTGCTAAAAAGTTGAGAGGGTTAGGGCAAAAACTGGATGCACTTCGTGTACAAACTGGACAATCTCTTTCGAAGTATCACGGTTTTGGACGAAAACTCATCTATTACAAAGGGATTTCATTTTTTTACATGTAACTGTAGTGATATTCTAGATTAAAGCCATCTGATATGTTGTCTTCACTAGAGAGAAAGGCTTCACTTTTTCTTCGCGTGTGTCCCTTGCTTATTGAGCCGTCACCATGGATAATCTTCATCCTCTAACAGAATGTTTGGGTCAGCCTTCACTTTGAAGGGAGGGATTTTATGAAAGTTTTCATAATCTTCAGACATGTCTGTCTTGTCCTCCGCTCTCCCATGATGTTTCTTTTCCCTAAAAGAACTATGTGGCGCTTTGGCTCATCGTATGATGTATTCGCTTCCTTATCTTTTCTTTTTCTCGGTTTGGTAGACATGTCCTTCACATACAAAACCCGCGCCACATCATTGGCTAGGATGAATGGTTCATCTGTGTACCCAAGATTGTTGAGATCCACTATTGCCATTACGTACTCGGGAATACCTGTACCCCGCCTCCTGACAGATTAACCCATTTGCACCGAAACAAAGGGACCTTAAAATCACGTCCATATTCAAGTTCCAATATGTCCACTATGTAACCATAATATGTGTCCTTTCCCCTATTGGTTGTTGCATCAAAGAGGACACCAATGTTTTGGTTAGTGCTCTTTTTATCTTGGGCGATCATGTAAAATGTATTCCTATTTATCTCGTACCCTTGGTAAATCAATACGGTCGAAGATGGTGTCCTGGCCAACAAGTATAGCTCATCTCCAACAATGTTGTTACCCATGAGGTGTGTCTGCAACCAACCGTCGAAGTTCTGATGTGTTCACGTGTAATCCAGTCATTAGACTGCTCCGGGTGTTTGGAGCATAGAATATTCTTGTGTTCGTTGATATACGCGGTCACCAAGGTAGAAATCTGTAGAACTGTGTAGTGTGCTTGAGCCCAAGAATGCCCCTCCCTGCATATTATTGAAACCGCTCCTAGCGTGCCTTTTCCATCCAGTCTCCCCTCATACCGTGATTGAGGGACACCAGTCGGCTTAAGGTCAGGAATAAAGTCAACACAAAACCCAATGATCTTGTTGGTGTTAAAACCGGCAGATCTCGGGTACGGGGTCCCGAACTGTGCGTCTGAGGATCAATGGTAACAAGGGACGATGGGGACACCATGATTACCCAGGTTCGGTCCCTCTTAAAGCAGGTAAAACCTTATGTCCTGCTTGATTGTATTCAATGAGTATAGGGGTTACAAGAGTTGATCTACCTCGAGATCGTAATGGCTAAACCCTAGCTGTGTAGCCTATGAGAATTCTGATGATCTCTACGGACTAACCCTTCCGATTTATATACACATCGGAGAGTCCTAGGGTTATACATAGTCGGTTTGTAAGGGAAGGAAATAACATATCCAGACACCAAACTTGCCTTTTACGCATATAAGAGTCCTACACAGACACGGGGGAAAGTCTCCTGCTTTTATCTTCATGGCCCATCAGTCCGGCCCATATCAAAGAGTCCGACCCATATCAAAGAGTCCAGACACCCGAGGACCCCCTAATCTAGGACTCCCTTAGTAGCCACTGAACCAATCTTCGATGACGATGTGTTTGGCATGCGTATTGTCTTCAGCGTCGCAAGGCGGGTTCCTCCTCTTAAACATTTTAGGATAATTCTTTGCACAAAGGAACTGTATCCGGCCCTGTGTAATTAATACAACCCTTAGCCACGATGGCAAGATATCAAAGTAAAATTGTGTCTTTTACTGAAAACTTTTTTTGGCAAAGCGTCACATTTGGCTCTTTAACATTTCAAACCATTTTCATGCCCCCCGTTTCGAGTTTCGAGGCATAGCCTCCATTGGCATGTCTTGTCAAAACTGAGATCGTGCCCGTCCATTGTGGGATTCTTATCAATATGGTTTTGGGTAATCCAATCGCGTCATTCGCACAATCTCTTTGGTAAGAGGCGAGTTTTAAGCCTTAAAAGGGGGGGCATTTGGTATTTCACCGCCTATAAGAGGGTAAAAAATCCCTCCTTTTTCCCCACGCCTTCTTCTACCTCTTTCCTTCCCATCTGTGAGCTCCGGCGCCCAAAACTTCAATCTTTCCCACCGCCACCACCCCCCCCCAGCCATGGCTGGATTCGGTTCCAAGGGCAAGTGGGAAGCCTCCTTCTTCACCGATAAGGACATCAAGGAGCTGCGAAGCACGGGCTATCTATCCGCGGATATCGCGCATAGGCTCCCTGCCAAAGATCAGGTCATCCCCACCCCGGAGCCCGGCGAGAGGGTCATTTTCATTCCCCATTTCCTCTGAGGGCTAGGGTTTCCCCTCCACCCCTTTGTCCACGGCCTCATGTTATACTATGGGCTAGATTTCCATGATCTAGCCCTGAATTCCTTCCTCCACATATCGGTGTTCATCATCGTGTGTGAGGCTCTACTCCGTATTCCCCCACACTTCAGCCTATGGCTCAAGGTCTTCAATCTAAAGCCAAAGGTGGTCGATGGATAGCATGCAGAGTGTGGCGGGGCCATGGTGAGCAAGCTACCCAACGCCTTCTGGCCCAAAGGGGCGTTTGTGGAGACGGTCAAGGTGTGGCAGCAGGAGTGGTTCTATATCACCGAACCCCGCAATGCCAACTGGGCGGCCACGCTTGACTTCAGATCCGGACCCCCCATGAGACTCACCTCCTGGACCGCCAAGGGCCTTGGTTGGGGGTCCATGGTGGAGGTGCATATGCTGCAAAAATGCATCACCAACATGATAGGCAAAAACACCGGTCTCACAAACGTGATTCAAGTGATGCTCTTCCGCCGCACTCTTCCCTGCCAACTCCGGACCTCTCACATGTGGGAGTTCAATCTGGAAGAACCACAGATCTTGAAGCGCTTCTTCGGCCCCACGCACAAAGATATATGGAAGTAGCTTTCAAGGCCCAAAAGAGTTGGCTGATGAAGACCGAGGACATCGAGAACCCGGCCTCAACGGTAAGCATAGTATTTCCAAAGACCTATCCAGTCAATATTTTAAGTATAGTGAAGATTACATCGGTTGTCTCCCATACAGGGATGGACGGCGAAGGGGAGCGGATCAACTGTCCGCCACCGCTGCCGGAGAACCCAGCCACACCCCAGGTAATGGAGATGCTGGTCCCAGTGCCATATCAGGCGCCGGAGAAGAAGGGCAAGAAGAAGAAGGGCAAGGAGGCCAAGGGTGGCCCCACCACAAGGGTCCTTAGGACACAGTGTCTGAAGAGACTGAAGCCCTCTCCTCCCATCAGAGAGACGAGGAAGAAGAAGAGGAGAAGGAGGAGGTGTGATATGTCTCCAATGTATCTATAATTTTTTATTATTCTATGCTATTATATTACCCGTTTTGGATGTTTATGGGCTTTACTTTACACTTTTATATCATTTTTGGGACTAACGTAATCACTAGAGGCCCAGCCCGAATTGTTGTTTTTTTGCCAATTTCAGTGTTTTGAAGAAAAGGAATACCAAACGGAGTCCAAACGGAATCAAACCTTCGGGAGCGATCTTTTTGGAACAATATCCAGGAGACTTGGAGTGGACGTCAAGAAGCAACCGAGGCGGCCACAAGGGTGCAGGGTGCGCCCCCACCTCGTGGGCCCCTTGTGGCTCCACCGACCTACTCCTTCCTCCTATATATACCTACATACCCGAAAACATCCAGGAGCACCACGAAACCCTATTTCCACCGCCGCAACCTTCTGTACCGGTGAGATCCCATCTTGGAGCCTTTTTCGGCGCTCCGCCAGAGGGGGAATCGATCACGGAGGACCTCTACATCATCTCCAAGGCCTCTCCTATGAGTTGTGAGTAGTTTACCACAGACCTTCGTGTCCATAGTTATTAGCTAGATGGATTCTTCAATCTCTTTGAATCTCATTACAAAGTTCCCCTCGATCTTCTTGGAGATCTATTTGATGCAACTCTTTTTGCGGTGTGTTTGTCGAGATCGGATGAATTGTCTGTTTATGATCAAGTTTATCTATGAGAAATATTTGAATCTCCTCTGAATTATTTTATATATGATTGGTTATCTTTGCAAATCTCTTTGAATTATCAGTTTGCTTTGGCCTACTAGATTGATCTTTCTTGCAATGGGAGAAGTGCTTAGCTTTGGGTTCAATCTTGTGGTGTCCTTTCCCAGTGACAGCAGGGCAGCAAGGCACGTATTGTATTGTTGCCATCGAGGATAAAAAGATGTCGTGAGGAACGAACACCTATGGGGCAGAGGCCCCTTTTCGGTCCGGCAGGGAGCGGAGGGCGCACGAAGAGTGGATCGAGGTGGAGCACGCGAGCGATCTTTACCCAGCTTCGGAGCTCTCCGGAGAGATAATACTCCTACTGCTGCTTTCTGGTTGTATTCTGAGTGTTTCGAATGTTCCGAACCCCCCCCCCTACATTGCGCATGGGCCTCCTTTTATATGCGAAAGGGGTCACCGACAGGTGGCAACGCAGAGAAGGGTACAAATGTAAAAAGCGAGGTGGTTGGTACAGTCATTGGTACAGTGCATTCTACCTAACCCTGACGGCAGGGGACAAGGGCATTAAATGCCCGTCTGAGTGGCTAAACAGTATGAAAAAGGACCGTCAGGGGCGCCACCGTCCGCCACGATGGCAATTTTGCCAGCATCGCTAGCCACCATGCACCCCTGGCTACGCAGCCTCCCGCCACGCGCCCCTGGAAAGAGCCCCAGGGTGACACGTAATGACACGTAGGTGGATGTGCTGGAGCGCGGGTACAGGATGATTGCTCGTCGTGGCAAGGGCCTTGCCGCTGTTGCTATCTTGTCGCGCCCGGGAGCTTGTCGCTCGCCGGGCCTTGCCGGGACGCGTGACGCGTCGCGGCAAGTTCCTTGAAATGCTTTAGTGAGCTTTCCCGGCAAGCTCCTCTTGCCGGGGCCTTGTCCTTCCCGGCAAGCTCCTCTTGCCGGGGCCTTGTCCTTCCCGGCAAGCTCCTCTTGCCGGGGCCTTGTCTTTTTGGTTAAAGCACTTTGTTTTTGAATGGCACCACTTGGGACTACGGAGGATCTTGGCGGTCACCCGGCGAGCCCCGCCACGGGATGCTTCTACTGCCCGTGCACAAGTTCGGGATACTAAGGTACCCTTACTTTAGTACACCGACAGGAGCCCCCGGGCCTGGGCCACACGCGGCGCCAAGCAATGTTGGGCCAGGCCCAAGTCAGGGCACGAGCACACGCGGCCTGGATCCATACCAAATCTAACTCCGTATCCACCGCGCCCTCCCGTAACAGCACGCGTCAATCGTGGCGTCGTGGGAGAGATCGTGGGTGATTATTATTATTTTAAGACGAACGCAACGTTCGCCTCCTCCTCTTTATATGCAGGGGAAACAAGGGTTGTTCCCCCACCTTCGCCACTTGCAGTTGCCTCCTCAGAAATCTCCGCCGCTCCCCTCCGCCTTCGCAAAGCCGAAAGGAAAGCAGCGTTCCGCCCCCCGGCGCCGCCGCCGCCAACGCTCCCGGTCCCCCTCATTGCCTCCGCCATGGCTCCGAAGACCGGGAAGAGTGCGAAGTCCGCCAAGGCGCTGCGGCTTGAGGCGCTGCGCAAGGAGCGAGCGCTTTCCCCCCCCCCCCGAGCTCTCCGCGAAGGAGCTGCGGGAGTGGTTTTATCTTTTCTGGTCGACGGAGACACGGGCGCACCCGCGCACGCAGGTACTTTCCGCCGCTGCCTCCACTTCGAATCGGTGCCCGAGAGGGTACCCCTTTTTTCCGTTGTTCTTCTACTGCGGGCTTTGCCCGCCTTTCTCCAACTTCTTCTGCGACATCATGAATACCTACGGGTTTCATCTCCTTGATTTCACCCCCAACGTTGTTCTCGCCATGGTGGTTTTCGCACACCTTTGCGAGAACTTTGTCGGAATTTATCCCAACGTCGCCCTTTTTCGCCACTATTTCATCCCCCAAGCCGAGAAAGGAGAGCCCTTAGCTGGAGGGATTGCCTGGATCTCCAGGGTAGGCATGAAGGAGGCATACCTAGAGGGGGAGCTCCGTAGCAAATGGGAGGAGTGGAGGGCCGAATGGTCTTGGATAGTTGATGAGAACCCGCAGCCCTTCACGAATTTGCGCCAAGCTCGAGTAGTGCGCGGTGGCGATTGGAGCGCCTTGGCGGCGGACGATGCCAGATTGAAGATCGCCACCACCCGGATCTTGCGGCTCAGGCTTGCCAGGCTAACTGTAGGAGCCGTTGGCACGGATTTCCTTCGTCGCCGGATTGCCCCATTGCAGGAGAGGGGAAGACCCGCCTGGCTGTTCGGGGGTCCGGCAGACATCATGAGGCTGCGCCCGGGCCTCAATTTTAACTTCACAGTTCTGGAATTGGACGGGACGCTCAAGGAATTATTCAAGCATGACCCCAACCATACCGAGTGGTTTAGGCTGCCGCAGGGCGTCGTCCCCTTGTGCAACAACTCCCAACTCGACCGCATCCGCGCAATGATGCCAGAGTGCGACTCGCATGGGATCATCCCCACTTGGCAGGAGCCTGCCGACGACGTCGTGCAGCAGTTCTTCGATGACCTGGTGGAGGTGGCGGTCCGCGCCGATGAGAAGAGGCTCCTCACCCGCGACACCACCGATGATGAGATGCGGCGCATCGCCACCAGGGCAGAGGAGGCGGCAGTGGCCGCCGCCGTGGGCGAGTTCGGGTTCACCCTGAAGGAGGCCGAGGCAGCCGAGGCGGCAAGCCTTGCCGACCGAGAGGAGCTTGCCGGGGAGGAAGAGCCCGAGGCCGAAGCGAGCGAGCCCGCCGAGGATGCAGGCGGCCAGCCCTCTTCAAGCAACCCGCAGCGGGCGGAGTCCCCAGTGCAGCCCCCAGCTCCGCCAAGAAGGCGCCTCCGCAGGGCCGGAGACGCAGCAGGGCGGCAGACGGGCCAACAGCCGCCACGCCGCGGGACACGCACCACCGCGCCAAGCACCGTCGCCACGGAAGCACCTCATGCCGCCCCGGCAACTGGAGCGGGGTCTTCTCGGGCTGCCGCATCCGATCCTGCCGCAGCCCCCGCCAAGCATGCAAGGGAGCCCACCCCCCCCCCCCCCCCCCCCCGCCTCGCCGTGCCGTGAGGGTACCGGATTTTGACCTCTCCGCACTCAGCTCCGACGAGGAGGAAGGAGAGGAGGATGAGTAAGTCCGTTGTTATACTTGTGTTTCTTTTTTATCTTTGCTGTTTGCTGTATCTGATCTACCTATTTCTGGACCTTGCCCCTTTCCAGGATGCTGGCCCAGAGAGCGGCGAAGAGGGCCAAAGTCCCCGTGGTTATCATCAAGGACGATCCCACCGTGACAGCAGAGGACGCGTCCGAGACTACTTTGTTGGACCCGGCAACCTCTCCCCGAAGCAGCTCCCAGCGCAGCCCCCAGCGTAAGTTTACAGTTTTACTTCCTGTCGTCTGGTGCGCGTGGGTGTTCTTTCCTTGCTGATATCCTTGTCATTGATTTGCCTGTGCAGGAGCAGAGCAGGTTTACCAGGGGCATCCAGAAGTCGTCCCCGAGGCGCCGTCTGCTTCCACTACGCCGCCAAGGGGTGACCCTCCGGCAAGGGTGCGTTCCCCGACAAGGGAGCGCTCTCCGGCAAGTGACCCCTCGGTGGCGGAGCCCATGACTATAGAGCCCAGCGCAGGTAATCTTTCTTTCCCGAGAACTTCCCCTGGTTCTTCTTCTCGTATATTTGCTAAATCTTTTCTTCTTTTTCCCTCGATCTTCAGATCCATCTGCCGTCGACTTGATGGAGACCGAGGGCGCCGGCGAGGGAGACGTGCACATCGGCGCAGACGACGCCGCCGCCAACGAAGAGAGGGTCGGTGGTGATGATCCTGTCGGCGAGGAAGCTGCCAAGGCTACCTCCACGGAGACTGGTGAGGGATCGGACGGCCGCACTGACGGCCCTGAGGCCGCAGGAGCGCCAGGCGCTGCACCGACTGCCGAGCCCCCAGCCTCTGCCGCGGAGCCGGACTCCGAAGAGCCCCAACCCGGCTCCTACTTGAAGGCCGGCAACGGGATCTTCATCAAACTCCCCTGGGCTTCGAGCTCCAGGGCGCCTGTCGAGGGAGAGGCCTTTGACGGGGAGGTGCTCGCCTCCGCCAGGCTGTCGTTGGTCGACACGCCCAGCAGCAGCGACGAACCTGAGGAGGAGCGGCTGTTGCGGAGGCTGACATCCCTCTACCACGCCCGGCAGGCCAAGCTGGCCTCCCGGGAAGCGCTTGTCGCGAAGGCCGGCGAGGACTTGGAGAAGCGCGCAGAAGAGCTCCGAAGCACCAACCAAGAAGATCTTATTTCGATGGCGCAGGCGCGGGAGCAGCTTGACGGGGAGCGCACGGCCTTCCTCCTCGAGAAGGCCGAGGCCGAAGAGCAACAGCGGCTGACTGCCGAGAAGTAGGCTGCACGAGAAGGCGATCTGGTGCAGAAGAAAGCCTATCTCGACAGCTACGAGGAAGAGCTTGTCGGGCGCGAGCGGGCGCTCAACGGGGCGCTGAAGGAGGCCAAGGATGCCGCCACAACTGCTGAGGCCGCCAAGAAGGAATTGGAGGCGAAGGTGGCGCAGTTGGAGGCCAACCTGAAGACGAGCAGCGAAGAGCTTGCCGTACTCAAGCGCGAGCGTGAGAAGGATGCTACCGCTCATGGTGAGCTGCAGGGCCTTCTCGCCGAGAGGAGTCGGGAGCTCAGTGCCGCCAAAGACTCCAAGGCTGATCTTGAGCTGAAGTTGAATACGCTGTCCCGGACGCTGGATAGCGTCAAGGAGCGGGAGGCGACCTTGGCGGGCAAGGTCAAGGCCGACACAGAACTGCTGGCGAGCATCACCGTCACCCAGAATTCGTTCAGGGAGACGGTCGAGCACTGGACTGAGGGCCTGGTGAACATTGCCGCAGTTATTGACGGAGAGCTGGCGCAACTGGGGATGGAGAACTTTGGATATCCCTCCGACGAGCATCTCCAGCCCAGCGCCAAGCTAAGTTTATTCTTCAAGGGTGTGGCGAGGGCCCTCCAGCAGCTCCGGGAGAGAATCCCGAAGCAGCTGGCCGACGAGTCGCGCACAATCTGCGCCCGAGTCCTGGAGAAGGTGTTGGTGAAGGTGCTCTTCTGCAATCCGGGCCTCAACCTCACCAACGTTCTCAAGAAGCTGACGGCGGATGCTGATCTTGAGGAGCTCAAAGCCCTTGTCGCGCCCATCATGGACAAGGTGAATGAAGTTAGGAGGGTCGAGGGCGATCGTGTAGACTAGACCACCTTTTTGCTCCCTTCCCTGCCACTGATGATCATGTTACAAGAACCATTTATTAGAGCTGCAGCAAGTCCTTCTTGTATTATAACTTTATCTTGGGTAATATTAGCTATGTTATTTCATCTCCTTGACTTTTTCCTTTGTATGCTTTTACCCTACGCTTTCCGGGTACTTGCCGGTGCAGGCACCCTTGCCGCGAGCGCTGAGTGCGGAACATCAGCAGCCTGCTGGCGGTGCTGCTTCCGGCAAGAAACCTAGCCGCGACTAGTCGCAGCACGCTTAAGTTGTTGAGCGGACTCGAAACAAAGTAAGGGCGCAACTAGTCATGAGCTGGTTCCTCCGCGCACAGGTTTTCCATACACAGTACGATCGTTCAAAGGAGATAACTTAAAAATTTAAAAACCTAAATTTCTCAAGTTTTGGCAACTTAGCTTTTCTGTCGTTTGCTTCCCGGCAAGACAAAACTTGGTTGCATGATGCCCGTTCCGCATCATAATCCTCTCCTTCCCCCCCGGCAAATTTGTGCGTGAGGGAACCTTCCTTTTTTTGCTAAAAAAAAGAAAGAAGAGAGAATAAAGATGCGGAGCCTCATGGCTCGTTATTGCTTACCGGGGCAAGTGATGCACAAAGTGTCAGGTAACGTTCATGCAAGAGAAATAAATGCACGAAATGGACGATTTGTGCAGGGCACATGAGTTTATTTATGCACGGGATCTGCGCCCAGCTTTGTACAAAGGATTACATGTAACAGCGACAAGACTTGTACAAAAGGTGGTTGCCGGAACGGATCTCGGCAACCGCGCCCTATGGGTAAAACTTACGAAGATGTTCAATGTTCCAGGAGTTGCTCACCGGAATGCCATCTTCGGTCTCAAGGCGGACAGCGCCAGGCCTTGTGACTCGTTTCACCCGATAAGGGCCTTCCCACTTCGGCGTCAACTTGTTGAAATTCTTGGCGGATTGAACGCGCCGAAGAACAAGGTCGCCTTCCTCGAGACTTCGGGCATTGACCTTGCGGCTATGGTAGCGACGCAAAGCCTGCTGGTATCGAGCAGCTCGTACAGCAGCCTGAAGACGATCTTCCTCGAGGAGCAGCGCGTCATCTTGTCGCAGCTGCTCTTGCTCAAGCTCATCGTAAGCGAGCACTCGAGGCGATCCGTATACGAGTTCCGTGGGGAGAATCGCCTCTGCTCCGTAGACTAGAGAGAAAGGTGTCTGTCCAGTGGCTCGATTTGGCGTCGTTCTAATCGACCAAAGAACCACCGGCAGCTCCTCGATCCAGTTTCTTCCGCACTTGTGCAGCCTGTCAAAAGTTCTGGTCTTGAGTCCGTGCAGCACTTCGGCGTTTGCCCTCTCCGCTTGACCGTTGCTTCTCGGGTGAGCAACGGAAGCGAAACAGACCTTGGCGCCAAGATCTTGGACATACTGTATGAAGGTGCGGCTCGTGAATTGGGTGCCGTTGTCGGTAATGATCCTGTTAGGGATCCCGAAACGGCAAACAATTGACCTGAAGAACTTGACCGCTGACTATGCTGTCACCTTCCTCACTGCTTCCACTTCCGGCCACTTTGTGAACTTGTCGACTGCTACGTACAAGTACTCAAAGCCCCCCGACAGCGCGAGGGAAGGGGCCGAGGATGTCGAGCCCCCAGACCGAAAATGGCCAGGATAAAGGGATCGTCTGGAGAGCTTGAGCTGGTTGATGAATCTGTTTGGAATGGAACTGGCACGCTTCACACTTGGTTACTTGTGCAGTTGCATCCTGGAGGGCTGTCGGCCAGAAGAAACCTTGCCGGAACGCTTTGCCGGCAAGTGCTCTTGCGCCAATGTGGTGACCACATATGCCTCCATGTATCTCCGCCAACAGCTTTTGTCCATCTTCCCGACAAATACACTTCAATTTCACACCGTTGAGTCTTCTTCTGTACAGTGTGTTGTCAACAAACTGGTACATACTTGACTGCCGGGCTACTCTTTCCGCTTCTTCTTGCTCTTCGGGAAGTTCTCCTGTTTGAAGGAAATGGAAAATCTGCTGCGCCCATGTCGGAGCTCGTGGCTCGACAGCAAGGACTAAAGGCACATCTGCTGCTGCGGGAACACCTGCTTCTACAGCGAGAACCTGCGGCTCAGCCGGAGCTTGATGTTCCCCGGCAAGCTTGCCGGAGCAAAACTTGTCGGGAACGTGTGCTTCAACGAAACAAACCCTAGGGCTTGTTGGAGCAGACTGCTCCTCAGCATCCTTGGCGTTGATCCTGGGGACCTTCTTTATGGCAGCTTCGGGGAGCTCTGCCGGAAAGTAGTCACCAGAAATCAATTTTCTCTTCTTGCTCTGTCCAGTTGATGGTGCCACGGACGATTGAGTTAGCTTGAGCACAAAGATCCCTGGTTCCACAGGTAACTTCAATGCTGCGCACTTTGACAGGCCATCTGCTATGTCATTTTGAGCCCTTGGAACGTGTTCCATCTGTAGGCCGTCAAAGTGTTCTTCTAGCTTCCTCACTTCGTCAACATATGCTTCCATCAATGGACTCTGATAATCTTTGTTTACTTGGTGGACGACAAGCTGCGAGTCACCCCTGACGATAAGTTTCTTGATCCCAAGGTCTGCCGCAATCCTAAGTCCGGCAAGCAAACCTTCATACTCTGCAGTATTATTGGTTGCTTGTTCCTTGGGAAAGTGCATCTGGATGATGTACTTGAGGTGCTCTCCGGTGGGTGCGACAAGTAACACGCCCGCACCGGCGCCTTGCAGCGAGAAGGCACCATCGAAGTATATAATCCATTCTTTGCTTGCTTCCTTGACGGGGATGCTCGTCTCTAGAATTTCTCCATCGGGTGTTGGCGTCCATTCTGCTATAAATTCTGCCAATGCTCGGCTTTGAATAGTTGAAGTGCTTTCAAACTTGAGGCCAAAGCTTGACAATTCCAGTGCCCACTCGACAATCCTACCTGTTGCTTCAGGATTCTGTAGTATCCTCTTCAACGGAAAGCGAGTGACAACTGTAATCTCATGTGCTTGAAAATAATGCTGCAGCTTTCTCGAGGCCATGAGAAGACCGAAAAGCAACTTCTGCACACCGGAGTACCTTGATCTAGCCCCCTCCAGAAGGGAACTGACAAAGTAAACTGGGCGCTGCACCATTTTCTTCTATTTCTCGTCTTGTGGTTGCACAGATCCACCCTTGTCGGGACCAGAGCTTGTCGGAGAAGCCTGCTGTTTGTCGCTGGACGTGCTTGCCGGGGCCGCTGGCTCATCATCTGCCTCCCTCTCTGCTACTAACGCAGCACTAACCACTTGATTGGTTGCTGCTAGATACAGCAGTAACTTCTCTTGTGGTTTAGGTGCGACAAGTATTGGAGTGGAGGACAGATATCTCTTCAAGTCCTGCAGCGCAGCCTCCGCTTCCGGAGTCCATTTCATTGGACCTGCCTTTTTCAAAATTTTGAAAAATGGCAGGGCTCGCTCCGCAGACTTAGAGATGAACCTGCTGAGAGCTGCCACGCAGCCGGCAAGCCTTCGTACGTCCTTGACGCGCTTCGGCGCTTCGATCTGCTCAATGGCCTTGATCTTGTCGGGATTAGCTTCAATCCCCCGCTGAGATACAAAGAACCCGAGAAGCTTGCCGGAAGGGACTCCAAACACGCACTTCTCGGGGTTGAGCTTGAGATTGATCTTGCGTAGGTTTGCAAAGGTCTCATCCAAATCTTGAATCAGAGTCGCTCTGTCTTTGCTCTTGACCACTATGTCATCCATGTAAGCTTCTACATTTCTGTGTAACTGTGGCTCAAAAGCTTGGTGAACTACCCTTGCAAACGTTGAACCAGCATTTTTTAGTCCGAAAGGCATCCGTACAAAACAGTATGTGCCACATGGAGTAATAAATGCGGTTTTCTCCTCATCCTCTTCTGCCATGAAGATCTGATGATACCCTGAGTATGCATCAAGAAATGAAAGCAAATCACACCCGGCCGTGGAGTCAACAATCTGGTCGATGCGCGGCAAGGGAAATGGATCTTTGGGGCAAGCTTTATGGACATCAGTGAAGTCTATACAAAGCCTCCATTTCCCATTGGCCTTACGCATGACTACAGGATTGGCCAGCCACGTAGGATGGATCACTCCCCTGACAAGGCCCACTGCTTCCAACTTCCTGATCTCTTCTGCTATGAATTCTTGGCGCTCCACTGCTTGCTTTCTGACTTTCTGCTTGACGGGCCGCGCGTGAGGACAGACGGCAAGGTGGTGCTCGATTACTTTCCTGGGAACACCAGGGATGTCAGATGGTTGCCATGCGAACACATCGACGTTCGCCCGCAGGAAAGCAACGAGCGCGCTTTCCTATTTAGGGTCAAGCGTGGCACTGATGGTGAAGGTACCACCAGCGCCGTCCTCCTTGGCGGCCACTTTCTTAGTCTCTGGCGGAGCTGCCTTCGCTTTCTTACACTTGCCGGCGGAGCTCGATGGTGCGTCCTCGACGGTAGCGCAGCACTCCGAAGAGGTGCGCTTGTCGGAGTGGGCATCAGAGTTCTTGCCGGACTTGATCTTTCCTTTCCCCCCGAGAGCTTCGGCGGCAAGTTTCTCGTGTTCTGCCACGGCTGCTGCTTCCCGGTAAATCTTGTCGGCACAGATAAGGGCATCCCTCTTGTCGCCAGGGACAGAGATGACGCTTATCGGGCCTGGCATCTTCAAGACATTGTAAGCGTAGTGAGAGGCTGCCATGAACTTGGCAAGTGCCGGACGGCCAAGGATCCCGTTATAAGGTAACGGAATGTCAGCAACGTCGAATGTAACCCTCTCAGTCCTGAAATTCAATTCGCTGCCAAATGTTACCGGCAACGTGATCTTCCCCTTTGGCTTGCTCCTTCCCGGATTGATTCCCTGGAAAGTACCAGATTCTTCGAGCTCGCCGTAGGGGATTTGAAGCTTCTGAAGTACCGCAGAGGAGATCAGATTCAAGCCAGCCCCGCCGTCAACTAGAATTTTCGTGACCCTGAGGTTGCGGATGGTTGGTGAAACCAACATCGGCAAACATCCGACCGCAGTAATGCGATCCGGATGGTCCTCAATGTCAAAAATGATAGGCGTGCTAGACCACTTCAGGGGCTTGCGTGATTCAACTGATGGTTCTGCTGCATTAACTTCTCTCGCCCACTGCTTGAGCTGGCGATGTGAAGCATGCAGAGAAGCACCACCGTCCACGCACAGAACCTCCGTTGCTTTCTGAAACTCCTGCTCGTCGGTCTCATCGTCATCGATGTCCTCTTCTTCATCTTCATCTTCATCCTTGTCGCGGCCACGGGGAGGTCTGTCTCCTTGCCGTTGCTTGGCCTTGCCGCGGCGCCCTCCCCTGCCGGGACGCTTCTTGCCGGATCCGCCAATACCTTCTTGGGCTTTCTCTTTGTCACGTCGCTCGTACTCAGCCTTCTGCAGCTCCACGAGCTGCTCGACTTTCTTGCAACTTTGGAGGTCATGGCCCTTGGTACGGTGAATCTTGCAGTACTACTTGTTGGAGCCGCCCTGCTTGTCGGCAGCCGCCACAGGCACTATTTCCTTGGCGCTACCTCCGTTGTCGGACTGCTCGGCAGCTACCACATCTTTGCCTTTCCTTTGTCTGTTGTTCCGCCGCCGGTTTTTCTTTGCCGGGGCAGCATCCTCACTGTCAGACCCCCCTACTCCTGCGTTCTCTCCAGGGAGTTTTCTTCCTTCTTCAGCCCGTGCACACTTGTCGGCCAGGGCGTAGAGCTCACTGATGTCTCTTATCTTACACATCGCCATCTCTTCCCGCATCCTGCGGTTACGCACGTTCTGATGGAACGCGCTGATGACCGCGGCTGGGTGGACATCTGGGATGTTGCGCTGTACTTGGCTGAATCTTTGTATGTACTTGCGCAGGGGCTCTCCTTCCTTCTGGGCGAGCAGATGCAAATCACTCTCCTGGCCATGAGGTTTGTGGCCGCCTGTGAAGGCGCCGACAAACTGATGGCACAGATCTGCCCATGAGGAGATGGAGTTGTCCGGCAAGTGCATGAGCCAGGATCTGACATTGGGTTTGAGCACCAGTGGGAAGTAGTTGGCTAGGATCTTCTCGTCGCATCCCCCGGCAGCCTGCACCGCTATGGTGTAGATGCTGAGGAACTCCGACGGATGCAACCTGCCATCATACTTCTCTGGTACATCTGGCTTGAAGTTCTTGGTATTGGGCCACTGGACTTGCCGCAGCTCACGAGTAAACGCAGAGCAACCTACCGCGTACGGTAAGTCGCCTGGTTCCCCTGGCGCATGTGTGTCAACAGCAGGTCCAGCGCGCTGGTCTGATTGACGCCGCGCTTCTCTTCGACGCTCGATGCGGGTACGAGCGTCTTCATGTTGTCGTTCTTGAAGAACTTGGCGTTGATCTCGACGGGCTCGTGGGTCTGATGACGCTGTGGAGTCGGTGTCGTGGATGACCCGACGAGTCGGCGATCTCGGCCTTAGGGGCGCGGAGTGCCTGGTGGTTGCACCCCCACTAGTTTTGTTGTCACCGGCTCGCACCTGGCGATCTTGCCGCGGTGGCGATGCGCCCGGATGTTGCGGGGTGTCGCCATTGGCGTAACCGATGAGGCTCTGAATGGTGGCCCTCCATTCGTCGATCTTGTCCGACGTCGGAGGGTAATCTAGGAGCAACTGAGCTCGGGCCAAAGCTTCCGCCGGAGTGGTCGGCGGGCATGGCGGTCGTCGCGAGGAACGGGATGTGCTCGGACTTCTGACCACGTCAGAAGGAGCAGTGTCCCGTCCAGACGACCGTACCCCGCTCGCGCCAGCACGCTGGCGTGCATGCTGGTCTGGAGCGTCCCGAGATCCTCCGGCTTGGACTTGGCCCATCATGCGTATGGCACTGCGAATGCCATGACGCTCTTGGTCCCGCGCCTCATGAGATGGGCGCGGAACGATTGCAGACGTAGAGGCATGCGTCGCCTTGCCCTTGGACTTGGCGATACCGTGAACTTCCTCGTCGACGTCCATTCTTTCTCCGGCGTCCATCCCACCACCCATTTGCTCCAGTGGTGGTGGAAGTGACGCGGACGGGGCTGCTGCCTCCGAAGCCTTCTTCTTCGGTGGCATGTTGAAGATGATGATGATGAACTGGCTCGCGTGAACACCGGATCGGGTTCACACAACCTCGACGCCCCCTACCTGGCGCGCCAAAGATGTCGTGAGGAACGAACACCTATGGGGCAGAGGCCCCTTTTCGGTCCGGCAGGGAGCGGAGGGCGCATGAAGAGCGGATCGAGGTGGAGCACGCGAGCGATCTTTACCCAGCTTCGGAGCTCTCCGGAGAGATAATACTCCTACTGCTGCTTTCTGGTTGTATTCTGAGTGTTTCGAATGTTCCGAACCCCCCCTAAATTGCGCATGGGCCTCCTTTTATATGCGAAAGGGGTCACCGACAGGTGGCAACGCAGAGAAGGGTACAAATGTAAAAAGCGAGGTGGTTGGTACAGTCATTGGTACAGTGCATTCTACCTAACCCTGATGGCAGGGGACAAGGGCATTAAATGCCCGTCTGAGTGGCTAAACAGTATGAAAAAGGACCGTCAGGGGCGCCACCTTCCGCCACGATGGCAATTTTGCCAGCATCGCTGGCCACCATGCACCCCTGGCTACGCAGCCTCCCGCCACGCGCCCCTGGAAAGAGCCCCAGGGTGACACGTAGTGACACGTAGGTGGATGTGCTGGAGCGCGGGTACAGGATGATTGCTCGCCGCGGCAAGGGCCTTGCCGCTGCTGCTATCTTGTCGCGCCCGGGAGCTTGTCGCTCGCCGGGCCTTGCCGGGACGCGTGACACGTCACGGCAAGTTCCTTGAAATGCTTTAGTGAGCTTTCCCGGCAAGCTCCTCTTGCTGGGGCCTTGTCCTTCCCGGCAAGCTCCTCTTGCCGGGGCCTTGTCTTTTTGGTTAAAGCACTTTGTTCTTGAATGGCACCACTTGGGACTACGGAGGATCTTGGCGGTCACCCGGCGAGCCCCGCCACGGGATGCTGCTACTGCCCATGCACAAGTTCGGGATACTAAGGTACCCTTACTTTAGTACACCGACAAAAGATGGGGTTTATATCATATTGCTTGAGTTTATCCCTCTACATCATGTCATTTTCCCTAATGTGTTACTCTGTTCTTATGAACTTAATACTCTAGATGCATGTTGGATAATGGTCGATGTGTGGAGTAATAGTAGTAGATGCAGGCAGGAGTCGGTCTACTTGCCGCGAACGTAATGCCTATATACATGACCATGCCTAGATATTCTCATAACTATGCACTTTTCTATCAATTGCTCGACAGTAATTTGTTCAGCCACCGTAATACTTATGCTATCTTGAGAGAAGCCACTAGTGAAACATATGGCCCCCAGGTCTATCTTCTATCATATAAGTTTCCAATCTACTTTATTTTTCAATCTTTACTTTCCAATCTATATCATAAAAATACCAAAAATATTTATCTTATCTTATTATCTCTATCAGATCTCACTTTCGCAAGTGGCCGTGAAGGGATTGACAACCCCTTTATCGCGTTGGTTGCGAGGTTCTTGTTTGTTTGTGTAGGTACGTGGGACTTGCGTGGATCCTCCTACTGGATTGATACCTTGGTTCTAAAAAACTAAGGGAAATACTTACGGTACTTTGTTGCATCACCCTTTCCTCTTCAAGGGAAAACCAATGCAGTGCTCAAGAGGTAGCAAGAAGGAGTTCTGGCGCCGTTGCCGGGGAGGTCTTCGCACAAGTCAAGACATACCAAGTACCCATCACAAACTCATCTCCCTTGCATTACATTATTTGCCATTTGCCTCTCATTTTCCTCTCCCCCACTTCACCCTTGTCGTTTTATTCGCCCTCTCTTTTCTGTTCGCCTCTTTTTCACTTGCCTCTTGTGTACTTGTGTGTTGGATTGCTTGTCACGACGGCTCAAGATAATACTAAATTGTGTGACTTCTCCAATAACAATAATAATGATTTCCTTAGCACTCCGATTGCTCCTCTTAAAGATGCTGAATCTTGTGAAATCAATGTTGCTTTGTTGAATCTTGTTATGAAAGATCAATTCTCCGGCCTTCCTAGTGAAGATGTCGCTACTCATCTAAACAACTTTGTTGATTTGTGTGATATGCAAAAGAAAAAAGATATGGATAATGATATCGTTAAATTGAAGTTATTTCCGTTTTCACATAGAGATCATGCTAAAACTTGGTTTTCGTCTTTGCCTAAAAATAGTATTGATTCATGGAATAAGTGCAAACATGCTTTTATCTCTAAGTATTTTCCTCCCGCTAAGATCATCTCTCTTAGAAACGATATTATGAATTTTAAGCAACTAGATCATGAGCATGTTGCACAATCTTGGGAGAGAATGAAATTAATGATTCGCAATTACCCTACACATGGTTTGAATTTATGGATGATCATACAAAAAAATATGTCGGATTGAATTTTGCTTCTAGAAATCTTTTAGATTCGGCCGTGGGAGGCACTTTTATGGAAATCACTTTAGGAGAAGCTACCAAACTCCTAGATAATATTATGGTGAATTATTCTCAATGGCACACCAAAAGATCTAATAGTAAAAAAGTTCATGCGATAGAAGAAATTAATGTTTTGAGTGGAAAGATGGATGAACTTATGAAATTGTTTGCTACTAAGAGTGCTCCTATTAATCCTAATGATATGCCTTTTTCTACTTTGATTGAGAATAACAATGAATCTATGGATGTGAATTTTGTTGGTAGGAATAATTTTGGTAACAATGCTTATAGGAGAAACTTTAATCCTAGGGCGTTTCCTAGTAATTCCTCTAATAATTATGGTATTCCTACAACAACTCTTATGGAAATTTTAATAAGATGCCCTCTGATTTTGAGAATAGTGTTAAAAATTTATGATCTCTCAAAAGAATTTCAATGCTTTGCTTGAAGAAAAATTGCTCAAAGTTGATGAATTGGCTAGGAACGTGGATAGAATTTATCTTGACGTTGATTCTTTGAAAATTAGATCTATTCCACCTAAGTATGATATCAATGAGTCTCTCAAATCCATGAGAATTTCCATTGATGAGTGCAAAGAAAGAACCGCTAGGATGCGTGCTAAGAAAGATTGCTTTGTAAAAGCGTGTTCTTCTAGTTTCCATGAAAATAATGATGAAGATCTAAAAGTGATTGATGTATCCCCTATTAAATCTTTGTTTTGCAATATGAATCTTGATAATGATGGTACTGGAGATGAGTCAACTTTAGTTAAAAGGTGGCCCAATGATTTGGAGTTTCTAGATCTTGATGCTAAATTTGGTAAAAGTGGGATTGGAGAGGCCAAAACTTTACATAGCAATTAACCCATTATTTTGGATCTCAAGGAATTTAATTATGATAATTGTTCTTTAGTAGATTGTATTTCCTTGTTGCAATCTGTGTTGCATTCTCCTCATGCTTATAGTCAAAATAAAGCTTTTACCAAACATATTGTTGATGCTTCGATGCAATCTTATGAAGAAAAACTTGAATTGGAAGTTTCTATCCCTAGAAAACATTATGATGAGTGGGAACCTACTATTAAAATTAAAATTAAAGATCATGAATGCTATGCTTTGTGTGATTTGGGTGCTAGCGTTTCCACGATTCCAAAAACTTTATGTGATGTGCTAGGTTTCCGTGATTTTGATGATTGCTCTTTATGTGATGTGCTAGATTTCCACGATTCCAAAATACGGCTATCTCCAGTATGAGACCAATTTAAAGGAGTGCGGCACTTACGGCCATACAAAGCCTCTACGGTGACATCTTTAAACTGGTCTGGAAGCTATTGTTATAAGAGAACTCGGCATAGGGCAAACAGTCTTCCCATTTCGGTCCTTGGGCCAAAGCACATGCCCGCAGCATATCTTCGAGTATTTGGTTTACCCGTTCTGTCTGTCCATCCGTCTAAGGATGATAAGAGGTACTGTATTTCAACGCTGTCCCCAAGGCTTGATGGAGATGGGACCAAAAAGCGGAGGTAAAAAGTGAACCTCGGTCAGAAGTGATGGTTCGAGGTACTCCATGCAGACTGACTATTCTAGATACATATAGTTGTGCCAGTTCATCTGCTCGATATGTGGTTCTAATCGGGATAAAGTGGGCTACCTTGGTTAATGTGTCCACTATGACCCAGATTGCATCATTGCCCCGTCGAGTCTTAGGTAGTCTTGTGATGAAATCCATACAGACATCATCCCATTTCCATTGTGACACTGGCAGCGGTCGGAGAAGTCCAGCTGGCTTCTGATGCTCTGCCTTCACTTTGTTGCATATGTCGTGATAGGCCACGGAATAGGCAATGTCTTTCTTCTTCCATCCCACCAGAATATTTGTGAAGGTCTTCATACATTTTCGTACCTCCAGGGTGAATTGAATACGAGGATTCACGTGCTTCTGACAGGACCTTCTGCTTTAAATCCGCTTGATTGGGCACACAAATCCTTCCCCGGAATTGGAGGGTACCGAACTGATCCTTCGAGTAATCGTAAGTCTGACTTGCTACCATATGCTTGGCACATTTTTGCAAATCGGTGACATCTGGCTGGGCCTTGCGGATCTCTTCCTCAAGTGTGGGGGTAACTCCAAAAATATTAGCAAGGCCAGCATCAACTATGACCAGGTTGAGCTGAGCAATCTCTTCTTGAAGTTCAGGAGGCAAGGATTCCAATATGATATTTAGGCTGATGGGCTTTCGACTGAGCGCATCGCCAACCACGTTGGCCTTACCCAGGTGGTAATTTATTACAAGGTCATAATCCTTGACTAACTCAAGCCATCTTTGTTGTCGGAGATTTAAATCTAACTGAGTAAATATATACTTGAGACTTTTGTGATCTGTAAAAATTTGGCACTTCTTGCCGATGAGATAGTGTCTCCAAATTTTTAAAGCATGAACCACCGCGGGCAACTCCAAATCATGAGTAGGATAATTTCCCTCGTGGGGTCATAGCTGTCATGAGGCATAGGCTACTACCTTGCCGTCTTGCATAAGTACGCATCCAAGTCCTTGTCTGGACGCGTCGCAGTACACATCAAAACTGCGGTAGATATCTGGAAGAGTTAATACCGGTGCAGTTGTCAGCTGTGTCTTTAACTCATTGAAACTTTCCTCACAGCCGTCGGTCCATTCAAACTTCTTATCCTTTTTTAGCAGCTCTGTCATGGGTTTAGCTGTGGGGACCGATTCTCCGGGAATGAATTTCTAGAAAAATGGCCCTTGTGCTCACCAGCCCCAGGATAACTGTTAGCTGATGAGGCACCAACTTGATATAGAAATTCCAAGCAAAATATATATTATGTAGTACAAGACCATTCTGGCCTGGGAGTACAACAATTGGTTTCTAGCGGTTGATGGCGGAAGCAGTTGTGGATCATCAGTGTCTATGGGACACCATTTCCCACGGGAACAGCTGACCGGGTTAACTCCTATCTTTGTGAGGCTGCTATCATCATTGCATAGGTTCCGGGACTATCGGCATGGTCGCTCCTCTTCGCGCAAGAAAATCTGGCCAAGACAATAGCCAGGGACAAGCCAGTGAGTACTTTGAATGTACTTGCAAACATCATGAACACAGGTATAATGTAACCATGATGCGCTGAAAATATTATATGCCCATGACGTCAGTCACAAAAGATAAATAAAACTCCGATGCATGCAAGCATGTTATTTAAGATTATGCAACAACGTAGTAGTATTAAAATTTAAGAAAATAAATAACAAGCATGCCACAGTCGGGCGTCTGAGCGACACCACCTAAAGGGCTTTAAAAGAAATGCCACAGTCGGGCGTCTGAGCGACACCACATAAAGGGATTTAAAAGAAATGCCACAGTCGGGCGTCTGAGCGACACCACATAAAGGGCTTTAAAAGAAATGCCACAGTCGGGCGTCTGAGCGACACCACATAAAGGGCTTTAAAAGAAATGCCACAGTCAGGCGTCTGAGCGACACCACATAAAGGGTTTTTAAAAGAAATGCCACAGTCGGGCGTCTGAGCGACACCACATAAAGGGCTTTAAAAGAAATGCCATAGTCGGGCGTCTGAGCGACACCACATAAAGGGCTTTAAAAGAAATGCCACAGTCGGGCGTCTGAGCGACACCACATAAAGGGCTTTAAAAGAAATGCCACAGTCGGGCGTCTGAGCGACACCACATAAAGGGCTTTAAAAGAACTATTCATAATAAATATCCCGGAGGTAGAACCATCCCAGAGATATTTGATAATAATAATATCATGGGTTAGTTTACAACAGAAATAATGATCGTAAACTTCATAAATCACAAGCAGTGATTCAAGCTCTGGTTTAACAGTTTTATCCTCCAAAGACCGACACTAAGACGAACACTTGACCCATCCCAGACTGTAGTCCTTAACCATGGACACGGTTATTCGAATAGTTTTAATCTCTGCAGAGGGTGTACTCTTTACCCACGAGTAACTCCGTTAGTCCATCAAGACTAATTCCGTCCACGGCCTTTTAGTTGGAAACACACCTAACTTGCACACACCAGCTCAACTTACATGTGCCTGGAATCACCCACGACACTTGCCAAGCAAAACTCTAAGTGGGGAGGCCACAACCTCGACGTAACATGGGATCACAAAAATTTATACCGGGCGCAAAGCTGGGGAGCTACCCCCTTCGGCTACAACCGAAACACCCATGCTCCCGGACCCGGTGGCATGACTACCGGATGCCTCCAGTATCTTCCACCATGGCCTCTCTGTACGGTGTGTGCTAGGAAAGGGGTTGACAACTTACTGAACCGTACCCCACCTATGGCAGGGACCAGTGGCAGTACGAATCAAGTAGGGGGGTTACCGGAACAAGACTCGATCTACGGTCGACTCAGGAGGTTCAAATATTCTCTGCAAGATTAGCATAACAAAGCATATATTTCAATCAACCGATAGAAATACCACACGACATACCCCTCATGCCATACTGTACATGACCGTCTCGACGGAGGGCTAGGGACAAGACCGTGTCTACCCAAGACAGAGGCCTTCCAGGCTTCCCTTCCGGTATGCATGAAAGGCATATGACGGTGATTTCCATCATAATCATATTAACTCCATTAGCATGAAAACTTTAATATGCACTCATGAGTAGGATCACATCCTCACATAAAATGACGTATGCACGTGACGAGGTGTTGTTGTCACCGAGTCCAACAACACACACGGAAATTTCACCAGGGTTCAGAATGCTTGCCTTCAGGTCATGGGAAAGGAGGGTGCATTCTAAAACATCTTGAAATCTTCAAAAATCATATTTAAAAGAATATATATGAATTAACACACAAAATAAAAACAGCACAAAAAGTTGTTTTGCAAAATTTTCAAATAAATCTTAAAATAAACTAGACAATATTTGAAAGAGGTAGGAAAAGCAATTAATTTATTTGGAGCTGTATTCAAAAAGATACAGCCGGTCAAAGTTTGGTCAAAATCTGTTATTAAAAAAAACAGAAAGAAAAACATTTCGAAATAGGCACGTACACGTCGAAGGCGTAATCTGGAAATACGCTTCCACTTATCCAGCGTGGGTTGTGCCTGAGTCACTGACAGTGGTCCCGCCTGGCCCACTGGTTAGGTTTGACTAGCCCACTACCCTCCTCTTCCTCCGCCCGAGAGAGAGGGGCGGGACTCCAGCGACGCTCGCCGGTCAACTGCGGCACCGCTCGATAAACAGTGGTCACCCGTGGGCTCAAGGGGTCGAGGAGGTTACTCCGGTGGTTGCTTCGTCCTCTGGGGTGGACGGAGCTGCCGACGGCGAGCTCCACGGCGGACGGACGTCGTCGGAAAAAGTGTGATTTCGCTCGCGGTGAGTTCCGATCAAGATTGAGTAGGGGGACGGACTCACGAGAGGGTGACGGTGTTCCTGGTGGAGAGAGTGGAGAGGGGGAGGCCCTGGTGGCACCAGAATGGCCTGGTTAGTGGCGGCGGCTGGAGTTGCCGGAGAGGAAGGAGACGACCCTCTCCCATCGATTGACGGCTAAGGGGGCACGAGTGGGACGGTGTGAGGCTGCCTGCATGCGGATTTGAGCTTGGGATCTCTTTATATAGGCGATGGAGGTCGGTTCCGAGCCGACCGGCGATAAGGACGACAGCGAACCGCCCTGCTGTAGCTAGGGCGACGTGGCGGCGACGAGCGCTAGGGGAACACTTGCGGATGAGCATGCACTGCTCCAGGAGGCAGGTGGCAAGCGCTGGTGGCTTGGGCGGCGCCGACACGGCCGGGGCCTACAAGCGGCCGTCAGCTAGCCGCCATGGCCGTCCTGACGGTGGCCCTGTGGGATGCCAGGTTGGTCGGGGTGGTGTGGTGGTGCAAGGGGACACGGCGTGTTGGCTGGGGCCGGTCATGGGCCGGATTGGGTGCGGGGTGAGACGCGGCGACTCGGGCGCACGTGGGTGCCAAACGCACGCTCTGGGCATGCCCAGAGCACGCCCGGGACATGTTCGATGAAATGCCAGGGCAGCCTAGAGGTCGCGGTTGAGGCTGGCAAGAAACAGGACTAGTTTAGGGTTAGCAAGGGGATCAAGGGACATGGTGGATTGGTCAGGGGCTCAAGTTCACCAAGTAAGCTTGAAGTCATGCCAAATCTGGCTGTGCACTCAGGGTGTTTGATAAAATGCCAAAGGCACCTAGGTAGTTCTTGGAGTGGCCAAATTCTCCAGATCAGTCTCTCTATGAATGTAAGAGAGGGTGGTGAAGTTAGTTTGCAAAAAGGGGAAACTTGCTAGTGCAAGTTTTGCAAAACTACACTTCTAGACAGAGAGTAGATGGCATCATTACATGGGCCAAAAATGTTCCAAAGAGTGCATGCTCCTGGACTTAGGGGTTTTGCAGGGTTGACTACAAGCATGAGGAAGCACAAGGTCACTTGAGCAAGGAAGGATGGGGTTGCAGTAGAAAGCACAAGTCCGGTCTAGAATGAATAAGAGGTTGATGCACTCAAATTTTCCAAAGAACAACACTATTTTTTTGCATAAAGTTGGATGGCATGCTACTACTGATATCCCATAATTTTGGTGGAGGCTCTAGGGAAATATTTAAATGGGTTGTAGTGCAAAATTGCCCATTGGACCAGAGAAGGAAAACATGCACAAAACTCATAATATGAAATGAAATAATTGTATTATTGCACAAAAGTGATTTAGAGGCATCACATGACATCTCCAAATTTTGGTTGGATTTTTAGTTAAATTTATCAATTGGTTGTAGTTGAAAAAGAGCTCCAAAAACTTAAACAAGTCATTTTATGAATAAGGCTCAGGGTGGAATAATTTAATAAAATAAAACTACTGATTAATAAAATATACATAGGGAGCATAGAAGTCCAAGATATTTTGGAAAGTTCCACTAAGGGAAAAAGAATCCTTAATCTTAACAGACAGGTTCTGAAATCAATAGAAATAAACTTGCAGGCAAGAATTTTAAACTCTTGGCAAAATTTTAATACCAAAAATCTGGCTAAATTTTTTTAGGGTGTTACAATTACTACCCCCCTTAAGAAAAATCTCGTCCTTGAGATTTGTTAAGGGCTGTACAACAAAATAAATTTTTACCTGGTCAAAAGATCATTTTACTAAAGCGGTAAAAAGCGGCTACAGTGAGAGGTCAATAAGCGATGAACAACTACAGTGTGGGCACTGGCGTTGTGTGGAGAAATTTCATGCTTAGGAAAAACGAGTGATTTCTACGCGGGACGCGGTGAATTTAGAATAAATTCTAGATTCTACAATACGCTGGTCGTACCCGAGAGCACAGTGCTCTCTCTGGCTGAAAGGTGGGACCAGGGCCCACTGTTGGTCTCTCCTTCTTCCTCTGGCTCTCTCTTCTTCCTCTCTCCCGCGCGCTTTCCCGGCTTTCTCCACCGGCGACGACTAGCGCGTAGGGCATCTAGGCCGTACTGCGGTAGTGCGCAGCGTGCTTGCTGCCGGTGCAGTGTGCACTCACCTCGCGGGCCAGTGCACTATCGGCACTGCTCGCGGATTCGTCTCCGAACACCGGCGATCGGGCGACGAATGGAGCTGGTGGACTTCGCCCACCGTACACCGATCTCGAGCTATAAAACGACCGTGGTGCTCCTTCTTCAACTTCGCACTTGGCCTCGTTTTCTCCTCCTCCTCCTTCTCCTCCATTTCTGCTTGCCGGAGCTCGAGACGAGGCTTCAATGGCGGAGATGGTGCCGGACTGGTACGTGATCCTGGTGTGTGGAGGGTTGGCGGCAGTGCTGGGGCTCTCTATGCTCCTGTGTGTGATGATCTTTGATGATCGCTGTGATGCTGCCGCTCGGGTGCTAGCTCTCCGCGGTGGCGGTGATCACGGGGATTAGGCGTAATGCCGGGTGTTAACTGTTTGTCGGTGTGCCGAAGGTGATTAGTATCCGGATGATTATCCGCTAATCTCTCCCCTGGTGGTTGTGGTGTGCTTAGGGAGATCGTTGGTGAGATGCAACATGGTTGCGTGTCCTTGTAAGCAGTGTAAGAGTCCGAGTGATTGAGGGTCTGCTGCCGTGGTGCTGCGTGAATAAAAAAATTCGCCGTGAGAGGTTAAATGATGCAGCAACTCAGGGAAAAGAAATCTCATTCCAGGATTTTCGTGGTTTACACAGGTTACTCATGAAGAAAACCACTCAAATAAGTAGAATTTAATACTCGATTCGACGCACAAATTCGAGGTACCATGCATAAGTTACAACGTAATAATGATTGCTGAAGTAACAGACACAGCAGTGACGTCTAAAATGAAAACGGTAACTGGACGGGGTCACGAGAAAATATCTCTGGCAATGGAATACACTCCTCTTCTATCGGAGGCAGTGGATTGATCAGTCGATGTATGCGTCTCTCCGGATCGGGCCTCAGTGGTCTGTCGATGGCAATCTGAGGATTCGAATCAGCGAGATTCTGGAGGTATTCCATCACTCGCCAGTTCAAATGCTCTTGAGCGATGATATACTGGATAAGGTTGGCTAGTACTGGGTCTCTCTCAATCCGCCCACCGGGAAAAGATGTCACTCCTCCTAGTGTTGTATGGCTTGGGAAATAATAATATCCTCGTTTGCGGGCATAAGGTACTGCGGACCGAAGGCGAGCAATCACTTCTTTTGCAGCAGCTTCTATGGCCAGGCGTGGGGTTGGCATGGATTCCCCCATGAAGGAGACTTCCGTTGGATCTTGGTTGGGATCTATGGGAGGGATGTGTACTGCTGCCCAATATTCCGAGGTGGAAAAGGTGATTCTCGATTTGAACAGCTCGTACTGGGGTGGCTGGGTAGAACCCATGGTACTGCAGGTAAAGTCCCACAATATCTTGACAAAGCTACCCGGGGTTGCATCTGGGGTTCTCCGATAAATACTAGGGCTCGGCATGGCAAGAAATGGTTGTGAGAGTGGTGCACGAGGTGAGGGTTGCTGGGTAAGGTCACAAGGTGGCCTTCTTATATAGCATCTGGGCTGATCTACTTACCGTGGTGAGAGGTAATAAATATGGCAGATCACCTCAAGAGTCGGGGTCCATGTCGGAGATGCACATATCTCATAAAGAGACGTGTTACTGTGAGTGTCGTCGGGTTGGTTTTGGTAGCTGTGCCCGGAAAATGTGCAAACAAGCGTTGACCAAAAATGCAAAGCTACTATTTAAAACAGAGGCACAACAACAGGCTGCGTTTATAACAAGTCTACACGATTACAAAACGAGGATACACTGAGACTTGGTACCACTTGTACGGCTTAGTCTACCTCGTTTACGTCTAAACGGGCATGCCTAGTGGATGTCAAGTTTTCACCACGTGTCTCACTGCCGGGATTAGTCGGAGATGGTGGAGGAACTGCAGGGTCGGGGTAGTGATGATGACCATCGCGGGGATTGTTGGCCACAATTCCGTTGGAGTGTGCTCCCAAAAGGTGACGAAGCACTTCTGGGGTCATCAAAACTCCTTGGCCGCTAGCTGGAGCTGATTGTAGGGTCTCGATCGGGTGTCCGAACAGCACGACTGGGTTGCTGGCGTCGGGCTCGGCTTCCCTGCTTGCCGGGGCTCTGCGAACCAGCTCTCCTTGAGCTGCGATCAGATCAATCGTGATCTGGTCGAACAGTGCCTCTAGTGCACTTACATAGCGCACTAGATGTAACAATGCGGGATCCGTTTTGTGATCTCCGTTGGCAACTTGGGGTGGTCTACCATACCCTTCATGCCTGGGGTAGTAGTAGAACGAGCGATAGTTAACTCTGGGCGACAACTGCCGGAGTTGAACTATAGCCTCTCGAGCAGCTAGCTGGATGGCTTGTGGCTCGAAGGAAGTTGTTCTTCCAGTGAACCTGTAGGGGCGTTCAGGTGACAGACCCCTACCGTAGATGTGCACAGTGGCCCAGAACTGGCGGTCCTCACCGCTCATGGGTCCTTGGTACACAACATATTCTGGGGGCTCTTCTAACGCATAGGCACGACGGGTGAGGTTTGCGAGGATGGTCACGAAACCTCCAAGGTTCGTTGCTGTGGTCTCATTGTGCACTATGGGACCAGGCATTGTGGCTAGGTTGGGGGAAGAGGCTGTGCTGGGCTGGGTTGAGGCTAGCATACCCTTTTTATAGAAAAGGGGACGGAGTCTTCCTTCGCATGCTTGCGAATGAGACATTTTTGCCATCGGTCACGGGTGTGTGATCGACAGGCTATTCTGATAGGTTGGGCACCGACTGCCAAAAAGTGTCGGGACTACAGTGTGGCTATCTTGAACGGGAAGCTTGGCTGGGGTTTGGTTAAGGTCTGGTAGGTTGGTTTACCGAGGTTTAGCGACCTGTCTAGGATAGGATTAGCCAATGGTCAGCCTGGCTATGATACCAAGTTTGTGGGGACCGATTCTACGGGAATGAATTTCCAGAAAAATGGCCCTTGTGCTCACCAGCCCCAGGATAACTGTTAGCTGATGAGGCACCAACTTGATACCGAAATTCCAAGCAAAATAATAAATATGTAGTACAAGACCATTCTGGCCTGGGAGTACAACAATTGGTTTCTAGCGGTTGATGGCGGAAGCGGTTGTGGATCATCAGTGTCTATGGGACACCATTTCCCACGGGAACAGCTGACCGGGTTAACTCCTATCTTCGCGAGGCTGCTATCATCATTGCATAGGTTCCGGGACTATTGGCATGGTCGCTCCTCTTCGCGCAAGAAAATCTGGCCAAGACAATAGCCAGGGACAAGCCAGTGAGTACTTTGAATGTACTCGCAAACATCATGAACACAGGTATAATGTAACCATGATGCGCTGAAAATATTATATGCCCATGACGTCAGTCACAAAAGATAAATAAAACTCCGATGCGTGCAAGCATGTTATTTAAGATTATGCAACAACGTAGTAGTATTAAAATTTAAGAAAATAAATAACAAGCATGCCACAGTCGGGCGTTTGAGCGACACCACATAAAGGGCTTTAAAAGAAATGCCACAGTTGGGCGTCTGAGCGACACCACATAAAGGGCTTTAAAAGAAATGCCACAGTCGGGCGTCTGAGCGACACCACATAAAGGGCTTTAAAAGAAATGCCACAGTCGGGCGTCTGAG